>NC_064622.1:204932342-205245194 GCF_023898315.1 Schistocerca nitens
CTCAGAGCCATTTGAACCATTTTTGCACTCAGCATACAGGAAAGTCAAAACAACCTTTGGTGACATTAAAAGCAACGGTGGTAACATTAAGAGTGCAACAGGAATTCCACTGTTAAATGCAGAGGAGAGAGCAGATAGGTGGAAAGAATACATTGAAAGCCTCTATGAGGGTGAAGATTTGTCTGATGTGATAGAAGAAGAAACAGGAGTCGATTTAGAAGAGATAGGGGATCCAGTATTAGAATCGGAATTGAAAAGAGCTTTGGAGGACTTACGGTCAAATAAGGCAGAAGGGATAGATAACATTCCATCAGAATTTCTAAAATCATTGGGGGAAGTGGCAACAAAAAGACTATTCACGTTGGTGTGTAGAATATATGAGTCTGGCGACATACCATCTGACTTTCGGAAAAGCATCACACAATTCCGAGGACAGCGAGAGCTGACAAGTGCGAGAATTATCGCACAATCAGCTTAACAGCTCATGCATCGAAGCTGCTTACAAGTATAATATGCAGAAGAATGGAAAAGAAAATTGAGAATGCGCTAGGTGACGATCAGTTTGGCTTTATGAAAAGTAAAGGGACGAGAGAGGCAATTATGACGTTACGGCTAATAATGGAAGCAAGGCTAAAAAAAAATCTGGACATTTTCATAGGATTTGTCGACCTGGAAAAAGCGTTCGACAATATAAAATGGTGCAAGCTGTTCGAGATTCTGAAAAAAGTAGGGCTAAGCTATAGGGAGAGACGGGTCATACACAATATGTACAACAACCAAGAGGGAATAATAAGAGTGGACGATCAAGAACGAAGTGCTCGTATTAAGAAGGGTGTAAGACAAGGCTGTAGCCTTTCGCCCCTACTCTTCAATCATTACAACGAGGAAGCAATGATGGAAATAAAAGAAAGGTTCAGGAGTGGAATTAAAAATACAAGGTGAAAGGATATCAATGATACGATTCGCTGATGACATTGCTATCCTGAGTGAAAGTGAAGAAGAATTAAATGATCAGCTGAACGGAATGAACAGTCTAATGAGTACACAGTATGGTTTGAGAGTAAATCGGAGAAAGACGAAGGTAATGAGAAGTAGTAGAAATGAGAACAGCGAGAAACTTAACATCAGGATTGATGGTCACGAAGTCAATGAAGTTAAGGAATTCTGCTACCTAGGCAGTAAAATAACCAATGACGGACGGAGCAAGGACGACATCAAAAGCAGACTCGCTATGGCAAAAAAGGCATTTCTGGCCAAGAGAAGTCTACTAATATCAAATACCGGCCTTAATTCGAGGAAGAAATTTCTGAGGATGTACCTCTGGAGTACAGCAATGTATGGTAGTGAAACATGGACTGTGGGAAAACCGGAACAGAAGAGAATCGAAGCATTTGAGATGTGGTGCTATAGACGAATGTTGAAAATTAGGTGGACTGATAAGGTAAGGAATGAGGAGGTTCTACGCAGAATCGGAGAGGAAAGGAATATGTGGAAAACACTGATAAGGAGAAGGTACAGGATGATAGGACATCTGCTAAGACATGAGGGAATGACTTCCATGGTACTAGAGGGAGCTGTAGAGGGCAAAAACTGTAGAGGAAGACAGAGATTGGAATACGTCAAGCAAATAATTGAGGACGTAGGTTGCAAGTGCTACTCTGAGATGAAGAGGTTAGCACAGGAAAGGAATTCGTGGCGGGCCGCATCAAACCAGTCAGTAGACTGATGACAAAAAAAAAAAAAAAAAAAAAAAAATAGACGATCAAATAATGCAGAAGGGATAGACAAAAATAAGAAGGGCTGACCGAGAACGAAATGCTCGGACTAATAACAGTGTATAACAAGATGTAGTTGCCATTTCACTGAAAGTGCCCGACAATTACAGGACGTGTTAAATTGAAAGAACAGTCTACAGAATATGGATTCAGGGTAAACCGAAGAGAGATGAATGTTATGATTAGTAGCAGAATAGGGTTTAGCGATAAACTTAACTTCAAAATTGGGGCCGACGAAGTAGACAAAATGAAGGAAGCAAAATAACATGTCACCAGCGAAGAAAGAATAACATGAAAAGCAGAAGAAGAAATTTCTGAGAATATACATTTGTATCACAAAACTGTATAGCAGTGGGTTATAGACTGCGGGAATATCAGAAAAGAAGAGAATCGCAGTGACTGAGAATCGCAGTAGGATTTTTGAAAAACAAGTGGACTGGTAAAATGTGGACTTATGTTGTTCTTTGCAGGATTATCGACGGAAGGGAATGATGGAAAATGAAGACGAGAAGAACGCACAGAATGAGAGGACACGTGTTAAGACATGGGGGAGTAACTTTCGTTCTAAAAGAGGGATGCCAGGAATACGACCACGCCAGAGTTGAAACCGTGTGCTGAGACATTGTGTGAAGACCTTGGAAAAACGGCTGATAAAAATGACACTGCAGAACAAAATGTAAATTGCCTGATAACTGTCAATGAAAATCATAAATCAGTGTATTATGTAACAATCTAAGATATTATAAGATATCCAGCACCAAAGTGAATAAACTGACAGGTGATTTTCGTGATTCGAAACCTGCTAATATTTTGAAGGATTCTGGAAACAATCCCCCAGACTGTGGCTGAGCCATTTCTCCGCATTGTCCTTTCTTCCAGGAGTGCTGGACCGGCTGGGTATACAGGAGGGCTTCTGTGAAGTTTGGAGGGGGGATACTGGCGGGTGTGTCATCCGGTAAGTGCACTGCTTGCAAAAAGCAAGGTTTCGGGTTAGAGTTCCGGTCGGCACTCAGTTTTAACCTGGCATGATATTTCAAAACACCGCACACCCCACTGCAGAGTGAAAGATTCATTCTGGAGCCTGAGATTTAATTTCACCACATGAAATCGACGGACAGCTTTCATTATAAAGAGTGATTTTAGCAAAATTTTCGCTACCTGTGTCAGTGCAGACGAAAAACTATTTAGGGGATGGATAATCGACTTTATAGGAATGATGTTCTGTCAGTTGCAGGCTTTGCGTTGTTAGTAATGTTAGTATCATGACTTGCCGCTAGATGTTAATACTGGACAGCAACATAGCATTGAAACGCAAGCATCTGTGTGCATTACAGTAACAGATAGTCAACATGGATCTGGATAAGGTGAGCAGGGCTTTACTAGTAGAACTGTTTTCAAAAAACCACAGGAGACGGTGTTACTGGTCTTCAGTAGTGTCAACGTATTAAACGAATACGGAGAGGTCCTCTTTCCGCAACGTAGTTGAAGAACATGATTCGGAAGTTCGAATTAACTAGCGATTTGGGAATTGCTCCTGGGAGAGACCGACGGCCAATTGGGCCACAAATTGTTCAAGAAATTGGACGCAATGTGTGATCTTCAAGGAATGCATGAGCTGTGTCACAACAGCTGAACATTCCGCTGTTCACCGTTCGGAGAACGCTGCGATCAATTGTGAAATGGTATCTCTAGTGCAGTTCGAGACTGTCATGATTGCAGACAGTCGACGAATTAAGCAATGTCTGTAACCTGGAACTTAAACATGGTACGAAGTTAACAAATGTTTCCCTCTCGTGTGGAATGTGAAACATGTTTCTTTCAGTGGTTTATTCATTATTTTTCTTTCTCAAGTCCTTACAAATGTTTTCTCAAAGTAAAATTGTCCTTCCATCATTCGTTATTTATGGGGGCTCTCTCTCAAGCGGCGAAAATTGAATTATAACCACCCTGTTCAACAGGGAATTATTGCATGAGATATTACAGCTGATAAGACATTGACCTAATATTCGGGAGAATGGAGCTGCTCTCTCTGGCCATTCTGATTTGGGTTTTTCGTGGTTTTCCTAGATCGCTAACGCAAATGCCGGGATGGTTCCCTAATCAGGGGCACAGGCGACCACCTGTCCTATTTCCATACGCTATCTCCCCTGTCCTCATGAAGCCTGTTATGCAGTGTGCTGAAAATTTTGCCCGAATGACTTGCAATGTATTACCTGGACACATCCTTTACCATTGTGAGATGATCCTTGTATGAATAAAGATACGTAAATAGAATAAATGTCATGTCGAGCACAGAACACGAAGCGTCATGTTGTGTACGACTTGTTGGTAGAAGCTAAATTGTATCAACTTAGGGGTCGCAAACTTTAGTTCAACAGCAGTAAGGAGAAGTGAGAAAGTACCATTCCAAAAAGGGCAAGGTACAACATTAGTTGGAATACATCAAAAGGTACACGTTTATAGGAATGTGAGAGATAGTTTTGCTGTTGGTCTTGGAAGGTTCGTGATGCTAGAAGAGTAAATAAGTATTTCGACAGGCTGAACAGACTGCATAAGCTGTCCATTCGGAATCAAAAAAAATCGTGGAAATATCGCAGGACCTGTGCGGAAGCGTGAGAATATCAGTTGAGTTATGGGCATCGAAGTTTCTAATACCGATTTGTGCTACACGTTCTGTTGTGCTTCCTTCTGATACAAACACACTGTTCCGAATTTCTGTAATGCAACGCAGACATGTCCAACGGAGAAGCATTTCATATTGATAATCGAGCTAAAGACTCTGTTTCAGGTCTCTACCAGTTGAGGAAAATAACTGATCAGTCACTGTTCGTGCCTGCCATGATACGTCAGCAGTAGTCACATCACTGGGTCCTCCCGAGCCACTACAATAAGTCTTGCGGCCATGAACAGGGCATGAACAGCGTCAGATGTTGAGTGATTTTTGTGACGGACATGGAGATGACACCTGTTCGTGTGAGACGCGGTATCCCTTCTGACGGAGTTTGAAAGGGGTCTCACTGTAGCTCTCCATTTGGCCAGCTGGTCGAATCATGAAGTATCAAGATTTGTGGGGCATTCGGATGTGACAGTAGCCCGAAGTTGCAAAGCATGTGTATGTTAGGGGATGCATACACGTCAGCAACCTTCCAAACGACCATGCCTGACCGCTGCAAGGCAGGTTCGCCGTATTGTGCACCAAGTACATCGTAACTCATTGAGATCTGCGTCCGGATTCCAAGAACAACTAATTGGCTCCCTACAACGTTCTGCCACCCCGCACCTTTGGTCGGAGACAAGCAACAGCCGGAAAGGGAATTACTGTCCCACGCATAGGCTGTACTGATATCACCACAGCAAACGGCTGCTTTGGAGTCGTGGCCTGATTGGGAAGGATGTATTTCTGACGAATGGAATCGCATGTGTTCAGCGGTGAATCGTGGTTAAGCGGTTACACTTCCAGTGGTATGGAGAGGGACAGTAGTATTGCTCCTGGCGTCTTGGACTGGGGAGCCATCGTTGTGGCATTGGGTCACGGCTGAAAGTGGCAGAGAGAACTCTGACGGCACAACAGTAAATCAATTACATTCTGCATCTTCATACGTGGCCTCTCATGCGACAGTATCCCTGCGCCATTTTTCAACAGGATAATGCTCATCCACACGTGGCACATGTCTCTGTGGTCTACGTGATATTGATGCACTGTCCCCATAGAACATGTGTTGGAGTAGTTCGGACTTAAGCTCCGTCCCAGTGCCAGTATCCAAGATATCAAAGCCCAGTTACAATATTTGTACGCTAGCTTGCTTCAGGAGAGGATACAAACTGCTTTATGGGACCCATCCTAACCGAACCGGTGCCTGCTTCCACTACAAAGGAGTCCACTGGTATAGTGATGGGTGCACTTTACTGCCAAATTCTTGGTAAATTTTATTCGATCTTGTAATGTCAGAAATACACTCCTGGAAATTGAAATAAGAACACCGTGAATTCATTGTCCCAGGAAGGGGAAACTTTATTGACACATTCCTGGGGTCAGATACATCACATGATCACACTGACAGAACCACAGGCACATAGACACAGGCAACAGAGCATGCACAATGTCGGCACTAGTACAGTGTATATCCACCTTTCGCAGCAATGCAGGCTGCTATTCTCCCATGGAGACGATCGTAGAGATGCTGGATGTAGTCCTGTGGAACGGCTTGCCATGCCATTTCCACCTGGCGCCTCAGTTGGACCAGCGTTCGTGCTGGACGTGCAGACCGCGTGAGACGACGCTTCATCCAGTCCCAAACATGCTCAATGGGGGACAGATCCGGAGATCTTGCTGGCCAGGGTAGTTGACTTATACCTTCTAGAGCACGTTGGGTGGCACGGGATACATGCGGACGTGCATTGTCCTGTTGGAACAGCAAGTTCCCTTGCCGGTCTAGGAATGGTAGAACGATGGGTTCGATGACGGTTTGGATGTACCGTGCACTATTCAGTGTCCCCTCGACGATCACCAGTGGTGTACGGCCAGTGTAGGAGATCGCTCCCCACACCCCGATGCCGGGTGTTGGCCCTGTGTGCCTCGGTCGTATGCAGTCCTGATTGTGGCGCTCACCTGTACGGCGCCAAACACGCATACGACCATCATTGGCACCAAGGCAGAAGCGACTCTCATCGCTGAAGACGACACGTCTCCATTCGTCCCTCCATTCACGCCTGTCGCGACACCACTGGAGGCGGGCTGCACGATGTTGGGGCGTGAGCGGAAGACGGCCTAACGGTGTGCGGGACCGTAGCCCAGCTTCATGGAGACGGTTGCGAATGGTCCTCGCCGATACCCCAGGAGCAACAGTGTCCCTAATTTGCTGGGAAGTGGCGGTGCGGTCCCCTACGGCACTGCGTAGGATCCTACGGTCTTGGCGTGCATCCGTGCGTCGCTGCGGTCCGGTCCCAGGTCGACGGGCACGTGCACCTTCCGCCGACCACTGGCGACAACATCGATGTACTGTGGAGACCTCACGCCCCACGTGTTGAGCAATTCGGCGGTACGTCCACCCGGCCTCCCGCATGCCCACTATACGCCCTCGCTCAAAGTCCGTCAACTGCACATACGGTTCACGTCCACGCTGTCGCGGCATGCTACCAGTGTTAAAGACTGCGATGGAGCTCCGTATGCCACGGCAAACTGGCTGACACTGACGGCGGCGGTGCACAAATGCTGCGCAGCGAGCGCCATTCGACGGCCAACACCGCGGTTCCTGGTGTGTCCGCTGTGCCGTGCGTGTGATCATTGCTTGTACAGCCCTCTCGCAGTGTCCGGAGCAAGTATGGTGGGTCTGACACACCGGTGTCAATGTGTTCTTTTTTCCATTTCCAGGAGTGTAATATCACATGCTCTCTCAACAGGGAAGTTTCATTTCATTTCCTTCTCCAATTCTATGTGCCCACTTCTTTTTGTCAGGCAGTGCAAATGCACTATTGTTAAATGTTGTGTACTGGCAGCTTAATTTTCAGCTGAAGCTAGTACCTGACAAAATCATACAAAATTTATTTAATCACGGGCCAAATACGCATAATCATATGAGAATAAAAATCTGTTCTGAAATATGTGCATGCCCATTTCTTGCCACTGACGTGTCTAATTCCACTCAAATGCACATTAGAAATAATTAACTACGAGGACATTAAAAGCGGCGAGCAGCATGCATCAGCATCGCCATGACTAACTTTTCAATACATTGGAGAAAGAGTTCCTTAGAGAAACGAATATTTAATTGCTTCTCTGTACGGTCAACTGTCCAGACAGCAATTCAGTTGTCGATTTATTTTCATTTAGTAGCTTATTTTACAGATACTGAGAGTGAAGGAAAAATAGGAACAATTGACAAGAGATACATACGAAAATCACTGTATCGCAACAACCAGTACGCCTAAACAATATTAGGCCACATTCTTAAACAAACATTATCCCCTATGCTAAAACTTAAAAAATGCTGTCTTTTTCTTTCGTTGGAGTAGAACATTGTTTGTAACATGTAGCTGGAACACACCAACTGCAGTTTCTTTATCAATAATATTACATTTGCAAAGAAAAAGATTGACGTTTTCAAACTTCTGTACGTCAAAGCTGCTAATAAAACGACGAGCTACTGTCACCAGATACTGAGTACTGATTGCACTCCCTTCCATTGGCTACAGACTACACATTTAAGATCAGCAAGATGAACAAAGGCACGCTCAGCGGAATTAACTTTGCCAGCGCCGCTTACGGAAGCAACAAAGGAGCGGGATAAGCTTTCAGCGCCGCTGCTTCCTCGTTTAGAATTTCAGATGTAATAATCGCGGTGAGTTTTGCAGCGAATAATTTTGCCGGCATGTGAAATACAAATACAGAAGGCCGCTCCCCAGGCGCTCCAGCAGTGGGTCCTGCCACAAAGCGATAAACGAGGTTCCAACCGGAGCCTCTGCCCTATTCAAAGGGGAATGGCAAAAAGAAAACTGAACTGTAAACCAGATGCGGTGTTCGCTGAGAGAAGGTCTATTCCTAAAAGCCTTCCTGCGAGGATCGCTTTTCATCGACGACGCTTACAATCACGAAAAATGGAACCTCTGCGTAAATAAAGCTTCTCTCGCACTAGTTGTCACAAAAAAACAAATATTTTGTCTTACTTTGCAAATATTAGCTTTTGTGAGAACTACAGCTTCAGATTGGGTAATTTCCAATACTGTCTCAACTACGCATCAAAATATTACGTACAGCGTAGCACGGTTATGGAACATACATACTTCCTGCATTCATATGACAACTTTTTAGGCGATACAACAATTTCCCTGCACAAGGCAAGCACCGATGGTGAATAGTATGGCTATCAAGTATCTGGCCACTCAACGAGTACAGGAGGACACCGCTAGGTGGCGCTGCACCCAGTTGCTATTAACAGTGAGTTCGGGAAGCTTCCGCTTGTCAGAACTGCAGTTACCCGAATTCAAGATGGCGGTGGTAGAAAATTATGAAAGTCAGCGTCATAAAACTAGTCAGTTATGCTAGTGAGAAATTTAAAAAATCCAAGATGATGGAATAACTCCATTTATTCTTTGCAACCACTCTGATGTCACAATCCAACATGGTGGAACTAGCGCACTTCTACAAAAGAATAAGACGCCAGAGTTAATTAATATGATGCCATATTCAAAGGTTCCAAAATGGACTTAATTACATCAATTAGCGCCATGTTCAGAAGAATCCAAACGACTTGAATTTCTATTATTTATCGAAAATACACAAAGGCACTGGTGATACCAGTGTAACAGTATTTCAAGATGTGCATTACTTATTACTAATATATAAGTACACACACACACACACACAGAGAGAGAGAATATTTTGTTTTAGCAAACAGAACACAGCATGTTGTTCTCAATGGCGAGACGTCTACAGACGTTAAAGTAACCTCTGGCGTGCCACAGGGGAGTGTTATGGGACCATTGCTTTTCACAATATATATAAATGACCTAGCAGACAGTGTCGGAAGTTCCATGCGGTTTTTCGCTGATGATGCTGTAGTATACAGAGAAGTTGCAGCATTAGAAAATTGCAGCGAAATGCAGGAAGGTCTGCAGCGGATGGGCACTTGGTGCAGGGAGTGGCAACTGACCCTTAACATAGACAAATGTAATGTATTGCGAATACATAGAAAGAAGGACTCTTTATTGTATGGTTATATGATAGCAAAACAAACACTGGTAGCAGTTACTTCTGTATAATATCTGGGAGTATGCGTATGGAACGATTTGAAGTGGAATGGTCATGTAAAATTAATTGTTGGTAAGGCGAGTGCCACGCTGAGACTCATTGGGAGAGTCCTTAGAAAATGTAGTCCATCAGCGAAGGAGGTGGCTTACAAAGCACTCGTTCGACCTATACTTGAGTATTGCTCATCAGTGTGGGATCCGTACCAGGTTGGGTTGACAGAGGAGATAGAAAAGATCCAAAGAAGAGCGGCGCGTTTCGTCACAGGGTTATTTGGTAAGCGTGATAGCGTTACGGCGATGTTTGGCAAACTCAAGTGGCAGACTCTGCAAGAGAGGGGCTCTGCATCGCGTTGTAGCTTGCTGTCCAGGTTTCGAGAGTGTGCGTTTCTGGATGAGGTTTCGAATACATTGCTTCCCCCTACTTATACCTCCCGAGGAGATCACGAATGTAAAATTAGAGAGATTAGAGCGCGCATGGAGGCATTTCTGGCAGTCGTTCTTCCCGCGAACCATACGCGACTGGAACAGGAAAGGGAGATAATGACAGTGGCACGTAAAGTGCCCTCCGCCACACGCCGTTGGGTGGCTTGCGGGGTATAAATGTAGATGCAGATGTAGAATGTGTTTATGTCAAATGTCACTGTATCATTTCTACATCTAAAATATCTGTCAAAGCATTTAGATTGTCAGCTTAGTTGAGGTTATGACACAATTGGTACCTTATCTAACTATGAACATCTAAACTTTTTAGAAGCTTTTCGGAAATATTTCACCTCTCCAAGCCTCATTTCAGGGGGAAGAAGATAATACATCTTGTTCTACAGTAGAAAAATATAACTGGTGATACTGGCTAATATTACTTTTTATTGCATTTGGTCTAGACTTAAGAGGAAGACTGAAATTTACCGATCAAAACGTTGTGCAAAGATTGTATTTTCACAATCAGTTATTAAATAACACCAGCATCAAGCCATAATGCTCAGATACGAACTTTAAACAAACAACATAGCCAATGATAAATGAACTGACCAAGCACCAGTTTAGACTGAGAAGGTAACATTTTGTGAGTTCTTTAATTCATTGCGTCACTTTAACTACATATTTTTGTAATACATAAATATAAATTTTTAAACCTCTGGAGATGGAATGTAATGATATGACGTGGCCAAAAAGTATCGGGCAAGCTTTCACATAAAACAAAGTTTGGTACCTCTGAAACATGATCTTTGTATCACACTAAAATTATTTATCAAATAAGTATTGATACGCAAGTAGAATTACAAGGTTATGATCATGAACGAAAATGCTTTGCACCAAATTATAATTGTTTATTAATATACTAGGTGTCTTTTAACGGAAAGTGTTCCAAATGTTGCAGTGTGGGTTATATACATCCCAGAACGCTGAAACACTCTAGGTATGATTGTTAATGGATGAGCTTGTGGGGTATGTTGAAAAAAGAAGTTCCACTTTCTACTACCAGGTGCAAACAGGTTGCTGTAAGCAGTCAGAATGTAGTGTGGGTGCATGAACAGGGAAGGAACAATCAAACGGATAATAACGGTGTGTCTGACACGTTTATTAGGATATGGCCACAAGGTACGAGAGTAAGTCAATTATTATCCGCAATTTAGTTATTTTTGGTTATTTTGATAGTAATGTCGTTTTACGCTGATGACGCATGCTTTGTTTATTTGTTGTTATATCATTGCATTTTTCAAGCTGCTAGGTTAGTTTCGCTATTGCTGCCGTGTTGTTAATCATGGCTGCTCCGCTGTCTATTTGCAACAAAGAAGAGCAACTTTCAGGGATCAGTTTTCTGTGGTCGGATGGCGTATCAGGGGCCGAAATTCACCGTAGACTTTCGGTACAGTGCGGGAACAGTGTTTAGCCACAACGGAATGTCTACGAATGGATTGAAAAACTACAGGGTGTTTCAAAAATGACCGGTATATTTGAAACGGCAATAAAAACTAAACGAGCAGCGATAGAAATACACCGTTTGTTGCAATATGCTTGGGACAACAGTACATTTTCAGGCAGACAAACTTTCGAAATTACAGTAGTTACAATTTTCAACAACAGATGGCGCTGCGGTCTGGGAAACTCTATAGTACGATATTTTCCACATATCCACCATGCGTAGCAATAATATGGCGTAGTCTCTGAATGAAATTACCCGAAACCTTTGACAACGTGTCTGGCGGAATGGCTTCACATGCAGATGAGATGTACTGCTTCAGCTGTTCAATTGTTTCTGGATTCTGGCGGTACACCTGGTCTTTCAAGTGTCCCCACAGAAAGAAGTCACAGGGGTTCATGTCTGGCGAATAGGGAGGCCAATCCACGCCGCCTCCTGTATGTTTCGGATAGCCCAAAGCAATCACACGATCATCGAAATATTCATTCAGGAAATTAAAGACGTCGGCCGTGCGATGTGGCCGGGCACCACCTTGCATAAACCACGAGGTGTTCGCAGTGTCGTCTAAGGCAGTTTGTACCGCCACAAATTCACGAAGAATGTCCAGATAGCGTGATGCAGTAATCGTTTCGGATCTGAAAAATGGGCCAATGATTCCTTTGGAAGAAATGGCGGCCCAGACCAGTACTTTTTGAGGATGCAGGGACGATGGGACTGCAACATGGGGCTTTTCGGTTCCCCATATGCGCCAGTTCTGTTTATTGACGAAGCCGTCCAGGTAAAAATAAGCTTCGTCAGTAAACCAAATGCTGCCCACATGCATATCGCCGTCATCAATCCTGTGCACTATATCGTTAGCGAATGTCTCTCGTGCAGCAATGGTAGCGGCGCTGAGGGGTTGCCGCGTTTGAATTTTGTATGGATAGAGGTGTAAACTCTGGCGCATGAGACGATACGTGGACGTTGGCGTCATTTGGACCGCAGCTGCAACACGGCGAACGGAAACCCGAGGCCGCTGTTGGATCACCTGCTGCACTAGCTGCGCGTTGCCCTCTGTGGTTGCCGTACGCGGTCGCCCTACCTTTCCAGCACGTTCATCCGTCACGTTCCCAGTCCGTTGAAATTTTTCAAACAGATCCTTTATTGTATCGCTTTTCGGTCCTTTGGTTACATTAAACCTCCGTTGAAAACTTTGTCTTGTTGCAACAACACTGTGTTCTAGGCGGTGGAATTCCAACACCAGAAAAATCCTCTGTTCTAAGGAATAAACCATGTTGTCTACAGCACACTTGCACGTTGTGAACAGCACACGCTTACAGCAGAAAGACGACGTACAGAATGGCGCACCCACAGACTGCGTTGTCTTCTATATCTTTCACATCACTTGCAGCGCCATCTGTTGTTGAAAATTGTAACTACTGTAATTTCGAAAGTTTGTCCGCCTGAAAATGTACTGTTGTCCCAAGCATATTGCAACAAACGGTTATTTCTATCGCTGCTCGTTTAGTTTTTATTGCCGTTTCAAATATACCGGTCATTTTTGAAACACCCTGTACGAAATGGTCGCACAAGTGTACGCACGATGAAGGAGCCGGACGACCGTTTACCGCCACAAATGAAGAAACCATTGAGCGTTCACCTCAAATGATTCTCTTACATAGACGATCAACTATTGAGGAAGTGTGCAAATTAGTCACGGTTCTGCCTACGAAATCATCCACAACAGACTTGAGTTTCATAAAGTTTGTGCAAGATGGGTGCAAAAACTACTCACACAGTTGCGTAAACAAACGCGCTTGGACATCTGCAAAAAACATTTGTATCCTCCATATAGTCCCCATCTTGCCCCTTCTGACTATCACTTGTTTGCTCCACTCAAGCAGGCATTAAGGGGCCGTCGATTTCCCTCGGACGAAGCAGTAAAAGAAGCGGTGCATTACTGGGTCGCAGCTCAACCGAGAACCTTCATTTATGAGGGCTTCAAGAAGCTTGTACAACGATGGACCAAGTGCGTTGAAACGCAAGGAGACTATGTCGAAGAACGATGTTCTTGTAAGTTTCCTATTTGATTACAATAAAATTTTATAACTACTTTGTGGATAATAATTGACTTACCCTCTTACAAGATGTGTTAAGTATGATCTCATGACTCAACAATAAGCTGCGTCCATAAAAAAGCATGATCGACAGTTTCTCGTAGCATATCTGACGTAATCAGAGCGATACGTCGTTATATGGTACCCTTCAGATCAGGAAGAGTCTGGGTATACAGGGTGGTCCATTGATAGTGACCGGGCCAAATATCTCACGAAATAAGCGTCAAGCGAAAACATTACAAAGAACGAAGCTTGTCTAGCTACAAGGGGGAAACCAGATGGCGCTATGGTTGGCCCGCTAGATGGCGCTGCCATAGGTCAAACGGATATCAACTGTGTTTTTTAAACAGGAACCCCTATTTCTTATTACATATTCGAGTAGTACGTAAATAAATATGATTGTTTTAGTTGGACCACTTTCTTCCCTTTGTGATAGATGGCGCTGTAGTAGTCACAAACATATGGCTCACAATTTTAGACGAACAGTTGGTAACAGGAAGATTTCTTAAATTAAAATACAGAACGTAGGTACGTTTGAACATTTTATTTCGGTTGTTCCAATGTGATAACTGTACCTTTGTGAACTTATCATTTCTGAGAACGCGTGATTACCTGTAAATACCACATTAATGCAATGAATGCTCAAAATGATGTCCGTCAACCTCAGTGCATTTGGCAATACGTGTAACGACATTCCTCTCAACAGCGAGTAGTTCGTCTTCCGTAATGTTCGCACATGCATTGACGCATGTTGTCTGGCGTTGTCGGTGAATCACGATAGCAAATATCCTTCAACTTTCCCCACAGAAAGAAATCCGGGGACGTCAAATCCGTTGAACGTGCGGGCCATGGTTCGGTGCTTCGACGACCAATCCATCTGTCAAGACAATGCTATTCAATACCGCTTCAACCGCAAGCAAGCTATGTGCCGGACATCCATCATGTTGGAAGTACATCGCCATTCTGTCATGCAGTGAAACATCTTGTAGAAACATCGGTAGAACATTCCGTAGGAAATCAGCATACGTTGCACCATTTAGAGTGTAGTGGACTGACAAGGCAGCCAGTCCACAGAGACGGGTAGCCGAAAGGGCACACGTACACACACGCCGACTGGCGCGAAGTCTGGAACAGGATACGTGATGAATGTGATAAAGAAAAGAACGTAGCTACTAGAACACTTAACTTTTATATCGTCCTTTGGTATACAGCATTCTTGATGATACAAGTGAGACTCTTTAGATTCATGAAGTAACTAATGGCGCCTTGCTAGGTCGTAGCCATGGACTTAGCTGAAGGCTATTCTAACTGTCTCTCGGCAAATGAGAGAAAGGCTTCGTCAGTGTAGTCGCTAGCAAAGTCGTCGTACAACTGGGGCGAGTGCTAGTACGTCTCTCGAGACCTGCCTTGTGGTGGCGCTCGGTCTGCGATCCTGACAGTGGCGACACGCGGGTCCGACATGTACTAATGGACCGCGGCCGATTTAAGCTACCACCTAGCAAGTGTGGTGTCTGGCGGTGACACCACATAGAGTGCCATCGATAAAATGAGGGCCAATTATCCTTCCTCCCGTAATGCCACACCATACATTAACCCGCCAATGTCGTTGATGTTCCACTTGTCGCAGCAGTCGTGGATTTTCCGTTGCCCAGTAGTGCATATATTATGTCGGTTTACGTTACCACTGTTGGTGAATGACGCTTCGTCGCTAAATAGAACGCATGCAAAAAATCTCTCATCGTCCCGTAATTTCTCTTGTTCCCAGTGGCAGAACTGTACACGACGTTCAGAGTCGTCGCCATGCAATTCCTAGTGCATAGAAATATGGTAGGGTGCAATCGATGTTGATGTAGCATTCTCAACACCGACGTTTTTGAGATTTCCGATTGTCGCGCAATTTGTCTGCTACTGATGTGCGGATTAGCCGTGACAGTAGCTAAAACACCTACTTGGGCATCCTCATTTGTTGCGGATCGTGGTTGACGCTTCACATGTGGCTGAACACTTCCTGTTTCCTTAAATAACGTAGCTATCCGGTGAACGGTCCGGACACTTGGATGATCGTCCAGGATACCGCTCAGCATACATAGCACACTCCCGTTGGGCATTTTGATCACAATAGCCATACATCAACACAATATCGACCTTTTCCGCATTTGGTAAACGGTCCATTTTAACACGGGTAATGTATCTCGAAGCAAATACCGTCCGCACTGGCGGTATGTTACGTGATACCACGTACTTGTACGTTTGTGTCTATTACAGCGCCATCTGTCACAAAGAGAAAAAACTGGTCCAACTAAAACATTCATATTTCTTTACGTACTACACGAATATGTAATACAAATGGTGGTTCCTATTTAAAAAACCGTAGTTGATATCCGTTTGACCTATGGCAGCACCATTTAGCGGGCCAACCATAGCGCCATCTGGTTTCCCCCTTCAAGCTAGACAAGTTTCGTTCTTCGTAGTTTTTTCGTTTGATGCTTATTTCGTGAGATATTTGGTCCGGTCACTATCAATGGACCACGCTGTATAGCTGATAGACACCATCTTTCAGATATCCCCACACCCACAAGTCACACGGATTTAGGTTGGTAGTCTACATGGCCACACAACTTCAAATTGCCTGGAGAGGAAACGGTTGCTACCGAGTGCTTCTTGAAGTAAGTCTTTCTCCTGGTGGGCGACATGTGGTGTGTCCCCATCTTGCATGAAAATAATGGTGCGTACAGGGCTGCGTTCTTGCAAAGCTGGAATCACGTGTTGCAAAAGAAGGGCCTTATAAGGTTCAGCTGTCACTGTACACGTAACAGTCCCACAAAGTGTCCTCTCCTCGAAGAAAAATAGACCATGAATAAAGGAACATAGCGTCACATCAGCCGAGTGCAGTGGATGCTTCTGCACAACATGTGGCAGAGAAGAACCCAAAATGCAATAGTTATGGGCATTCATGGCATGTTCCTCATCCACACAAAGAATATTTTCCAGCCATATGTCACCCATTTTCAAGCGTGTCAAAAGACAAAGGACAAATTCACAGCGTTGTAGCCTATCTTCGGGCTTCATTTGGTGCACATTCTGATTCTTTTAGTGATACCAATGCAAAATACGCAGCAAAATCTTTTGAACTGTTGTTCAGAGACAACTTCCTTCACACAGATCGAACACTGACTGCAGAATCTGCTGCACAGCTGGTTGCAACTGCAACTTCATCGACAACTACTATGAGAATGGACCGCCTCTAACACCCTGTTGCGCCAATTAATTCCGCTGTTTACTCAAATTTCGTGATCCTATTCTTTAGGCTATTTATTGACATAGGGCCTCTTCACACCTGCTTTTGGAGGCGATATTCCTGC
The DNA here is from genome assembly GCF_023898315.1 of Schistocerca nitens. Taxonomy (NCBI): domain Eukaryota; kingdom Metazoa; phylum Arthropoda; class Insecta; order Orthoptera; family Acrididae; genus Schistocerca; species Schistocerca nitens. The sequence continues at coordinate 204,949,243 of NC_064622.1, forward strand.
AATGATACGCTGCTATTGCTGCAGTTCTGAAAAAAAAATTTTTATCAGCAGTCCATCTTCTCAACAGCTGTTGAATTTCTTTAGGAACATTGTTAACACTTCACACCAACAGTCAATCCACAAAAGAAATCAACTATCATTGCCAAGCGACAGCCAGAATACTAACGTCAAAACAGGAAACGCCTGTCTGCTTACAGCACCATATTTTTATATGGTGGCAGAAAGTGGAACTATAATCTCTTTTCATCATACTCTGCGAGTGTGTCGATTAATGAACATACCTACGATGTTTCAGCATTCTGCGATGTGTACAGCCTCCACTGCAGCACTTGGAACACCGTCAGTTTAAATGTAACCACCCAGTATGTCTTGATTCCGAGTATAAAACACACTATTATCATAAGTTAGTTGTTCTACGAGACTGAAAAAATACAACGTCTAGCATATTGGCTCTACTGGCAGAACATAGAGGTTAAGCAGCACTTGTTTATGTTTAAAGTCTGATATGCTTACCAAACTTTTCGAGGCACAGTGAACCCTCAAAATAAATATTTCCACATGCAAACTGTCCATATTACCTATCCAAATAAATGCAGCTCACATAAGAGCACCAGTGAGAAAACTTACAGATTATGCAGACCTTGTTACTAAAGTCTGGTATCTACCCTAAAACACTTTGCAAGACACGATGGACACTCAGATGTGTGTAACTGATGTAAGGGAAGATGCTTAGTTAACAAGTTCTGAGAGATGTCGAGACTTTTTCTACACTTAGGAGGCATAAGCAGAAGCGATGTTTTGATTAGACTCACTGACGTCTCTGCATCTGCAATGAAGCAAACTCCAAGCATAACATACTTCGCTGAGTAGTGATAAATGTGCGTGTGGGGTAACGACAGTCACCAAGTCAACTGAACATACACTCCTGGAAATGGAAAAAAGAACACATTGACACCGGTGTGTCAGAACCACCATACTTGCTCCGGACACTGCGAGAGGGCTGTACAAGCAATGATCACACGCACGGCACAGCGGACACACCAGGAACCGCGGTGTTGGCCGTCGAATGGCGCTAGCTGCGCAGCATTTGTGCACCGCCGCCGTCAGTGTCAGCCAGTTTGCCGTGGCATACGGAGCTCCATCGCAGTCTTTAACACTGGTAGCATGCCGCGACAGCGTGGACGTGAACCGTATGTGCAGTTGACGGACTTTGAGCGAGGGCGTATAGTGGGCATGCGGGAGGCCGGGTGGACGTACCGCCGAATTGCTCAACACTTGGGGCGTGACGTCTCCACTGTACATCGATGTTGTCGCCAGTGGTCGGCGGAAGGTGCACGTGCCCGTCGACCTTGGACCGGACCGCAGCGACGCACGGATGCACGCCAAGACCGTAGGATCCTACGCAGTGCCGTAGGGGACCGCACCGCCACTTCCCAGCAAATTAGGGACACTGTTGCTCCTGGGGTATCGGCGAGGACCATTCGCAACCGTCTCCATGAAGCTGGGCTACGGTCCCGCACACCGTTAGGCCGTCTTCCGCTCACGCCCCAACATCGTGCAGCCCGCCTCCAGTGGTGTCGCGACAGGCGTGAATGGAGGGACGAATGGAGACGTGTCGTCTTCAGCGATGAGAGTCGCTTCTGCCTTGGTGCCAATGATGGTCGTATGCGTGTTTGGCGCCGTGCAGGTGAGCGCCACAATCAGAACTGCATACGACCGAGGCACACAGGGCCAACACCCGGCATCATGGTGTGGGGAGCGATCTCCTACACTGGCCGTACACCACTGGTGATCGTCGAGGGGACACTGAATAGTGCACGGTACATCCAAACCGTCATCGAACCCATCGTTCTACCATTCCTAGACCGGCAAGGGAACTTGCTGTTCCAACAGGACAATGCACGTCCGCATGTATCCCGTGCCACCCAACGTGCTCTAGAAGGTGTAAGTCAAGTACCCTGGCCAGCAAGATCTCCGGATCTGTCCCCCATTGAGCATGTTTGGGACTGGATGAAGCGTCGTCTCACGCGGTCTGCACGTCCAGCACGAACGCTGGTCCAACTGAGGCGCCAGGTGGAAATGGCATGGCAAGCCGTTCCACAGGACTACATCCAGCATCTCTCCGATCGTCTCCATGGGAGAATAGCAGCCTGCATTGCTGCGAAAGGTGGATATACACTGTACTAGTGCCGACATTGTGCATGCTCTGTTGCCTGTGTCTATGTGCCTGTGGTTCTGTCAGTGTGATCATGTGATGTATCTGACCCCAGGAATGTGTCAATAAAGTTTCCCCTTCCTGGGACAATGAATTCACGGTGTTCTTATTTCAATTTCCAGGAGTGTAGTTGCCCGAGGATAGTGTCCTGTAAACTGAACGTCATTGCCCCAGCCTGAAAACTGATCAGCGTAATTTGTTACTATTTGACTGTAACATGCCTACTTATGGAGAAATTTGTGACAATTTTGGTGTAAAATGACGATGTATGGAGGGTTAAAGTGTCATGCAGTCTCTCCTGTGTGACAGTATAAGTTAGCTTTATCAGCAGAGGACAAACTTGCGTTCGTTTTGCACTTTAAATCTTTACCTATTTAATAAAAAATGTTATTTTGAAGCAAAGATCATATTTGATATCTATGGGAGCTTGTCCATGATTTTCTTAGGCCATGTTGTTTGTTTACATCTCATATTCGAAGCTATATTTCTTTATTATAGAAACATCTAGTTCAAGTGATACCACGAATTGAAGATCTCACAAAAGTCTTCTTCTCCCTCGATAATGGTGCTTAATCTGTTTCTCTTTGGCTACATTGTATGTTTACATTTCATATTTGAGCATTACGATTTCAGTTTGCTACTATTTAGTAGCTGATTATGGAAATATACTCTGTAAACCAGGATCATATGGTTGTAGTGGGTGGAGCAGGAAATAGTATTGATAGGGATCAGGGCTACAATATTGAGTGTGACCTGGTAAAAATAGAATCTGCAACGAACCATACAAATTATGGTTTGGTTCCTGCTTTCATGCAGTATGACCGGCCACAATTGAACAGATCTGTCAGGAGGGTCAATGTGGAGCTAGATCAGATGTTTTGGGCAGCTACTTTGTCAGCATAGGTTTGGTTCCTGTTGATGGTATTGGTAGGTGGGACCACATCCTCAACATTTAAAATATTTTTAGACTGACACAAAGTCTCTGACGCGTAACGACACAAACTGTATGTACATTTTATAGCCTTGTTAAATGGTTCAAATGGCTCTGAGCACTATGGGACTTAACATCTATGGTCATCAGTCCCCTAGAACTTAGAACTACTTAAACCTAACTAACCTAAGGACATCACACAACACCCAGCCATCACGAGGCAGAGAAAATCCCTGACCCCGCCGGGAATCGAACCCGGGAACCCGGGCGTGGCAAGCGAAAACGCTACCGCACGACCACGAGATGCAGGCCCTTGTTAAAGCAAAAATCTGAGCCTTAGTATAATCTCAAGTATACTTCTCATCTTTCTTTTGACTCTATGCCTTGTCTTGAATCTGATTTTGACTTCTGCCTGAAATTCCTCTGGCCATTGAAATTGCTACACCAAGAAGAAATGCAGATGATAAACGGGTATTCATTATACTAGAACTGACATGTGATTACATTTTCACGCAATTTGGGTGCATAGATCCTGAGAAATCAGTACCTAGAATAGCCACCTCTGGCCGTAATAACGGCCTTGCTACGCCTGGGCATGAGTCAAACAGAGCTTGGATGGCGTGTACAGGTACAGCTTCCCATGCAGCTTCAACACGATACCACAGTTCATCAAGAGTAGTGACAGGCGTATTGTGACGAGCCAGTTGCTCGGCCACCATTGACCAGACGTTTTCAAATCGTGAGAGATCGAGAGAATGTGCTGGCCAGGGCAGCAGTCGAACATTTTCTGTATCCGTAAAGGCCCGTACAGGACCTGCAACATGCGTTCGTGCATTATCCTGCTGAAATGTAGGGTTTCCCATGGATCGAATGAAGGGTAGAGCCACAGGTCGTAACACATCTGAAATGTAACGTCCACTGTTCAAAGTTCCGTCAATGCGAACAAGAGATGACCGAGACGTGTAACCAATGGCACCCCATACCATCACGCCGGGTGATACGCCAGTATGGCGATGACGAATACACGCTTCTAACGTCCGACCATCATGATGCTGTAAACAGAATCTGGATTCATCCGAAAAAATGACGTTTTGCCATTCGTGCACCCAGGTTCGTCGTTACGTACACCATCGCAGGCGTTCCTGTCTGTGATGCAGCGTCAAGGGTAACCGCAGCCATGGTCCCCGAGCTGATAGACCATGTTGCTGCAAACGTCGTCGAACAGTTCGTGCAGATGGTTGTTGTCTTTCAAACGTCCCCATCTGTTGACTCAGGGATCGAGACGTGGCTGCACGATCCGTTACAGCTATGCGGATAAGATGCTGGTCATCTCGACTGCTAGTGATACGAGGCCGTTAGGATCCAGCACGACGTTCCGTATTACTCTCCTGAACCCACCGCTTCCATATTCTGCTAACAGTCATTGGACCTCGACCAACGCGAGCAGCAATGTCACGATACGATAACCCGCAATCGCGATAGGCTACAATCCGACCTGTATCGAAGTCGGAAACTTGATAGTACGCATTTCTCCTCACACGTGGCATCACAACAACGTTTCACCAGGCAACGCCGGTCAACTTCTGTTTGTGTATGAGAAATCGGTTGGAAACTTACCTCATGTCAGCACGTTGTAGGTGTCGCCATCGGCGCCAACCTTGTGTGAATGCTCTGAAAAGCTAATCATTTGCATATCACAACACCTTCTTCCTGTCGGTTAAATTTCGCGTCTGTAGCACGTCATCTTCGTGGTGTAGCAATTTTAACGGCCAGTAGTGTAATATGCTCACTGAGGTTTATTTCGTAAAGATCGTCAATGAATTCTTCATCAGTTAATGATGTAGGACCTGATTTACTGTTAGCAGTGGCCTTAATTTTCATGGCTCTTCGCCTCGAATATCTTTTAATTATGCAGATCTGGCAAAAATCTTGTTTTTGTTTGTCAAAGTTACTGTTTCCAAAGTCCCCGTGTATTTCGTTGTTCTGATCGCCTCGAACTTTATCTCGTGCTTCCACGGATCTATAGTTTTTGCGATAGTGGCTCGAGCAAGTCTGGCATCTTTATTTACTTCTGACTTGAAAAATAGTTCACTTGTTTGTTTCACCCTTACGTTTTGGATACTTTCTTCCGTCTTATTCTTTGGCTTTACCTTTTGACCTGTGCTGCTACTGCAGCGAATGACATGGGAGTAGTTTTCCACTCATTTCTTAGTCTTTCGTTTCCTAGCTTTGGTTGAGTGGAGTACGTATGGTGAAACTGGTCAAAGAGTGACATTTTCTGATTATTATCTCTTAATAATATTTGATCTCCCGTGAATAATTTTATGCGTCATTTGTCGATTAATTCCAATTGGAAGTGTACTTTTAATAGTGCAAGTGTAAAACAATCCGGTCTTTCTGCATTAACTTGCTATCTCTTGGACTATTCAATTTTCACGGCTGTGGTTTTAGGCTATTTATTCCTTGAACTCATGTTAAGAGGTTGGATGCACTGTGTAAACATAAATGGCAGTATTGCGCATGCATCTTGTGGATTTACTTTGTGGGTGTAGAGTTTTATAGGTGTTGAACTGTAAACATAGCGGTTTGGTGTCTTATTACACGTTCTTATACCTCTTTTCAACATGACGAAAAGAAAGAGTTCTTTTAAGAAGCGACGTTTCCATGGAAATCAGCATACGACTGGATCTGAATCCAGTGCTGATCCTGAGATACATGTTTCACAGACACACGGAAAGAGCACGCCTACTTGGAAACCATGAGGATTTATTTATTGACGACGGAGATCATGTAAATAGTTTAGGTTATGTTTTATTAGATTTGAGTGTGTTAGGACAAATTTTACAGGAAGCTGTATCATGTAAGGTTTGTGGTGGGCAAATTACGAGTAGCATCTTTAAGGACGCATCTACGAGGACTGGACAAGCTAACAAACTTGTTGTTCAGTGCAAAATTTGCAGGCTTTCTACATCATTTTGGACTTCTCAAAAGTGCAAGAATGACTTGTTTCAGAGCAATGTTAGATTCTTGTATGGAATGAGGTGCATAGCTAAAGGACTGAGTGCAGCTCAAGTATTATGTGCGACGCTGAACTTGTCAAACCCTCCAACCAGATCAAGTAAGTACACAAGTAATTGGTGAATGTGTCAAACCTGTTGCTGTTGCTTCTATGCTGTGGCAGTTAATGGTAGATGGCAGAAGAGAGGCCACACATCTAAAAATGTAGTCGTAACTGTTACTAGTGTAGACACAGGTAAAATTTTAGACCTCGAAGTGCTAGCTAAATTCTACCACCAGTGTAAATCAGTGGACCGGCCGTAGTGGCCGAGTGGTTCTAGGCGCTACAGTCTGGAACCGCGCGACCGCTACGGTCGCAGGTTCGAATCCTGCCTCGGGCATGGATGTGGGTGATGTCCTTAGATTAGTTAGGTTTAAGTAGTTCTAAGTTCTAGGGGACTCATGATCTCAGAAGTTAAGTCCCATAGTGCTCAGAACCATTTGAACCACTTGTAAATCAGTTGACAATGAAACAAGTGAAAATCATAAAAAAAAATTGTGCCAAGAATTATGAGGGAACTAGTGGAGGTATGGAGGCTACTGTAGTTGTTTCTACACTATGTAATCGAAAGTATCCGGACACCCCCAAAAACATACGCCTTTCATATTAGGTTCATTGTGCTGCCACCTGCTGCTACGTAATCTATATCAGCGACCTCAGTAGTCAATAGACATCGTGAGAGAGCAGAATGGCACGTTCCGCGGACTTTGAACGTCGTCAGGTGATTGGATTTCACTTATCTAGACTATCACACAGGAATTCCAAACTGCACCAGGATCCACTGCAAGTGCTATGGCAGTTAGGCGGGAGTTGAGAAAATTTGGATTTCATGGTCGAGCGTGTGCTCATAAGCCACACATTACGCCGGTAAATGCCAAAAGACGCTTCGCTTGGTGTAAGGAGCGTAAACATTGGACGATTGAACAGTGGAAAAACTTTGTGTGGAGTGGCAAATCACGGCTCACAGTGTGGCGATCCGATGGCAAGGTATGGGTTTGGCGAATGCGCGGTGAGTGTCATCCGCCAGCGTGTGTTTTGCCAACAATAAAATTCGGAGACGGTGGTGTTATGGTGTGGTCGTATTTTTCAAAAATGGCTCTGAGCACTATGGAACTCAACTGCTGAGGTCATTAGTCCCCTAGAACTTAGAACTAGTTAAACCTAACTAACCTAAGGACATCACACACATCCATACCCGAGGCAGGATTCGAACCTGCGACCGTAGCGGTCTCGCGGTTCCAGACTGCAGTGCCTAGAACCGCATGGCCACTTCGGCCGGCTCGTGTTTTTCATGGAGGAGGCTAGCACCCCTTGTTTTCCCGCGTGGCACTATCACACGACAGGCCTACGTTGATATTTTAAGCACCTCCTTGCTTCCACTGTTGAAGAGTAATTCGGGGATGGCGATTGCATCTTTCAACACGATCGAGCACCTGATCATAATGCACGGCCTGTGGCGTAGTGGTTACACGGCAATAACATCCCTGGAATGGACTGACCTGCACAGAGTCCTTACCCGAATACCGTACAACACCTTCGGGATGTTTTGGAACGCAAGCTTCGTGGCAGGCCTCACCGACCGACATCGATACCTCTCCTCAGTGCAGCACTCCATGAAGAATGGGCTGCCATTCCTAAAGAAAACTTCCAGCACCTGATTGATCGTATGTCTACGTGGCTGGAAGCTGTCATCAAAACTAAGGTTGAGCCAACACCAAATTGAATTCCACCAACACCATATTGAATTCCAGCATTACAGATGGAGAGCGCCACGAACTTGTAAATCATTTTCACCCAGGTGTCCGGATACTTTCGATCACATAGTGTATGTTCAGACGCTCACAGCAGGAAATATGTGTATTCTACACTGAGTACTTGGGGGAAAATGACTTACAAGTTCGTGGCGCTCTCCATCTGTAATGCTGGCATTCAATATGGTGTTGGTGAAATTCAATTTGGTGTTGGCTCAACCTTAGTTTTGATGACATCTTCCAGGCACGCAGGCATACGATCAATCAGGTGCTGGAAGTTTTCTTTAGGAATGGCAGCCCATTCTTCATGGAGTGCTGCACTGAGGAGAGGTATCGATGTCGGTCGGTGAGGCCTGGCACGAAGCTTGCGTTCCAAAACATCCCGAAGGTGTTGTACGGTATTCGGGTAAGGACTCTGTGCAGGTCAGTCCATTCCAGGGATGTTATTGCCGTGTAACCACTACGCCACAGGCCGTGCATTATGATCAGGTGCTCGATCGTGTTGAAAGATGCAATCGCCATCCCCGAATTACTCTTCAACAGTGGAAGCAAGGAGGTGCTTAAAATATCAAGAGTAGTGACTGGCGTATTGTGACGAGCCCGTTGCTCGTCCACAATTGACCAGACGTTTTCAAATCGTGAGAGATCGAGAGAATGTGCTGGCCAGGGCAGCAGTCGAACAGTTTCTGTATCCGTAAAGGCCCGTACAGGACCTGCAACATGCGTTCGTGCATTATCCTGCTGAAATGTAGGGTTTCCCACGGATCGAATGAAGGGTAGAGCCAGGGGTCGTAACACATCTGAAATGTAACGTCGACTGTTCAAAGTGCCGTCAGCGCGAACAAGAGGTGACCGAGACGTGTAACCAATGGCACCCCATACCATCACGCCGGGTGATACGCCAGTATGGCGATGACGAATACACGCTTCCAATGTGCGTTCACCGCGATGTCGCCAAACACGGATGCGACCATCACGATGCTGTAAACAGAACCTGGATTCATCCGAAAAAATGACGTTTTGCCATTCGTGCTCCCAGGTTCGTCGTTCAGTACACCATCGCAGGCGTTCCTGTCTGTGATGCAGCGTCAAGTGTAACCGCAGCTATGGTCTCCGAGCTGATAGTCCATGCTGCTGCAAACGTCGTCGAACTGTTCGTGCAGATGGTTGTTGTCTTGCAAACGTCCCCATCTGTTGACTCAGGGATCGAGACGTGACTGCACGATCCGTTACAGCCATGCGGGTAAGATGCCTGTCATCTCGACTGCTAGTGATACGAGGCCGTTGGGTCTAGCACGGCGTTGCGTATTATCCTCCTGAACCCACCGATTCCATATTCTGCTAACAGTCATTGGATGTCGACCAACGCGAGCAGCAGTCTCGCGATACGATAAACCTCAATCGCGATAGACTACAATCCGACCTTTATCAAGGTCGGAAACGTGATGGTACGCATTTCTCCTCCTTAGACGAGGCATCACAACAACGTTTCACCAGGCAACGCCGGTCAACTGCTGTTTGTCTATGAGAAATCGGTTGGAAACTTTCCTCATGTCAGCACGTTGTAGGTGTCGCCACCGGCGCCAACCTTGTGTGAATGCTCTGAAAAGCTAATCATTTGCATATCACAACATCTTCTTCCTGTCGGTTAAATTTCGCGTCTGTAGCACGTCATCTGCATGGTGTAGCAATTTTAATGGCCAGTGGTGTAGTAAGTAGCTGGGATACTGACTAAGTCCCGACAGGTGGTGTATAACTCCCTTGGTCGGAAGCAAATATGTCATTTCTGTTCTTTCTTTTATGCTAGGGAAGGACGTGGTAGGTTCTCCTCCCTGTTTCTGCAATGTTCCAGATTTCCTGCCATTCCCTGCCAATGCACGCTTTTATTTCCTTATTCAATACGGCTCTTATACCCAGTATCTCCTTTGCCTTAGCATATTCGCGCTTTCATAGCCAATATTGACACCGGTGCCAGCTGTCACACCGCCGGCCACCGGGGGAATCGTTCTCGGTGGTGGAGGAGGTGTGTGACGTCAGCAACTACTTACATGTGAGTACCAACACAGCAATGTGTAGCTATCTCATCCACACATTATGAAACATGGATGAGGCAAAAAGCGACACATAGAGTGCAGCTAAGCCCTCCATAAAAACTTCTGAGCACTCAGAAACAAGTAATGTACAGTCGAGCGAATTTGAGGACTTATATCGGAGAGGAATTCCGCGTAACAGCAAAGGTTACTGCCGCTAAAGTACTAGAGTTGAAATACAAAGTCAATCATTGGGCAATATGATACACAAAACTGACTGGGCGTAAAGAACAATTAGAAGAAGAAAATGCCAGGCTTAGGGAGAAAACAAAAACAAGACGGTGCGTTCGTTCGCAGTGTAGCAGCCACTGCTCCATTCGTTTAATGGTCGCCACGAAATCAAAGATTGAGACGGCACAAGCCAAGCGAGGTCGCACACTATTCATCAAATTCAATGACAAGGAAGACGCAAAGGAAATACAGACACGTCTGACAGAGCTAATTAAATCGAAGAAAGGAAAGATAAGAATCAAGAAAATGAAAACAGCAAACGATGTAGACATAATTCAAAATGAAACAGAAGAGGAAATCAGGATGCTGAAACACAATTCGGATCTAAATAAAGAAATGATATTCGAGCCACCTAGGAAGCGAAGGCCGAAAGTGATAGTTATGACGCCCCATTTACCATGCGAGAAAGTAAATTAATTGAGCGACTGTACGAACAGAACTTGGAGGGAACGATAGGTAGGAAACAATTCTTAGAAGAAGCTGAAGTCAGGTTTAAAACAAACCCACGGAAGAAACTTACAGTAAATTATGTATTGGAGGTAAAGCCGAAAGTCAGCGCACAACTGGTTACGCAGAAAAGAATGTACACTGGATTTCGATCAATCACTGTGAAGGACTACGTTGCAGTAACCAAATGGTATTTGTGCCACGACTGTGGGAACACTGCAAAGTACAGCAAGGAAAACAAATCTATATGCTCTCACAGTGGAGAGTGTGACTATCTAAAAAGAACTGTAAATATACCAAACGAGCTTCTGTGTGCATTCTGTTTGCGAAAAGGAAGAAATCATGCAGACGACGAGGGGAAGACTGCGCGACGTACCATCTGTTCTTGGAGCGGAAAATTGAGAGAACTGAATATGGATTCCGATCCACTGTGATATCCGCTGGCTAGTAACACAGGAAACCACAGAGTAAATACAAACGCAGCAAATATCACGTCGACAGTCAAATAAGATCAAAACTGTTATAAAATTACCTGTCATCGTTGTAAGAAGCGGAAACCTCAGTCGAACAAAAAGCGAGATATGAAAGAGCCAAAATATTCTGGTTCAACCTGAACGGCAGAACTAGAAGAGACCCAACGACACAAACCGAAAACGTGATTGACCACATAGACCAGGGCGATAACGAGATGGAGATGGACAGTAAAATGGTCAGTAGTAAAAATAATGGGGAGGAGTACAGTTTCTGGAAATGACTAACAAGAAAGGAAAACAAGAAAGGATATCATGCCTATCTCCAGACAAGAAAAACTCAAAGAAGGACATAATATTAAATGCAGAAAAAGTTGAAAGTGACAGTGAAACAGGTCTATTGGGAATTTCTTATTTTCATTTCTGGAATTTGTACATACTTTGGATGTCTCAAACGCTAAGCGAAAATTTTGAACCGCTTATTGTTCGCTCGCAGTCTTTGGTCAGAGTAGCTCTGTCGCTGGAAGATGTGTTTGCTTTGTCATTGCTGCTTGGCAGCGAGGAGCGCGGGAGTCCTGTGGTTTGGGCAGTAGTGAGACAGACCCCGAGCAGAGGACTCGTGGCAATGTCGACGTAAAGTTAAGTGCATCTGTGTTTGAGTAAAATGATTTGTGTTTGAATAGTGTGGAACAGAGGAGAAGGATCACATTAGTGATTTAGAATGAAAATAGTATGAAGAGAATTGAAGTTTATATATATATATATATATATATATATATATATATATATATATATATATATATATTGCACTACAGTCGCAAGTAGTTTGAATCATTGTTGAATGAGACATCCATATCAGGGACGTTTAGATTTCTCTGTAAGGTATTTTTCATGTGTATCGGTGATTTGTCTAACGTTTGTGAGAGTAAGAGTTTCGTATCAATGTTGCCCTTTGTCAATGTTAATAAGTGTTGTAAAATGAATCTCGTACAAGCAATAATATATCAGATAATTTAAGAACAGTTTGTTAAATAAATATTTCACCTAAGAGCGTTGTCCACATCCTCAAACCAAGTCAGTGTTATTTAAGACGTGTCTCACTCAATGATGCGTATAAAATAGTTTACTTGTTGTATGGAGCATTGCACTAAGCTCTCAGCAACTGTAGTTAGAAATTTGCAACTGACGCACAGAGAGCAGTAAACACACGATTGCCAAGCAAGTACATTACAATCTAAGATATTTTCATTTCAATCAGTTCTAAACATTCTGCGTGGTGTCTGTTTGTTCTATATCGTGTCTCCCTACCACTTTCGCGCAACGACGCTCTGAGTGTGTTTTTTTAGGGAACTGACTAGTTTGAACCTGGGACCTGTTGCTGGTAAGGAGACGTCAGACCACACATGACATGTAGAATTCAGAAGAGTTCAGTGAGACTAGCGATGATATAACCAAATACTTAATGATTTCAGCGTCAGCTCCACTGCACTCCCTGTAAAGGAATCTTAATACTAACTAAATTTAGTGGAAGGGGTTCAAGGCTTTCCTATTTTTAGTTAGCTGGTAAAATAACGTCGAAAAAGCAGTTAAGTTTACCATTGGAAATTTTATTCTACTCACAAAACATTGTTTATAAATTGCACTATTGATAAAAGGAAATGTTTTAATACAGGATGGTAAAAACCAACTGCGTTCAACAAAAATGTGAACGAATATTCCCTGAATGGGTTTCCAAGTTCTACAATGGATCGAAGGATGACCTATGCCATATCACATCTATAATCTAGGTTTAAATTAAGTTTCACAAGAGAGAAAACTATCAAAATGGTCTACAGTGACCCTCAATTATCTTTAATTACTTATCTAACTTGTGGTAAATTACAGTGGCTGATGTGGCTTCTCAATAACTATATAACAGAAAAATCATCGAGTTTCAGATTTTTACTTCAAGTGGCAAAAGTGAACACCATGAGCTTTAATTGACGATCGACACCAGTATTACGTAAAAAGGGGATGTAACAGATGAGACTTCTGCAGTTCTGAGTGAAGCCTTATGCGCTCAAAAATGCGGCATCGCGTGCGTTCATTACCTTGTCGGTGTTCGTCAGGGGGCGGCGGACAGCACAGCAACGCTCACCTCGCCGTCTCAGAAACAACTCCGTTCTAACTTCTCCTTACTACAATTTACCAAAGTTGGTTTAAAAAAACTATCTGGCTGTGTTTTCATCTGTCCAATCAGGGTCTCAATGTTAACCTTAAGCTCCGCCTACAAAAATTCTGTCTATCCAATGAGAAACGTTATACTTTTCGTGGTGGGGCAATGTTTTTAAAGTTTGCAACGTAACAGAGACGCGAAAAAGTCTCACGCTAAAACTTGCAGCTGGTGTGGTCCTTTAGTGTTAGTGGGAAGGTATGACATGCATTTAGGCATTCTTGTGTTAGTCTGTGGTATTCCATTTGCTCACTCGTTACTTGTATTACTTTGGTTAATTTAATGTCACGATTTATTCGGAGCTATGTGACATACTACTGGATTTGCTTATCATGTCAGGGTTTTCATGGAAGGTGTTGGATTTGCCTGACACCTTACACAGTTTGCTACAAAAATTATCAATGCACAGGGACCATTTCATGAACAGCATTATTCGGCGGATCATTAACGCACAGGGACCACTTTGTTTAATTAAAGAGAGTAATAGTGAAGTTCAGGATTTAATCAGTTTGCACATATTTAGAGAGATTATAAAATAGGGCCAAATTCATGTTGTACTCTCGCAGGAGGTATATTTGCTGTCTCTCCCTGTTGGAAATACACAAAGTCACTCAGAGCTAAACAACAGCCAGGTTACAAGCAAGCCAGTACGAGTTCAAAAGCAAAGCAAACGAAAATAATTTTTTAAGGGAAACCATCAACAGTATGCAAGACGTTGCACTAACGGAGTGTGATAGCATGCAAGAGCTAATAGAGGAAGATTAGGAAAATACACAGACCATAAAACGTACAGACGACAACGGGAATTAAGCAAAGGATACAAACACTGATGAACATAACATGAAAAATGGAAGAAGTTTATGGCCAGACCTACGGCCTGTTCATGAAATGTGTGAAATGCAATTAGACTGGCTAAATTAGGGAATATACAGGTGTTAACCACATCAATAAGACCTCTGGTTAGGTGCAGTCATCCAAAAGGCTGTACCATAAATTCGCCTGTCATGAAGGAGGTTGATCATATTCAGCTCAGTGTCAACAACTGGCCTGCAGACACTAAGGAACAGCAAAAACTGGTTCAAATGGCTCTGAGCACTGTGCGACTTAACTTCTGAGGTCATCAGTCCCCTAGAACTTAGAACTAATTAAACCTAACTAACCTAAGGACATCACACACATCCATGCCCGAGGCAGGATTCGAACCTGCGACCATAGCGGTCGCTCGGTTCCAGACTGTAGAGCCTAGAACCAGACGGCCACTCTGGCCGGCCTAAGGAACTGCAGACTCTACTTGAAATCGTCTTCATCAGGAGACGAACACATTTGATATAGAGCATCTGTACAGGCAACTAGTGATAACACATGGCTGAATTGTATATGATTACAGGTTACACTCTCCTTATAGCTATGTGCTCACTAGGTTCCGGCTGCATTCACTCACAATCAAATTGCACCCCAACGCCAATGATACAGAGACAAATGGCTAAAAGCGGCCAGATAAATGCGATGCGCAGTGCCATGGTGACGCAACAACTGAGAAAAGTGTTAGAGTATTTGGACCTACAAATACTATGTATGCAGGAGACACTACCCCACGTACCAGTTACAGCACCGATCATAACATCAGGCCGAAATTCAATGGCCGCGATTGTGGTGTCAGATAAAGACATAACAGTGACAAAGATGCATCAGCTCTGTGATGAACACGCTGTGACAATAGAAATAATGGCTGCCTCAGGGAAATTTTACATAACTAATCAATATTTTCAATACAGTCAGGACATACAACCACACGCAAGAAACTTAAAAACAGCAGCAATATGACGCGACAGACACATTTTCGTCATTGACGCAAACGTGAAATCAA
The DNA here is from genome assembly GCF_023898315.1 of Schistocerca nitens. Lineage (NCBI taxonomy): Eukaryota > Metazoa > Arthropoda > Insecta > Orthoptera > Acrididae > Schistocerca > Schistocerca nitens. The sequence continues at coordinate 204,964,515 of NC_064622.1, forward strand.
CACAGTATATAAGAACTTGACCTTTATGACATGAATAGGCCACTCAACCCGCCTACTTTCCAAAATAGTTCAGGTGCGGCAGCAAATATATGTACACCACCATCGCAAACTCGAAAGTCAGTAATCACATTGCCAAGTGGAAGGTCTGTGGTGCACTTGCAACAAGTGACTATAATCTTATTTACTTTATAATTACAAACGCAGATAATGACTTAGACACTAACATCAGACCCGAGCGACAATACAATCTACGCTGAGAGTATTGGGAACTTTTAAAGGCAGAGTTCAAGATACAACTACCGCAAGGAAGTGGATTTGGTGTTGACGCCAAAGCAGACGAATTGGTGTGAGCGCTGCAGATGGCGCAAGACAAGGTGATCCCAACATTTGTTCAAAAGGGTTTTAAATTCCCTGGAGTCCCGCTCTACAGTCCTTAAGACGTAAAACAAGGCAGGCGAGAAGATATTACCAAAGATCTTTAGGGGGAACAGAACGACAAAGAAGGCTGATTTTCTACCGAACAGTGAAAAAGAACTACTATACCAAACAAGAGTAGTATAATGGGAGACGTACATTAAAGACCAAATGGTAACAGATGTTCAGTGTTTTCCATACAGACTTGCAACAAACTAGATTCGATCACCCAATGTATTATCAGTTCTGAGGTCCGCCCCGATAACTGAATGGTCAGCGTGACGGATTGCCGTCCTACGGGCCCGGGTTCGATTCCCGGCTGCGTCGGGGATTTTCTCCGCTCAGGGACTGGGTGTTGTGTTGTCTTCATCATCATTTCATCCCCATCCGGTGCGCAGGTCGCCCAATGTGGCGTCGAATGTAATGAGACCTGTACCAAGGTGGCCGGACCTGCCCCATAAGGGGCCTCCCGGCCAATGACGCCAAACGCTCATTTCCATCAACCCTGAGGAGATACGACGGCAGCATGACGACAGACTGGGAAACATCAGAGCAGCATCTAGTTGTAACTTGTTGCCGGACGATACAACGATGGAAGACACAAGTTCCATCAGCATCTTCGCTCTGAATTACTAGGCCAGCATGTTAATAACAGCGTTGTGATTCCATTTGCCCGGAGCAAGTAAGGCTGGCAGTAATGAAGTTAAAGAAGAAGAAAGCGCCAAAGCCTGATAGAATACTAGCAGAAGTGTTGCACCAGCTAGTGGACCAAATTGTGCCATATATAACAGTGTTATTAAACGAAGGTCTTTTCCAGAATATGGAAAATCTCGAACACCTTTATTCTAAAAATAAAAAAAAGGGAAAGACAAAGACCCATAAGAACCGAAATCTTACAGGCCGACGTGCTAGGTAAGTGCTCTAGCCAAAGTACAGGAGAAGCTTCTGTGCCGCCGCCTGAGGGACGACAGACAGTTAATAGGCATGAGTCCCTGCAGTACGGCTTGAGGAAAGGGAAACCCGCCAGGGATGCCATAAATGACGCAATGAATATTGTGAACACCTCAGATGACAATGGTTGATAATGATTGATATTCCTGATAATTTGTGGCCGCTACCCTGTTTAAAACACTGAAACAGATGGACTGCGCCTCTATAACTGACTACGAGATTGCCGTACAGACAGACAGGTGTAATTGGAACGTCTCGGAAAGAAAATTTTGAAAGACATTATCGAAGGCTGCCACTGGGATGTGTTTGTGGGTCCGCAGCTCGTGGTCGTGCGGTAGCGTTCTCGCTTCCCACGCACGGGCTCCCGGGTTCGATTCCCGGCGGGATCAGGGATTTTCTCTGCCTCGTGATGACTGGGTGTTGTGTGATGTCCTTAGGTTAGTTAGGTTTAAGTAGTTATAGGTTCTAGGGGACTGATAACCATAGATGTCAAGTCCCATAGTGCTCGGAGCCATTTTTTTCTTTTTTGTGTTTGTGGTCCATGTTTCTGGTATGTTGGCATACAGCCATTACTGAACCAGTTTGAGTATAACAGACACTAGAGGCTGTATCGCCTACGCAGACGATATGCTAATTATAGTATCTGCTAACACGAGGCCTAAATTAGAGGAAAAGAGTAGGGTAGTTCTTGAAAGACTAATCAAGTGGTGCGTAGAAAACAAACTAACGATAGCAGCGCACAAAACGACCTATATGTTACTAAAAGGAACACTATCGAGAACGAGATATCCTACAATGAGAATAAATGATCAGCCTGCGAAAATACAAGAAGTATACAGGTACCTTGGAATTAACATTGACGAAAAGCAAAATTTCCGCGCACATGTTGAAATTGTCTGCCAGAGAGGCATTAAAATTCTAAATAAAATAGCAGCAACTGGCCAAAGTAGTTTTCAGCTGCACTAAGTGCAGTACGACACCGTGCCACAACGCAATCTTACCCTCTATTGTGGGCTAATGGTCGAGCGTTTGGGCTCATAGAGCCAAAGAGATAAGGAGAGCACAAGCTCTACGGTGACCACAGAGGATTGTATTTCTGCGCCTGGCAGACGTGTATAGAAAGATACCGACGGAGGCGTTGCTAGTGATATTAGGTATGCTACCTCTAGACTTAGCAGCAAGAAAGAGGTGCACAATATTGGCTTAGAAAGCTTGGTTGGGTTCGCGATGGGGAAGCAACGTGAAATAAAAGTCCAAAGTGTTATGTTGCCACGCAGTGATGTAATTTCCATGTTGTATTAGCACCCGCCGGACCGCTGGTTTTGCACAATCCATCCACAATGCAAACGTCGAAGGGTATCATGGAAGACGTGTTTCGCTGTACGCGAACGCGGCGGCGATAATCTGAAAGCACTCATCTTCCACATGCCACTGTCAACTTCCACAAACCATGGTTGCGCCATCCACGTTGTTCAAATGATTCAAATGGCTCTGAGCACCATGGGACTTAACATCTGTGGTCATCAGTCCCCTAGAACTTAGAACTACTTAAACCTAACTAACCTAAGGACATCACACACATCCATGCCCGCCCGAAGCAGGATTCGAACCTGCGACCGTAGCGGTCACGCGGTTCCAGACTGAAGCGCCTAGAACCGCACGGCCACACCGGCCGGTTCCACGTTGTTGCTGGAGGTTCACTGTACCTATGCAGGTAGTATGATCTGAGAAGGCACTAGGCCACCGTTCGGCGTTCAACACTCCCTGCCCAAGATTATTTAAGATGTATATGCAATCAAGACGACTGGCCGAATGACTATAAGATATGTGTGCCCAGGGTGGTCACCTTGTACCTTCTCCCAAGTATCGATGAGATGCAGGTCACTAAACTGTATGCGAAGTTCATGACAGTCGAAAAGTGTAGGACCTGGTCAATGGGAATTGGGAATCTGTAGTAAGTTCCTATGGGACCAAACTGCTGAGGTCGTCTCGGTCCATCGGCTTACACGCTACTTAATCTGTCTTAAAGTAACTTAATCCAAGGACAACACACACACACACACCACACACCACACATGCCCGAAGGAGGACTCGAATCTCCGTGGGGGGGGGGGGGGGGGAGCCGCGCGAACAGTGACAGGGCGCATGAAACCGAGCGGCTATCCCGCGTGGCTGGTTTTTGGAGTGGAGTACACAGTTAAAATCGCCACCGAAGATATATTGATCGTAGCGACCAGGAAAGAGGAGGGTGATTTCCTCCGAGTAGAACTGCGATCTCTCGCGGCGTTTGTCAATTCTCAATGGAGAACACACGTTAATAATACGTGTAACCACCGCCGTGATCACCAGAATTCTGGAGGAGGGAAGGTCAGCCACCACATCTTCAGCGGCAATACCGTCACGTACTAGTATCGCCGTACTGCTGTCAATCTGATCACCATGCGTCTTATAAGTTGCATAACCATTGAAGTCGGGGAGGGACGCGAGACGCACTTCTTGCAAAGAATGATCGGTTACTGCTTCTACAATGCCACGTTATCGAGATTTAAGTGAGTTTCACCATGGTGTTATAGTCGACGCACGGCCGATGAGACACAGCATCTCCGAGGTAGCGATGAAGTGGGTATTCTCCCGTAGGACCATTTCAGGAATCTACGTGAATATCAGGAATCTGGTAAAACATCAAACCTCCGAAAACGCTGCGGCCGGAAAAGGATCCTGCAGGAACGGGACCAACGATGACTGAAGAGAATCGTTCAACGTTACAGAAGTGCAACACTTCACCAAATTGCTGCCGATTTCAGTGCTGGACCATCCACAAGTGTGAGCGTGCGAACCGTTCAACGAAACATCATCGATATTGGCTTTCGGAACCGAACGCCCACTCGTGTAACTTCGATGACTGCACAACACAAAGCTTTACGACTCGCCTGGACCCGTCAACACCAACATTACAGTGTTGGCAACTGAAACGGGTTGCATGGTCAGAAAAGTCTCGTTTAAAATTGTATCGAGTGGATGGATGTGTACTGGTATGGAGACAATCTCAAGAATCCAAGGACCCTGCATGTTAGCAGGGGACTGTTAAAGGTGGTGGATGCTCTGTAATGGTTGATTCTAATGGCTCTGAGCACTATGGGATTCAACATCAGTCCCCTAGAACTTAGAACTACTTAAACCTAACTAACCTAAGGACATCACACACATCCATACCCGAGGCAGGATTCGAACGTGCGACCGTAGCGGTCGCGCGGTTCCAGACTGAAGCGCCTAGAACCGCTCGGCCACCACGGCCGGCTGGGATCTGCTATTCTGTCAGCATAAAAGCATGGCAGTATTTAAGAAATTAATTTATACTTGTATACCGAATATTAATGAAGTTGCTAGAAGGCGTTACTGTTTCTCTCCAGAGCCCACGCACTTTGTTTCCATGTGAAAAAAAGTTGCAGATATTTTTGTCGGGTCAAAAGCGATTTGACGTGAGAAGGTTAGACACCCTATAAAGTATATGAAATGAATGATCTGACCTCAAATGGCGCGGTCTGCATGTTTCAAGTGATAACAGGCAAGTGGCGTTACCAGATCGCGCCGCATTGTCTCAGACTCTACATCGATACTGTGGCTCGGCGTAGACTCCAAATCACTGTCGGGCATGACATGTTATTGTACAGCAGATTCATTAAATTTGGAATTATTATTTTTTGACAGTGTGAGTGTTATATTTACAGTGGAGGCGTGTCCTTAGCGGTAACTGGTATTGTTGTTCTGCCTTCTGCTGAATTATCTTAGCGAACTCTGTATGTGTTTTGAGACGTTTTCTTGATTCAAGAATATCGCTTCTACGAATATCGCTATTTTCATTATTATTACAAGATTCTGTTGTGCTGTTTTTGTGTGGAGACTAACTTCTCCTAATATAGAGGTCCACTTCATTACTGGCTATCAGACGTTCCATCAAAAGAAAACTCTAACGTGCCTGGGCGAATGGAGTTTATTTCTTTAGGCTGAAACTTTCCTCTGTGGGGTCACAGAACTGTGAACCAGATTCAGCAACCGGCTGCCAATTGTTATTCATTCACGTTGTGTATTTGTGCTCTTAGGTTGGAGCGCACCACTTACTACCACTCTTGCTACGGAGCCATCACCTATACCTATCTCTGAATCAGTTGTCTGATTTCAAAAGTTCAGGGAATATAAATCTGCGTCAGAGGTTCTAGCCAAATTAATGTTGTTGAAATGCGTTCATATGAAATTAGATCGTAATATATGCATGTGTGGTTCTGGTTCACTCGACCTTAAATATATGACTATAAACTCATTTTAATCAACTTAAAAATAATTTTTTGAAATTAAATTCGTTGAGCTTTGTAGGATAGAGGTTATGAGGTGATGAGTACAGGCATAGTTGGAAAGATTATCTTTCCTAAAGGTGTTGTTGAGTGTAGAGTGACTGATGTATTTGTTAATGTTGTGTTTCTACTTTTCATGCCCATGAAGGAAAATGGAGGGGAGGGGGTAGTATTGGCGAAAAATACCCGTGGGCTAACCAAACTTAATAAATCAACCTCACAAACTATTTATTTAGTAAATAGGCATAAAACTCAATAAGGAGCGGGACCTCTGGCCCCGGATAGGACAGTTTTTGATCAGCGGAGGAACACTTGAGAAACTTCTAACTTCTACATCTACATAGATACTCCACAGGCCACCGCACCGTGCATGGCTGAGAGTACCTTGTACCACTGCTTTCCGTTCCCTTCCCTTTCCCACTCGCAAATGGTTCCACGTAAAGACATCTTCCCTCTAGGCGCTCATATTTTAGTTCACGAAGCATCTACGCAATACAAATCTAGCAGCACATCTCGCAATTGCTTCGATGTCTTCCTTTAATTCAAACTGGCAGAGATCCCTGACACCCAGGTAGTCAACAACGGGTCGCACTAGTGTTCTACACCCAGTCACCTTTATAGATGAGCAACACTTTCCTAAAATTTTCCTGTAAACCGAAGTTGATCATCGACCTTCCCTGCAACCGTTCCTGGTATTCTCGTTCCATTTCATATCGGTTTTCGACGTTCTACATGCGAAGAAAGCTGCCATTCACCATACCATCTAGAAAAATGTGTGGGAAATCTTATGGGACTTAACTGCTAAGGTCATCAGTCCCTAACCTCACACACTACTTAATCTAAATTATCCTAAGGACAAACACACACACCAATGCCCGAGGGAGGACTCGAACCTCCGCCGGGACTAGCCGCACAGTCCATGACCGCAGCGCCCAAGACCGCTCTGCTAATCCCGCGCGGATACCATCTAGAAATTTTGTCTAAGTCGTCTCGTATCCTCCTACAGTCACTCTACGACGGCACGTTCGCATACATCACATCGTCATCAACAAGCAGATTCAGACTGCTGTTCAGCCAATCTGTCAGATCGTTTGCGTGTATAGAGAACAACAGTCATCGTATCATACTTGTCTGTGGTACATTTGATGAACACTCACCGTAGAGGTCAAAATATTGTGTTCTGTAATTTAACAAGTCTTCGTGACACTCGCATATCTAGGAACCTAATCCGTTTGCTCGGACCATCGTTAGCAGTCTGTAGTGGAGCACACTTGGCTGCCGTTTTTGTAGTTGTTGTTGTGCTCCTCAGTCTGAAGACTGGTTTGATGCAGTTGTCCATGCTATACCCTGCGCAAGCCTCTTCATCTCCGACTTACTACTGCAATCCACGTCCATTTGAGCCTGCTTACTTTACCCGTCTCTTCGTCTCCTCCGCAGTTTTTACACCCATACCTCCCTCCAACACTAAACTTGAGATTCCTTAACGTCTTATCTATTCTATCAACCAGTTCCTTCTTTTAGTCAAGTTATACCACAAATTTCTTTCCTCCCTAGTTCGATTCAGTACCTCCTCGTTAGTTACGCGGTCGACCCATCTAAACTTCAACTTCTGCACCATATTTCAAAAGCTTCTGTTCTCTTATTGTCTCACTGTTTATCGTCTATGTTTTGTTTCTGTACACACTCCAGAAAATGCCTTCAGAAAAAGTTTCTAACGTTTTCATTTATCCAGAATGAAATTTTCACTCTGCAGCGGAGTGTGCGCTCATATGAAACTTCCTGGCAGAGTAAAACTGTGTGCCGGTGCGAGACTCGAACTCGCTACCTTTGCCTTCATCACGCAACTGCTCTACCAACTGAGCTACCGTAGCACGAGTCACGGCCCTTCCTCGCAGCGGACGAGGTACAGACCGAATTAAAGCTGTGAGGCGGTGGAGTGAGCCGTCCTTGGGTAGCTCGGTTGGTACAGCACTTGCCCACGCAAAGCCAAGGTCCAGAGTTCGAGGCACAGTCCGGCTCACAGTTTTAATCTGCCAGGAAGTTTCACTTTAATTTGTATTCGATGTTCGTAAATTTCTCTTCTTCAGAAACGCTTTTCTTGTCATTGCCAGTTTACATTTTATATCCTCTCTAATCATTTATTTTGTTGCCCAGATAACAGAACTCATCTACTACTTTGAATGCCTAGTTTCCTATCCTAATTTCCTCAGGATCATTTGATTTAGTTATACTACATTCCATTATCCTGTTTTGCTTTTGTTGGTGTTCATCTCATATCCTCCATTCAAGACACGGTTCATTCCATTTAACTACACTTCCAAATCCTATGCTGCATTTGACAGAATTACGCTGTCACCAGCAAGCCTCAAATTTTTTTTTATTTCTTCTTCCTGAACATTAATTCCCTCCCCAAATTTATCTTTGGCTTTCTCTATTGCTTGCTCATTGCACAGATTAAACAATACAGAGGATGGCCTACAACCCTGCCTCATTCAATTCTCAACCACTACTTCAATTTCATGCTCTTAGACTCTTTTAAGTGCCGTCTGGTTTCTGTACAAGTTATATATAATCTTTTACTCACTATATTTTACCCACGCTACCTACATAATTTCAAAGAGTGTTCCAGTCAACATTCTCAAAAGCTATCTCTAAGACTTTTTTTTGAGTCATCAGTGTTCTGACTGGTTTGATGCGGTCCTCCACGAATTCCTCTGCTGTGCCAAGCTCTTCATCTCACAATAGCACTTGCAACCTACGTCCTCAATTATTTGCTGGATGTATTCCAATCTTTGTCTTCCTCTGTAGTTCTTGCCCTCTACAGTTCCCTCTAGTACCAAAGAAGTCATTCCCTAATGCCTTCACAGTTGTCTTATCATCCTGTCCCTTTTTCTAGTCAGTATTTTCCACATTTGTTTCCTCTCCGATTCCGCGCAGAACCTCCTCATTCCCCATCTGATCAGTCCACCTAATTTTCGACATTAGTCTGTAGCATCACACCTCAGATGTTTCGATTCTCTACTGTTGCTGTTTTCCCACAGTCCATGTTTCACTACCATACAATGCTGTAGTCCAAACGAACATTCCCCAAATATTTCTTCCTCAAATTAATGCCTATGTTTGATACTAGTACACTTCTCTTAGCCAGGAGTACCCTTTTCGCCAGTACTAGTCTGCTTTTGATGTCCTCCTTGCTCCGTCCGTCATTGGTTATTTTAATGCCCAGATAGTAGAATTCCTTATTTTCATCTACTTCATTACCATCAGCCTTAATGTTAAGTTTCTCGCTGATCTCATTTCTGCTACTTCTCATTTCTTTAGTCTTTCTTCGATTTACTCTCAGTCTATATTCTGTACTCATTAGACTGTCCTTTCCACTCAGCAGATCATGTAATTCTTCTTCATTTTCACTCCGGATAGCAATGTCATCAGCGAATCGTACCATTGTAATCCATTCACCTTAAATTTAGTTATACTCCTGAACCTATCTTTTATTTCCTCATTGCTGTACAGATTGAAAACTGGAGACGAAAGACTACACCCCTGTCTTACATCCTATTTCATCCGAGCACTTCGTTCTTGGTCGTCCACTCCTATTATTGCCTCTTGACTCTTGTTCATATTGTACATTACCCGTCTCTCCCTATAGCTTACTCCTATTTTTCTCCGAATTTCGAACATCGTGCACCATTTTACACTGTCGAACGCTTTTTCCGCTTAGACAAATCCTATGAAAATGTTTTGATTTTTTTAGTCTTGCTTCCATGATCAACTGCAACTTCAGAATTACATCTCTGGTGCTTTTACCTTTTCTAAAGGCAAACTGATCGTCATCTAACACATCCTCAATTTTTCCCCCTCCTTCTGTATATTATTCTTGTCAGCAGTTGGATGCATAAGCTGCTAAGCTGATTGTTAGATAATTCTCGAATTTGTCAGCTCTTGCAATCTTCGGAATTGTATGGATAATATTTTTCCGAAAGTCAGATGGTATGTCGCCAGACTCATACATTCTACATACCAGCGTGAATGATGGTTTTTTTGCCACTTCCCTTAACGATTCTAGAAATTCTGATGGGATGTTATCGATCTCTTATCTATTATTTGATCTTAAGACCTCGAAAGCTCTCTTAAATTCCGATTCTAATACTTGATCTCCTATCTCTTCTAAATCGACCTTTTTTTTTTTCTTGTATCACATCAGACATATCTTCCCACTCACTGAGACCTTCAGTGTACTCGTTCCATTCATCCGCTCTCTCCTGTGCATTTAACAGTGGAATTCCCATTGCACCACCCTAGTTTTTAATTTCAGCAAATGTTGTTTTGACTTTCCTATATGCTGAGGCAGTCCTTCCCACAATCATTCTTTTTTCTATTTTTTTCACATTCCATTTCGTCTTAGCTTCTCTGCACTTCCTATTTGTTTCATTTCTAACCGACTTGTATTTATGTATTCCTGATTTTCCCCGATCATTTTTACACCTCCTTCTTATATCGATCAACTGAAGTATCTCTTCTGTTACCCATGATTCTTTCTTTGTACCTATATTCTCCTCTCCAAGTTCTGTGACTGCACTTTTCAGAGATGTCCATCCCTCTTCTACTGTACCGCCTACTGAGTTATTCCTTATTGCTGTGCCTATAGCCTTAGAGAACTTCAAGAGTATCTCGTCATTCCTTGGTAGTTCCGTATTCCACCGTCTTTACGTATTGATTCTTCCTGAATAACCTCTTATGCTTCAGCGTACTCTTCATCACTACTACATTGTTACCTGAGTGTATATCTGCTCCTGGGTGTGCCTTACAATCCAGTATCTGATTTCGGAATCCCTGTCTTACCATCATGTAATCTAACTGAAATCTTCCCGTATCACCCGGCCCTTTCCAAGTATATCTCACCCTCTCGTGATTCTTGAACAGAGTATTCGCTATTACTAGCTGAAATTTATTACAGAACTCAATTAGTCTTTCTCTTCTCTCGTTGCTTGTGCCAAGCTCATATTCTCCTGTAACCTTTTCTTTCATTCCTTCCCCTACAATATTCCATTCCCTCACGACTATTAATTTTTCATATCCCTTTAAGTACAGTATTAGTCTTTCAATATCCTCATATACTTTCTCTATCTCTTCATCGTCAGCTTGCGACGTCGGCATGTATACCTGAACTATCGTTGGCGGTATCGATTTGCTGTAGATTCTAATAAGAACAACCCTATCACTGAAATGCTCACAGTAACACACTCTCTGCCCTACCTTCCTATTCCCGTTATACCATTTACTGTTGCTGTTGATATTACCCTATACTCATCTGACCATAAATCCGTGTCTTCTATCCATTTCACTTTACCTACCCCTACCATATCTAGGCTGAGCCTTTACCCTTTCCTTTTCAGATTTTCTAGTTCTCTTAACACGTTCAAGCTTCTGACATTCCATGCCCCGAATCATAGAATGTTATTCTTTCGTTGGTTATTCAATCATTTTCTCATGGTCACCTCTCCCTTTGCCAGTCCCCTCTAGAGATCAGAATGGGTGACTATTCCGGAATCCTTTGCAATGTTGAGATGATCATGCTACGTTTTCTATTACAGGCCACATGTCTTGTGGATACACGTCATGTGCCTTTAATGTAGTGGTTTCCATTGCCTTCTGCGTCCTCATGCCGTTGATCATTTTTGATTCTTTCCGCCTTTAGGGGTAGTTTCCCATCACAAGGACAAGAGAGTGCCCTGAACCTCTGTCCAGTCCTCCGCCCTCTTTGACAAAGCCGTTGGCAGAATGAGGGTGACTTCTTACGCCGGAAGTCTTCCGCCGCCAATGCTGATTATTAATAAAAATGTAAGCGGTGGCGGGTTTCGAACCCGGGATCGAGGACTAGTGAAAGACACTGCCCCTAGACCACGGGTGCCACTCTAAGACTACAAAAGCTATAAACGTAGGTTTGTCTTTCTTTAACCTATACCCTTATATAAATTGTATGGTCAGTGTTGCCTCGTATGTTCTAATATTCCTGCGGGACCCAGGAGGTCGGCTTCTACCAGTTTTTCTATTCTTCTGTAAATAATTCACACCAGAATTTTGAAACCATGATTTAAATATACTGCTAGTTCGGTATAATCAGACCCGTCAGCATCTACTTATTTTGGAATTGGAATTCATACATTCTTATTGAAGTCTGGGGGTATTTCTCCGTCTCATACATCTTACATACCAGCTGAAGTAGTCTCGTCATGGCTGGCCCTTACAAGGGTATCAGGAGTTTTGAGGGAATATCGTTTACTCCACCGACCTTGCTTCGGCTTAGATCGTTCAGTGCTCTCTCAAATTCTTCGCTCAGTATGATATGTTGCATCTCATCTTCATGCACTTCATAATTTTTCTATAATATTGCCATTATTTCCCTTGTATAGCCCGTCTAAACTTTTACTCCACCTTTTCGCTTTCTCTTCTTTCCTTTGTACTACTTTTCTAACTGAGCTCTTGATATTGCTATAGCCGCTTTTGTTTCATCCGAAGGCCTTGTTGTTTTTCTGTAGGACACACCTACCTTTCTCTAGTTACACATGGTTCTACGGCCTTACAGTTGTGATTATGCCATTTTGCACTTTCTGTTAATCTCATTGTATTTCTTTGCGCCTGGTTAATTTGCTGTATTTTTATATTTCCTTCAAATGGTTCAAATGGCTCTGAGCACTATGGGACTTATCTTCTGAGGTCATCAGTCCCCTAGAGCTTAGAACTGCTTCAACCTAACTAACCTAAGGACATCACACACAACCATGCCCGAGGCTGGATTCGAACCTGCGACCGTAGCGGTCGCGCGGTTCCAGATTGAAGCGCCTAGAACCGCTCAGCCACACCGACCGGCTATGTTTCCTTCTTTTATCAATTAAATTCAATACTTCCTCTGATATCCATAGATTTATACTAGGCCTAGTCTTTTTATCTGTTTGATCCTCTGCTGCCTTCACTATGTCATCTCTAAAAGCTACTAATCCGTCTTCTACTATAATCCTTTCCCCTGTTTCAGTCCATCGTTGCTTAAAGCGCCCTTTGAAACTTTCAACAACCTCTCGTTCTTTTTAACTGTCCAGGTTCCTTCAGTCTAATTTCCTACCTTTGTCGAAACTCTTCAGTTTTAATCTACAGTTCATAACCAATTAATTTTGGTCGGATTCCACATGTGCCCCGGGAACTGTTTTAGAGATAAAATCTGGTTCAGAAAGCTCTTTGTTTCCGTTATACAACACATAATCAGTCTGAAACCTTCCAGTACGTACAGAAGTCTTTCACGTATACACTTTCTTTTCATGATTCTGAAACCATGTGTCAGCAATGATTAAATTATGCCCTGTGCAAAATTCTACCAGGTGGCTTTCTCTTTCATTCCTTTCCTCCAGTCCATATGCTCCTACTCGATATATTCCTAACCGTATTCCTGTAGTCCGTCACAATTAAATATCCCTTTTCCCTAACTATCTGCATCATTTCCCCTATCTCATCAAACTCTTCACCTTTCACATAAACTTATACTAATGTGGTGGATTTTGGCTTTGTGTCTATCTTTTGTGTGATAATGCGCTCACTAAGCTGCTCATGGTAGCTTATTCGCATTCCTCTTTTCTAATATATTATTAGACTTGCTCTTGCATTACCTCTGTTCAATCTTGTATTTATAACAATGTACTCAGCTGACCAGAACTCTTGCTCATCCTGCCAGCAAACTTCACTAATACCCACTACAGCTAACGTCAACCTGTCCATTTTCCTTTCTTTCCCTTCGTTATATAGGGTGCCAGTTTTGTTTTTCCTGAATACGCCATCCTCCTGAATAGTTGCCACCCCAAGATCCAAATGAGGGACTACCTTACCCTCGAATATTGTACTCAAGAGGATGCCACCATCATTTAACCTCGGGGAAAGTTACAGCTGTACCGAACGGAGAAGCTCAGTGGTTAGCACATTGGACCCACATTCCGGAGGACCACGACTCAAACCCCATTCTGGCTATCCTGCTTTAAATTTTCAGTTATATCCCTAAATCACTAATCGCGAATGTCGAAATCGTTCCTTCGAAAGGGCACGGCCGATTTTCTTCTCCATCCATTCCTAATCCGAACTTGTGCTCTGTCTCTAGGACCTCGCTGCCGAGAGGACGTTGCACACTAATCTCCTCCTCCTCCTCCACCTCCTCCTCCCCCTCCAGTAACGACTGTAGTTCATCCTTGCTTTCAGCCGTTCATAGCATCACCACAGCAAGGCTGTGTCGGCCGGTGTTACAAGGCCGGATCAATCATCCAGCTTGATGCCTTTGCAACTACCGGAAAGGCTGCTGCCCCTCTTCAGGAATCACATGTTTGACCGGCCTCTTCACAATGATGGTTACACCTACAGTACAGCTATGTGCTTCCTTGAGGTACGAGAGGCACCCCCTCGACAATGTCTGTGGTTCCTGGCTGTGGTTAATGGATGCCGTTGGCGAAGAGTAAAGATGTGTTTCCGGTGGAGCTCGCGTTTCAATGAGTTCTATCCAACTATTTGTACTACTGATAGTTATGTGAAGAGAAGGCGATCTCTTAGTAATCCCAGAGTGTTCTATTATAGTTTAACACTAGCTTAGAGGTCTTTCTTGCCATTGTCGCTAGTTTTAGAAGATCAAAACATATTTTCTTTTTCAGTCTTCCGTGCGTTTTGGATTGGCATTACTATTAAGTGCTACTGGCAATGAATAAACTTAAGAATATTTCCTTGCAGATCAGCACATTCTTATCTGAGTATACGTGAGTAAATATGCAACATAATAATGTGTCCTTCACTTTGCATAAACTTCCTCACGTACTTCGTTGTACACAGGGTGGTTAAAAACAGTCTGAAAACTTGTAAAGGCATAACAGGGTAGATTCAGCTGATATGTAAGTATTAAGAAAAAATTCGATATTTTAAGCCATACCCGAGTTAATTAGAATAGAAGTTAGGCAATCAGACAGTTGCGCGCTGAAATTCAAGTGGTCTGCCAGATACAATTAGTGTCATTTGCTCTCATAGAGTAGATGATAGCGCACGAGGTTGCTCAGCCTTTCGCTCGGGTTCGGTGCTTACTGCTGTCCCATGTCCAATTTTTGTACCGCTCTCTTCTTCGGTTTTAGTGACCATACTAAGAACACGTCCGGTGACACCGTCTCTAGTTGAGCGCTTGAATTTGCGCGTGCAACGGCTTCAATGGCTAACTTCAATACTGATTAACTGGGGAACGGTGAAACGCATCAAGTTTTTTCTTAACAATTGTTTCTCAGGGCAATCTAACGTGCAACACCGTTACAAGCTTTTCAGACTGTTTCTGACCACCTTGTATACAGACCTATCTCTGAAACTCCGTGTCGCAGTCTACATTGCATATTCTTTCTTTTTCCAATTACCACTACAGTTCTTTTCAATATTACAATACATAGACCTATATTAACTGAAGCTTCACTCTAAGCTTTCTTTCTGTTTCTTGTAGAACCCACAATCTCTTGCAAAGTTGTACAAATAGTAATAACAATTTCGTGTTGCTCAATGGCGTCATGCAGGTCTTCAAATTGGACGCCAGTGAGGTGAGCTGCGCATCCCTAACCCATCCCTGTTATCCAGACTGGGGAAGGGAACCTACAGGTTAAAGTTCTATCTAAAACACATGTTTCTGGCGAGTCTCCACACTATTGAGAAGTGAATGCTATGTTAAAAAGCAATCTGAAAAATCCATGGTCTGACCAGGATTCGATCCCGCGACCTGTCGGTGTCCAGGCTCGTGCTTTATTGCCAAACCACCAGACAAAAATAATTTGAACAAACATTTCTCTCACAAGTGTAAAGATCGTTTCAGTTTCCGTTTGTGTGATCATCAAAGAGAAATTGTTAATTCAATGCCCAGTCTCAGCACTGAATTACACAATATGACAATGAACCATGAGAAACACCGGCTACATTTGGCACTATAACTTTTATTAGCCGTTAAACATTGTCATTACAGCAAAGTACATTAGAATTATTCATTGCAACCTCTGTACTAGCACTTAGGCTGAAGCAAAAACTAAACATTTTCCGTGACATTCAACTAAATGCTTGAAATATCCTGTAATAAATATCCTCTCTCTCAAATAAGATGTATGCTGCAGCTCTTAAACGTAATGAGCGATTCAATCTGTACCAAAAAACTAATTGGACGTTGTTACAGATAAAAGACAACGAAGTTGTTCATCACAGAAAGGATGCAGGATCTGTTTAAAGTTAGGACTCGGGGCATCGTTTTGGAAGCTACAGTAAAACAGAACACAGCTGTTGGCACCATGTACTACCCGACCACGATATTATTGCACTTGGCATCCTGTGGCCGGTGTCGCAAACATGCTGTGACATTACAGTAAACATGAACAGTGGTAACGAAGGAACACGCATCTCACTGAGAATTTCTTCAGGACAGTTGCGCATATACTATCAAATGACTCAACGCGTCATCTGAAAAATCACAATAAAAACACACGACAAGCCGACCGAAGATCCCTCACTAGAGGGTGGTGCACTAATACTGTGGCCGACTAAGATGACCTAACAAGTAAAACCATCAATAGTACAATTTACAGCTGACAAGCGGAAGAGTTGTGCCGAAAAGTAGCCCTTCCAAAACATACCATGCACAAACTTAGAGAAAATTCGGTTGAATTTTATAAACAAGAATGCAGCAACAATCCTCGCTGTTATTATCAAAATGCTTCAAATGGCTCTGAGCACTATGGGACTTAACTTCTGAGGCCATCAGTCTCCTAGAACTTAGAACTACTTAAACCTAACTAACCTAAGGACATCACACACATCCATGCCCGAGGTAGGATTCAAACCTGCGACCGTAGCGGTCGCGCGGTTCCAGACTGTAGCGCCCAGAACCTCTCGGCCACTCCGGCCGGCTGTTATTATCAACTTTGCGATATGTGACGGTAGAAGTCTGGTATCTATGGAGATTCTTTTTATTTCTTCTAGACGCAGTCAAGGAATAATTTTGTCATTGTACCTTTTGTCATTGTAGCTTTTGGTCACATTTTCAGAAAACACAAATCTTGCGTAATCCATTGAGAAAATTGTGTACTCGATGTACGTTGTCGTGAAAATGTTTGCACGTATAGAGAGAAGCTTGTTAGGTCTTACACACGGTACTGAGAGTTGATGAGAGGTTACACTTCCTACGAAATCTAACAGGATGTAGATAGAAATTATAACTGTCTGTTTGTAGTTAACAATGATTTACAGAAAACACAAACACAACACAACACAACACAACATGATAAATCGTGTCAGGTTAAAGAAGTACCTCATCTCACTCTTATTTGCTATTATTAGATGCCATTGCAGGAAAATTCTTCCTGGGGTTATTATTCATGTCCCGACAGCGAAAAGCTATTTGAAAAATATTCTCAGAAGAAGGTTCTCGCAACAGTGCTAAACTGGGATCGAGACCCAAAGATGACACTTTAACACACTCGTTGTGACAGCGGTCACCACGTGCATGTCCCGCCCTAAACTGCTAGTTTCTACAACGGTGACTACCAACGCAGTCTCACTAAAATCAACACATTTTTAAAGTGACAGTTCATCCAGTTTAACTCGTGTGAAGAGTCTGAATGTGAAGTACACATGTCCCTTTTATTTTCACAAAGACGCAAGATCGAAACAACAGATTCAAATGATCACTTTTGAAATAAAGCCAAAGAGAATTAAATGATCACTTAGACATAAAGCCAAAACTAACAGAGTTAAGGATTACTTAGATGCAAAATCTAAGCTTACAGAATTAAATGATCAAGTAGATGCAAAGCCGGACATAACACTTGGCAGTCGATGGCTTACTGATGACTGTGGCTTGGCCATTCTCTGAACGTGGAGGTAAAAATCTGTAACCGGTACACTCTCCGCAACCAGAACTGCAGCTCTTCAAACAGTATTGACTCCTTAAAACTGGCTGTTGTGGCGCTGTTCTCTCTCGGGTCGATCACGATGGGTGTCGCAGTGGAGATGACGTGGAACAGCGTCCGTCGATCACAACAACGCCAATCTGTAACTATTAAAAAAAAACTCCTCGCGTGGTTTGGTTATTTTCAGATACTGTATCTCGAAAATGATATCACTGTCTCGATGGAGCAGCAAGCCGGAGTGTGTGCGCCGCCCTTGCTTGTAATGAAAGCAATTGTGTTCGTTGTCTGTCGATCTTCTTCACTCATAAATGTAGCACCACTCGATAACGCGATGCCTCCATTGATCTGAAATAACCAAAAGTCCCTTGCGTGTTCCCGACAGACCCTTCAGTTTACGCGAACTTGCTGACTATAGTTCTTATGGGCGATTTGTGAATGGTTATTCAAACGTTGACAAATAGTGACTTGAATCATCATCCCATCACCCAAGCCGAGGCCACATTATGAATTATGCGAGGATATTAAGTTATTAATTATTATTCCTCCGTTAAGGCGTCGCTACGTCGTGTATTCAACGACTGCATGGCGCACCCCAGAGATAACATACCCTTGAGCAATGTTCAGAATGCGTCGTAATTTTGATGTAAAGTTATTTTTATTCACATTTAAATTATCGCTAATTCACTTGGTACTTTTATGTTATCCGAAGACTCAGTCAGTTTTACAAATACACTTTAAATGTCCGTTAAATGATGTAGGAGACAGGAAGAATTAAAGTTGAATTAATGTTTATTGTCTTTCGTAATTATTGTTTGCCCTACGCTCAGCACACACACCGATATGGCATTCAGGGAATTATGTCCGTTAACATTAGTAATCCTGATTCTGACGATAACTTCAGACAATACGGCGAAATTGTAATTTCTTCTTGATTGCGTTCAGTTGTAGCCTACTCAAGTCTAAAAATCCAGTTTATGTCGGCGATTAGTCTCTTTCTGTGTCCTTTGATGTTCGCGACTATTAAGTACCACGATTTACATTTCTGTCACATACATCACAATCCCGTTATTTGTCCAGACGGTAAAGAAGATCCTACTTTAGTCCGACTTTTGACTGACTCTTCCAATCTATATCGTAAAACTTTAACTTCAGATCGGTTTTAAAATAATCTAGTAGCGCTTAACATACTTACTACTGTTGCAGAATACAAGAAAGAAGTGAAGTTAATATCTCCATTGCCGAGTTACATTGTAGTCACAGCGAACTTACAGCTCGATGCGGCTACAACTCTCTTCTAGGATAAATTTTATCTTTGGTCGATTTATGGTCTGGGCTTTAACCTTCGTAAATAATAATTTTTGAATTCTTTCTTTAAAGTTTCTGTTTTGTATTACATGGTATTTTTTCATCCAGTCCTTTATTTGTGATAATAATTAGTATTTATATAACGTCTCTGTTAATGAAACTGACAACAGTGTAAATTGTGTTGTCAGTAGCTGCCGTCGCTGTCAGGATGACTAATTTTGCTATTTCTTTTGCAACAAAAAGGGTTGTCATTATGGGTTATATATTTTGGGTATTACACTGTGCAGAAGGTTATACGTCCCTCTCACTTCCTGCACACGTGATCAGTGTAGAGAAGTAGAGCAGTGACTTTGGCACTGCCTGTGGCGACGTTGGTGCTGCCAGTCCGAATGGACCCTTCCACAGGCCAGACTATGAACATGTTGTTATTTTAATGCTGGGAGCAGGCAACCCAGCCGACCTGCCTGTAATGCGGAAGAGCATATGCCCCAGGATTCAACAACAACAGTGTCCTGAATTAATCATAACTAAGAAAGAAACAGCTGATGAAAGTTAAATAATAATTGTAAATGACGACTATGATTTCTCAAAAGACCAGTGTTGATCTACTCTGTCCAGGCACATCACCTGTCAAACACCTCAATAACCACCTTTTGCAGCACGAGACATGCAGGAGAAGAGTCAGCAAGGTTCTGAAAGGTAAGGACATGGATTTGGGGCCATGCCGACTCTAGTGCCATGACCAGCTGCGCTAGGTTTCTCGGTTGAAGATCCATGGTGTGAACAGCTCGATCTACATGGTCCTACATATTCCCTATTGGGTTTAAATCCTGGGAGCTTGGAGACCAGGTTCGGCGTAGTCAGCGTGTACACAACTTTCCCACTAGAGCGCGCCCCGCTAAGCACAACAGCGCAGGCACAGCGCTTGTCCGTCTCCGCACTACGAGATGGCGCTGCCTTAGAGACGGACAAAATTCTGCTTCCGCCGATCCGCGTATTAATATGTAACGCAGCCAATGAGATTGCTGCCAACGTAGAACCTTTTCTCCTCGCGGATCACACTCGCGCAGTGATACACGGACGCGCGAGGTATTAAAAAGTGTGTACAGACCTCCGATTAGTCAGTCTGCATTTGTCTGCACCAGTCTGTACCAGTCTGCATTTGTCTGCACCAGTCTGTACCAGTCTGCATTAGTCTGTACCAGTCTATAGTCAAGTTTCAGTCTGCACCTAATAAGATTACCATATTCCTGTACATAGCCATGGAGACAAATGTATAGACACTATGTCAAGTATCAGAGATATGTGAGAATAAGATTAATGTACCAAGACCAAAGGAACTTCAGACTGTCAATTGTAAATAGCATCCAGAATCAAGTTAAGTAATGTTTATGCTTGTTATTATTTTATTAAATGGGTGTGAAAATTAATCAAATTCTGTTTAAAGTTGGTCACCGTCAATCTGCTACTCTAAGCGTGCATGTGGCATTTCTATCGTCTGACCTAACGGCAGAAGATAAACATGCCACAATAAGACCACGAGACATAATGCTGACACTCTCCTACTTCATTAGAGCGAAAAGTCAAATAATCTGATGACGTGTGTACTGAAGGTCTTACAGTACGCACACCACACCAGGGTAGTATGGTGAACTCATCCTGATGCTCTTCGAACCACATATGTATACTTTGAGCTGTGTGACACATTGCGTTGTCTTCCTAGTAGATGCGATCATGCTGAAGAAAAACAAGCTGCATTTATGGGTGAATATGATCCCCAAAGATAGATGCTTACTTGAGTTGATCCATTGTGCCTTCCAGAATGACAGCGTCAGCCAGAGAATCCCACCGAAACATTCTCCAGATCAGCAACTTCCTTAATGATTTCTGATGATTGTTGCAAGGCCGAACACGCCAACCACCATTTGTCCAATGGAGCATAAAACATGATTCATCTGAAAAGGCCACCTGTCCCCACTCAATGGACGTCCAGTTGCGTTACTGATGGACAATATTCAGGATGAGTGCATGAACCTGGTGAGGGGCGGCGAGTAGAATAATTTTACTGTTGTATAAAAGTTTGTAGAATGTAGAAGCACTGCATTTCCCGGCCGATTAACCATATGTGGGGCGGCGGGTAGAATAATTTTACTGTTGTATAAAAGTTTGTAGAATGTAGAAGCACTAAATTTCCCGGCCGATTAACCATATGTGCGGCGGCGAGTTGAATTATTGTTATTAAAAATGTTCCTATTATTTTTGCTGTTGTTTGCCGTTCTCAACACTGGCTCTCTAACTACAATATTGGCTACCAGAAAGTGATTAGCAAAACGTGAAGCCTGTAATTAGAATTCCTAGTGCCCACTTCATCTGAGAATACACTTATAGTTACAGCTTATAGCTCTGAGGAATTAGGAGATTGTCCGGGATTTATAATCAAAAACGATTTTCTAAAATAGTTGAGTATATTCTGAAAGTCACAGATGAAAATAAAAGAATCCACACAATCTAACTAACAGAGCAGTTCAGAGTCTAATGCGCTGATGCAACTATAACTGTCCAAATTAAATGTTTGAATGAATGCTTGCCATAATTTGATGATAATGTTCATCAAACGCCACGCTAACTAATGGTAGAATGTTTGTCCCGCGACGGCACATGAAAATACGACAATATGCAAAACTGAAGATCGATAATTAAAGTCAACCCAGAATTAACACTTCACTCGCAAATGATTTCATGGTTACGCATATCTCGAGTAACTTAATACGGCATCCGAGGCTGTTTGTAGCAATGATACCGACGCGACGCGACTCCCGACACAGATGACGTGCTATTCAGCGTCTGGAGAGAACTGGGGCCTTGCTTCCTCGCGCAGCGTTCTTATATATAAAGCCGCGGTGCGGACGGCTAAGGGAACGCCTGATCAAACCGGCTCTCCCGACTAGCCACTGGGCTAGTAATACACCACATTAAGTTACCAAATAAATCATAGCTTCTCTTGCTGACGGCCGATGAAGCTCTTAATTTAAATGTGCATTCAGCGCGCAGGTAAGTATTGATAATAAAATTTTGACGTGGCTGAGTTAAATATTTTGGGCGAGAGATTTAATTTAATTACACTGCACGCAGTAGACGAGCTCTGAACTAGCCCTTTGGAGATACGCTATCGCTATAGTTTTATAGGTATTCAAATGAATCTTTTCACATCTTTATAGTTGTAGCGGATCTCCAACCTACTTAAATATAAACATCCTAGCCTTATTTATTAGCCTACTTAATCTATCTTGCTTCCTTAAGTTTTGAGACGAAAACCATAAAATCATGAATTTCCACTAAAATTTTAATTTGTGAAATCCAAAGTACTGTTTTTATTAAATAATTAGGAAAAATGAATCTAATTATAAATTTTGAATTCTCTAGCTCTTTTCTGTTGCGCCAATGATTTTTACAGAAAACGTCCAAATTTCGAAAATGGCTAAAGTTATCGAACTGATATTTAACACACATTAATTTAGTATTACTCCTGACATGCTAGAAATGTTTTAGGTTATTTGCTTAATTTTTAAAGTATTGCGCAACATTTATGACGTCAGAGCTAGTTACAGCGGACTGGCTGGCACACAATGGAAAGACTGATGTGAACTTACTACGGCATGAGTAGGCTGCTTCCCTACGCTGGTACATGCTGTGGAGGCCATTACAAAGCAACATTTGCCGAATAGTCATTGAGGTGACACTGTTGGTACTTCCTTGCTTCATGTAGTTGGTCAGTTGCTCAGTTCTCACTCGACTATTCGCCCGTACTCATCTGCGCTGCTGGCATTCAACACTGCCATCTATGGCTCGTGGAGAACCACAGTTGACTCGGCACCAGTACTTTACCACGCACGGTATAGCTTAACCTCAGCGGCACATGAACAATTTACAGATTTAGATGTTGCAGAAATGCTTCCATCCTTGTCCTGAAAGTCAATGATCATGCCCTTTTGGACGTCAAAAAAATCGCATCGTTTCTGCACCAGGACAACGAATGCACTGTGAAACCTTCTAGTCTCCTCTATATCTCTTTTGTTACACAACCTTCCCTTCTACAATAACCTATGAAACCTTCCCTTATGATTTCTATCTCTTGCTTAATATTAACAAATGAAATCTTTCCTACGAAATTAATTCTCTTTCTCAATAATAATAAGTGCAATCTTCGCATACAAATTTAAATGCTGCTTATTAAAAGTGATCTGCTGATTATTTCGACGAAACATAGAATGTGTCGTCGTCGTGGCCCTCAGTCGCTACCTGCAATAACCCAAAACTGTTCCTTACCTTTTCTACTGCTACTGGATCGCCATCTGACTGCTACATCGAACTGCGACATGAATATACTTACTCTGGTTTACTATACTCTATTAGCTGCTGGTGGACTGTCATAATAAGTGGCTGTATTTATTACCAAAGCTGACTTATTCTTTAATAGCAAAGCTGACGTTATTCTTTAATTAATTTGACTGAAGTTGCGTAATTCATAGTTAAACTTTTTCTTGACAACAATAAAATTTTGCAAAGTTTTACGTTGATGGTTTTTTGAGGTTTATAATCAGTAATGCAAAAATTAATTATATTCTGGAAACGATTCTTCAAATATTTACCGTTGGTAATGAAATGATTTTACAAACGTTCAAATGGGAGTTACTTTTTACAATAATCTTACAACCAGCATTGCGCAAACATACCTTCAGTAGTCTTGAGTTTCTCAAAAAAATAATTCAATAATATTAGTTCCTCTTATGATAACAGTTAGCTGATGTCTCTGTACATCCGTTTATAATCTCTTGTAAATCATAACTGGTGGCTGGCAGGCACACCGCTCCTCTCAACCTCTCGTTTCAGACCTGCTACCGACTCGCTTCACATCTCGCTTACCACTGACTTCCTACGAACGCCAAAGTGCGGTCTCTCCCGCCAACAATGCTTTCTGGTGCAGACAATCCCTGCTACCATTACAAAATGTATCAATGCGCGGTCTTTCCCGCTCTTTTCTTAAAATGTATCCATACGCGGTTTCTTCCGCCCTTTTTAAAATTATATCAATGTGCGGTTTCTCCCGCCAACAATACTTTGGTGCAGACATTCCCTGCTACCACAATTTATTTCCAAAATGACAAATATTAATTATTCCTACTTAATCCTATTAATAAAATATAAACATCTTTCATAAATTGTGGTTTGACAATAGACAATAGAAATACACACGTCTTACAACTGAATGCTTTATTTTTCCGTATGTGTCCGTCTTCCCCCTCCCACGCTGACACGCTTTATGTAGTCTCCACTGCTAGTGCTGTTATCTGCAGTCTGTGAGTGACTCTATCATGTATGTGTTCATGGGAGCTAGACATGATACACAGATAACGAAAAGCAATGTGTTACACCCTTCATTAGTGTCTGCAGTTTCCTTATGAAGCTTAGAATGTAATACCTATTTTTCTGCCTTGAGTCCCGGTGCAACAGGCTAGTCTGACATGTCAGGACAATTCACGCTGCTTCCCGTATATGAAAAAAGAAACTCAATGAATGAGAAGATTTCTAGGGGAAGTAATACAAAAGGGTTGTTAATAACGCAAAGCACTAAGATTGCTGACTACAAATGCAAGATAAATGTGAGAAGTACTCTACCTGGGTCAGAGCTGTCATTGAGATGAATGATATTAGGTATTTCTTTTATTTGAAAATGTTTCGTAATAAAGAAGACCAAATGTCAGCTTCACCTGTGAAACACTTTCGCCTACATAGCCTTTTAAACTAATTGTGCAGTTTTTTATGTGTCCGAATCGATAATCAGAAAGATTTTGACATCATATCTTTTTTGATAGTTTATGAGAGATTACAGGGCGCTTGAACTATTTAGACTGACTAGCGCTGAGAAGTCGCCGCTGCAATGACCGGCGCATTGTAGACCGGCAATAAAACAGAGAATGGGACCTTGTTAGGCAGGAAGCCGACAAAACAACTGTGAGAGTTCTGCGAATCTCCGTGGGACAGGGCCACTGGCGCCCAGACGTCCAGACTCTGTTACAAAACATATTGGTGAAAGCGCGATGCTTTTAGCGAGTTTATGGCCATTCTTTGGATACTTTGAAATGGACGCAACATGGGAGATAACCTGCTTTTATGGAGGGCTGTAGTTCCAACCTGGTGATGTTGTTAGCAGAAGACACGGTGTAACCAAGTGGGAAAGAGGCTGTGAAGCTGAATATATTTTCCTTTTCTCCCAATTAACTTTAAAGTCTCTGACTGATCAAATCGGTGTATGCAGAGCAAGGGGCGCTCTCTGAGCTTCGAACGCCATGCTCCAGCTCGTGATTCGCTTTTGCTAAAGTCGTGAGTGTAAGAAGTAAAATGTGCTTTGCTACCGAGCTGAAGAGAAAGCGGACAGAAAGAGAAGAAAGTTCTCTCTTGTACTGGCACTTCGCTAGTAAAGAACTGCAAGTCTAAACGGTGAGACTTGTGTCCTTTGCTAGTGCGCCACTTAAAGCCTGTGCCAGTAACATCCTCAACCATCAGAGGTACTCCTTCTAGCATCATGCACATAACGAGCGAAGTGTGGGTGTACTTATTTGTCTTGAGTCGGCCGTCTAAACATTTGACATATTCCATCTCGCACAGTCGTGGTACGGAGTCAAATTGGTCGTGCAGACCAACAAATTGGTCCACCTGCACACTGGAATCACGGGGTTTCAGAGGCTCATAGGAAAGTACGTGCGTTCCGAATCAACAGAACGCGAGAGCGCGTCCTTGCATTTTCCGGGCGCGCGTCATTAACAACAGATTGCAGCCGTCCATGAATTCAGTCCCCGAACACATCGTGGTGTGCTGCCCTGACAAGCAGGTGGGTAAGGTATTCGATGCTACGGCGTAGGGCTCCGACGTATGTTTCTCAGCACCTTGTTCTTTCTAACCATATTTTTCTTTTTGGAATTGTAGAATGTAGATACTTGATGGTGGCGTCGTTTTTGCGCCATATCCCGGATTCACGTGTATGAAGTCAGATAAAGCGATTAGTGTTCCGGTTAGTGTCGTGTGTCGATCCCCAGCTGATCACTTTGTCCACCATAGAGCCCATGTTAGTGAAATCGTTTGTCAAATAAAGATGTTTATGTGACGTTTCCTTAGTCATTTTTTTTGTCTTGTCATGTTAAGATTGAATAAATCTATTGTCATTTAGATCACAACTTATCCCTGACTTCTGATTAACAGACCTTCCCATTTTATTATTAAAGTCTAGATTTCCCACGTTAGTAGAAGGTTTTCATTTGTCACCAGTGGAAATTCGTGCGAGCCGAGCGAAAGTCTGTAAGGAGAATACAAGTGTTTATTCAAGTAATGGAACAGTCGGATGAATTCAAACATGACCATAATTCTCTTTAACCTGATCCACATGAAAGGCAACGCTGCTCGAGAACGTCGATATCGTAATACTCAAGTGCCCTTTTACGAGCGATACTCGACGTCTGGGGCCAACGTCGTTGATATTCGTTTACAATGCTTACAGAAGCTAGAATACCAAGCTCTACAAGTATCTCTTCAGCTCTCGCAGGGCTATCTTGGCCGACTCGCGCTATGCTGGGCACACCAGCTCCTGCATTACAATAGCATTTTAAAAATCTGCTACTTCGGTAACAGCCATTTGAAACGCAAATTAATCGCTTACAGCAACGACAAACACGTTTAAGGAACCAAATATTATCCGGTAATTCGACTAACGAAAAACGCCACCTGTTAAAGCGTTAACCAAGACTGGAAGAGAAGATATTCCAGTGATTATACTCGCAGCAGCAGCAGCAGCATACGAAAGATTACTGAAAACCGCGACTACAAAAGAGAACATGGAGAAAATGGTAACTGTAATGGTCGGTCGGCGTTAAAAGGTGTGCAGAGTAACTAATTCCACTAGAATGTTAAAGAAAAGAGCACAATACATTTAAATTCAATAAATCGTTGTGCAGTATGGTTACCGCATTTGTTGGATACTGTGGGGAACGAGTTTCTCCGTACAGTTTGTGCTGATTTACGAAGAATCCAACTGATTTTGTAAGCCGATTTAGTGCTGTGGATTAGTTCAAGTCGACGAACAAGCGTCCTGCACAAAAAAGACGAAACTGATTTTATTTACGTGAAGGTTATGTCCATTGTTTTATGAGAAGTGAAAGGAATGCTTCTCTTTATCTACCTTACAAAACTTAAAACAAATATGTGAGAGACAGACAAAATTGCAAAAGGAAAGAAATGATCTTTCATCGGTACTGCGTACCTGCTCACAAAATAGCTTTGTTTGAAATTGTTTGTGGGCCACATTGCACACCCTGGGCAACTGACCTTAACCTAAGTGCTGTAAAACTTTTCCAGAAACCAGCAATACACATATTTCCAGTCTTCTTACTAAAATTGTGTGGAGCTTATTCCTCTCAGTCAGTTCAAAGGCTGCGCCGAAAAACGATGTCATCAAAAATACGAGATGGCAGCAAATTTTCTTTTCTTCTTTTAGCTAAAAACCGACTAAAACCCTCCAAATAGCTTCTCGTTATCAATAGCATATAGATTTCTCTTCAAAAGTGTCTTCTTCAAAGTATTCCTCTGCACTCGATAGATGGTTACACCTGTTTTGAACACCATGACGTCTTTCACTGCCTATAGTGATTCCTACACTATGTGACGAAAAGTATACCTGTACCCCCAAAAAAATACTTTTTTCATATTAGGTGCATTGTGCTGCCGCCTATTGCCAGGTACCCCATATCAGCGACCTCATCAGTCACTAGACATCGTCAGAGAGCAGAATGGGGCGCTCCGCCGAACTCACGGTCTATGGACGTGGTCAGGTGATTGGGTGTCACTAGTGTACGTCTGTACGCGAGATTTCCACACTCCTAAACATTCCTAGGTCCACTGTTTCCGATGTGTAAATGAAGTGGAAACGGGAAGGGACATGTACAGCACAACAGCGTACAGGCCGACCTCGTCTGTTGGCTGACAACCGCCGACAGTTGAAGAGGGTCGTAATGTGCAATAGGCAGACATCTATCCAGACCATCAAGCAGTAATTCCAAACTGCATCAAGATCCACTGCAAATACTATGACAGCTAGGAGGGAGGTGAAAAAACTTGGATTTCATGGGCGAGCGGCAGCTCATAAGCCACACATCACGCCGGTAAATGCAAACGACTCTCGCTTGGTGTAAGGAGCGTAAACATTAGACGACTGAACAGTGGAGAAACGTTGTGTGGCGTGATGAATCAGGGTACAAAATGTGGCGATCCGATGGCAGGGTGTGGGTATGGCAAATGCCCGGTGAACGTCATCTGCCAGTGAGTGTAGTGACAACATTAAAATTCGGAGGCAGTTCTGTTATGGTGTGGTCGTGTTTTTCATGGAGGAGGCCTGCACCTCTTGTTGTTTTGCATGGCACTATCACAGCACAGGCCTGCATTGATGTTTTAATCACCTTCTTGCTTCCCTTTATTGAAGAGCTATTCGGGAATGGCGACTGCATCTTTCAACACGATCGAGCAACTGTTCATAATACACGGCCTGTGAAGGAGTGGTTACACGACAATAACATCTCTGTAATGGACTAGCCTGCACAGAGTCCTGACCTGAATCCTATAGAACACCATTGGGACGTTTTGCAACGCAGACTTCGTGCCAGGCCTCGCCCACCGACATTCATACCTATCCTCAGTGCAGCACTACGTGAAGAATGGGCTGCCATTCCCCAAGAAACCTTCCAGCACCTGATTGAACGTATACCTGCGAAAGCGTAAGCTGCCATCAAGGCCAAGGATAGGCCAACACCATATTGAATTCCAGCATTACCGATGGAGGACGCCACGAACATGTAAGTTATTTTCAGCCAGGTGTCCGGATGCTTTTGATCACATAGTGTGTGTCACGTAGATCCCACGATTGACTCCCTCCTTTGCGCTTATATATGTACGCCATCGATATATGGAAAAAATAAATCACTTATTATTAATAGTAATGGTTATTTATAATCATCAGATAATTATTATATTTATTATTAATTATTATTATTATTTACTACGATTCATCGTTTATTATACAAGCGACGATCAAGAAGATACAGTTGGAAGCCATATAGTCCTGAATAGGTATGCCAGTCAGACAAAATAGCCGTGAGTATAGAGGCAATCAACCCACTGACGCACTAGGTTGAAGAAAACTGTTTAGTAAAACAGTGTGTCCTGCTGTGAGAAGAAGACCCTAATTGCCTCCTGCACGTCCTCGTCCGAGTCGTCTACCCTTCAAGAACATTTTTAAAGGACCGAAGGCGTGATAATCGCATGGGGAGAGGTCATAACAATAGGACGGGTGCTTGAGTGTCTCTCACTTCAGTTGGCATTCTGTGTTGCGATATTTTCGATTTGGGGACGTGCGTTATTACGAAGCAGCAACATTGAACTGGCGTGCCATATGCCAGCGCTAGCCTTCGACACACATGCTGTCCCCAACACACACTTCATTCTCCGACGTATATCCACCGGTGTTTGCTCTTCGGCATCCAAGAAAGAAATAACAGCTCGTTGATCCTGTTTGGACGCATTTGGTGATAACGTCACCATGTTATGTTATGTTATGTTAACCGGAGACCCAGAAACGACGCAGCCGCAGTGGTCCGCAACCCCATGACGACTACCGCAGTCCACTTCGCCCCTCCGCCGCCCCACACCGAACCCAGGGTTATTGTGCGGTTCAGCCCCCGGTGGACCCCCCCAGGGAACGACTCACACCAGACCAGTGTAACCCCTATGTTTGCGTGATAGGGTATTGGTGGTGTACGTGTACGTGGAGAACTTGTTTGCGCAGCAAAAAAATGGTTCAAATGGCTCTGAGCACTATGGGACTTAACTACTGAGGTCATCAGTCCCCTAGAACTTAGAACTACTTAAACCTAATTAACCTAAGGACATCACACACATCCATGCCCGAGGCAGGATTCGAACCTGCAACCGTAACGGTCACGCGGTTCCAGACTGACGCGCTTAGAACCGCACGGCCACACCGGCCGGCGTTTGCGCAGCATTCGCCGACATAGTGTAGCTGAGGCGGAATAAGGGGAACCAGCCCGCATTTGCCGAGGCAGATGGAAAACCGCCTAAAACCATTCACAGACTGGCCAGCTCACCGCCGGCCGGATTCGTGCCGGGGACCGGCACTCCTTCACGCCCGGAAAGCCGTGCGTTAGACCGCACGGCGAACCGGGCGTGAAGCGTCACCATAGTTCACGTTTCCGCATTTTCTGCACTCACGTATTAAAGACATGAAAGCCACACTGATCCCACGCCTACATGTCGGTGCTTATATAGACGCATCGAAGCAGCAACTCCTTCAGACTAAAACTTTTTGATTGTACCTTACACACTGCCGAAAAAAAATTAGCGCACTACTTTAGAAGTTTCCAGTTCACTCAAGATCTATTGTTCCAACAGTGCATATGGAGTATACGAAATGTTTACGTTTACAGGTCATGATCACAAGCGATTTTTTAGGTACCAGGTATCGGCCTATGCTGCAACACCCATATTATTAAGTGGTGTAGCACTAATGGGTGGTAATGCAGGCGCTGACTATGGCATCCAGTCGATCGTACAGATGGCGAATACTGTTCTGAGATACGTTACGCCACGCCTGCTCGACCTGTTCACGTAGTTCTGTAAGAGTTGTTGGTTGACGAATCGCTCGAGTCACTACTCGTCCCATCGAATTCCACACGTGCTCGATTGGAGACAATTCCAGAGATCGTGCTGGCCAGGGAAGATGCTGCACTCCTTGCAGGGCACGATGAGTTTCACGGGCAGTGTGTGAGCCAGCATTATCCTACTGGAACAATACATCACCTTACTGTTGCAAGATCGACAAAACAACGGGTCTAACAACATACTACACGTAGAGAGCGCTGGTTAGCATCCCCTCTAGAAATACTAAAAGTGAACTAGAATTGTAGTTTACCACACTCCATACCATAAGGACTGGGGTGGGACCAGTGCGTGTTGGACGAATCCACTCTATGAGACAGCACTCAACAGATTTGCGCTGTACGTTCAAACAATCATCGCTTGCGAGCAGTCAGATTTTACTTTCATCGCTGAAGACAACATCGCGCCATTCCATCTTCCAAGTGATCCTCTGACGGCACCAGTCGGGTCGTGCACGTCGATGGTGTGGTGTGAGTGGAAGACAGGCTAGAAGTGTGAGTTCCCATAGTCCAGTTGCTAATATCCGGTCCTCAACAGTTCGTGTCGACACGTCTGGGCTCACAAGCCCTCTTATCTGTGCTGTGCTAGGTGTACGATCTGCCACTGCTGTCCTTACAATACGTCGATCCTTACGGGTGTCTGCACTGCGTGGACGTCCAGAAACTCGTCTGCGGGTGTGAGAATGTTCACGTGACCACTGATATCAGTATCGTTGCACGGCTGACCCAACACAATCATCCTGTGTGGCAGTTCTCCGAAAAGACCGTCCGCAGCTCGTGGTCGTGCGGTAGCGTTCTCGCTTCCCACGCCCGGGTTCCCGGGTTCGATTCCCGGCGGGGTCAGGGATTTTCTCTGCCTCGTGATGACTGGGTGTTGTGTGATGTCCTTAGGTTAGTTAGGTTTAAGTAGTTCTAAGTTCTAGGGGACTGATGACCATAGATGTTAAGTCCCATAGTGCTCACAAGGGAACCTCCCCATCGCACCCCCCTCAGATTTAGTTGTAAGTTGGCACAGTGGATAGGCCTTGAAAAACTGAACACAGATCAATTGAGAAAACAGGAAGAAGTTGTGTCGAACTGTGAAAAAATTAACAAAATATACAAACTGAGTAGTTCATGGGAAGATGTACAACATCAAGGAGACGGGAACGCGGGAGCGCTGTGGTCTCGTGGTAACGTGAGCAGCTGCGGAATGAAAGGTCCTTGGTTCAAATCTTCCCTCGAGTGAAAAGTTTAATTTTTTATTTTCAGTTTATGTGACAAACTCTTATGTTTTCATCACTTTTTTGGGAGTGATTATCACATCCACAAAAAAACCTAAATCGGGCAAGGTAGAAGAATCTTTTTACCCATTCGCCAAGTGTTCAAGTTAGGTGGGTCGACAACATATTCCTGTCATGTGACGCACATGCCGTCGCCAGTGTCGTATAGAATATATCAGATCTGTTTTCCTGTGGAGGAATCGGTTGACCTATGTGTTGTGTCTAGACAAGACAGCCTAGACACAATGAGAGGAAGCCGAAAGGCACGCGCTTAAACTCACGCAGGCTGGCGTGAGGTCTGAAACAGGATACGTAATGAATGCTATAAAGAAAAGTACGTAGCTTCTGGAATACTTTAATCCACATTTGTAGAACATCGCTCTTGATGATACATTAATAGAATCTCAATATCAATTGAATACGGCGCCTTGCTAGGTCGCAGCAAATGTAGCTGAAGGCTATGCTAACTATCGTCTCGGCAAATAAGAGCGTATTTGTCAGTGAACCATTGCTATGAACGTCGGCTGTACAACTGGGGCGAGTGCCAGGACGTCTCTCGAGATCTGCCGTGTGGTGGCGCTCGGTCTGCTATCACTGACAGTGGCGACACGCGGGTCCGACGTATACTAATGGACCGCGGCCGATTTAAAGGCTACCACCTAGCAAGTGTGGTGTCTGGCGGTGACACCACACTATGACCTTGCGATCAAATGTTTTCGGTTCCCATTGGAGAGGCACGTCCTTTCGTCTACTAATCGCACGGTTTTGCGATGCGGTCGCAAAACACAGACACTAAACTTATTACAGTGAACAGAGACGTCAATGAACGAACGGACAGATAACTATGCAAAAATAAAGAAAGTAAAATTTTCACCCCAGGGAAGACTTTAACCAAGGACCTCTCGGTTCTGCAGCTGCTCACGCTACCACGGGACCACGGCACTCCTGAGCCCAAATTGTCCATGATGTTGCCTATGTGGCCCATGGACTACTCAGTTTGTATATTTTGCTTATTTTTTTACAGTACCACACAAATTCTTCCTGTTTTCTCAATTGATCTGTGTTCACTTTATCAAGGCCTATCCACTGTGCCAACTTATAACTAAATCTGAGGGGGGTGTGATGGGGAGGTTCCCTTGTCAGAGCCATTTGAACCATTTTTTTTTTCCGAAAGGACCATTCCGCCATTCGGAAGGCCACAATTTGACCCCTTTCAAACTTGTGTCTCCGTGACACGGGTGACTGCTTGCTTTACAAGTTTGCATCACACTGAGCCTTATGGCTGTGGGCATTCCCTATTAACGGGTACACACAAATGGTGCCCTGGAAGCTACGCCGAAAGTTATGTGTCGGCGGACGACGATGAAACCACTATCGGTACATCCACTATGCACCAGGTGGAATATGTCGTCATTGGATCAAAATCAATGTCGTCTTTCCGGGTTTACTAATTTTATTTTCCCGGAATTGTAGCTACATTCAATATTTGTTCATATAAATAACACTAAAAAGGGAATAAAGGAGTGTATTAGTTCAGGGAGGGTGTAATGACCCGGGTTCCCGGGTTCGATTCCCGGCGGGGTCAGGGATTTTCTCTGCCTCGTGATGGCTGGGTGTTGTGTGCTGTCCTTAGGTTAGTTAGGTTTAAGTAGTTCTAAGTTCTAGGGGACTGATGACCATAGATGTTAAGTCCCATAGTGCTCAGAGCCATTTGAACCATTTTTTGGGTGTAATGACCACTGATGGCCATTCTGTCTGATCAGACGCCATTCTACATAAGATGTTAATTTGCCTCCGAGTAAGCAATCGTCGACATGGACATTTGTCGCTAAGTAACCACTCTTTCAGCAGAATTACATTACAAACACTTAACTTGTTACGTAAATTTGTAATAATTATGTGAAGTGAGAAACTACCTTAGCTCAGAAGGTTTCAAAACAATGGACAGCATACTACGAGACGACAATATTCCAGAATTCGAATCGAGAACAGGTGCCAACATGAGTAACGTAGAAGTAAATATCCTCGGAGTAGTGAAGCAACTTAAAGCACTTAATAAAAGCAAGTCTTCTGGTCCAGACTGTATACCAATTAGGTTCTTTTCGGAATATGCTGATGCATTAGCTCCATACTTAACATATACAACCGTTCGCGCGACGAAACATCTTTACCCAAAGACTGGAAAGTTGCACAGGTCACACCAATATTCAAGAAAGGTAGTAGGAGTAACCACTAAATTACAGTCCCATATCGTTAACGTCGATATGCAGCAGGATTTTAGAACACATATTGTGTTGGAACGTAATGAATTACCTAGAAGAAAATGGTCTATTGACACACAGTCAACATGGGTTTAGAAAACATCGTTCTTGTGAAACACAACTAGCTCTTTATGCACATGAAGTGTGCTATTGACAAAGGATTTCAGATCGATTCCGTATTTCTGGATTTCCGGAAGCCTTTGGACACTGTACCATACAAGCGGCTCGTAGTGAAATTGCGTGCTTATGGAATATCGTCTCAGTTATGGGACTGGATCTGTGATTTCCTGTCAGAGAGGTCACAGTTCGTTGTAATTGACGGAAAGTCATCGAGTAAAACAAAAGTGATTTCTGGCGTTCCCCAAGGTAGTGTTATAGGCCCTTTTGCTGTTCCTTATCTATATAAACGATTTGGGAGACAATCTGAGCAGCAGTCTTCGGTTGTTTGCAGATGACGCTGTTGTTTATCGACTAATAAAGTCATCAGAAGATCAAAATAAACTGCAAAACGATTTAGAAGAAATATCGAAATGGTGCGAAAGGTGGCAGTTGACCTTAAATAACGAAAAGTTGAGGTTATCCACATGAGTGCTGAAAAGAACGCGTTAAACTTCGGTTACACGATATATCAGTCTAATCTAAAAGCTGTAAATTCAACTAAATGCCTAGTAATTACAATTACGAACAACTTAAATTGGAAGGAACACATAGAAAATGTTGTGGGGAAGGCTAACCAAAGACTGCGTTTCATTGGCAGGACACTTAGAAAACGTAACAGACCTACTAAGAAGACTGCCTACGCTACGCTTGTCCGTCCTCTTTAGAATACTGTTGCGCGGTGTGGGATCCTTACCAGATAGGACTGACTGAGTACATCGAAAAAATTCAAAGAAAGGCAGCACGTTTTGTACTATCGCGAAATATGGGAGAGAGTGTCACAGATATGATACAGGATTTGGGATGGACATCATTAAGAGGCGTTTTTTGTTGCGACGGAATCTTCTCACCAAATTCCAATCACCAACTTTATCCTCCGAATGCGAAAATATTATGTTGACACAAACTTACATAGGGAGGAACGATCACAAAGATAAAATTAGGGAAATCAGAGCTCGTACGGAAAGATATAGGTGTTCATTCTTCCCGCGCGCTATACGAGATTGTAATAATAGAGATTTGTGAAGGTGGTTCGATGAACCCTCTGCCAGGCACTTAAATATGATTTGCACAGTATCCATGTGGATGTACATGTAGATGTAGATGTAGACACGGTATTCTAGCCCCTTCAGGTGACTGGTTAACTGAAGAAGTTTCGAGTGACACATTTATGTATCTGACTTGTACAACACTGCACGCACCCACAAATTAAAATGGCCCTTATATCAGCACTTGGCCCTACACTTAACGCCAGTATGACTTTGAGTGCACGCCCCCTACATTATGTTGCAATTTTAATGGCCAGCTGAGTATTTTCAAATGACTTACATCTTAACAAAATGAGGCTGAGAAGTACATGTGACTCGACAGTTCCATTTGGAAGGGAAAAGTAAGCTTGTTTCAGGGTAGATTGATTTTGACGTGATAGATTTTTCGAATGTGAGTGGTCGTGCTGTGTAGCTGGCATCGTCGAGGCAGCTCCTGTGGCGTTTGTGCGCCCAGTCAGCGGGAGCCTCTGCTTTATTTACTGCGCAGGCTGGCTTTTAAGGTGACACTTTTGTTGCCAGGGAGGAGGGAAGGGCTTCCACTGTGGGCAGCAACAGGAGCGCGCTGGGGGCGTGGCCCTTAGCTCCAGCGTGGCGCTAGCGGCGCTGCCTGGGAGCCTTTGTTTGTCCACGCACGTGTCAGCTGCACGCCCGCGCCGCAAAACACCCCGCACGGCCTGCAGCCTCCCTGATTGCTCCACAGTCAAGCAGCTGCTTGGTGAGACTTGCAACTGCCCCCGTTGAAGCGGTTATCAAGTTAATTGAAACAACAGATCCAGCATGTTAGCCGGCCGCGGTGGTCTCGCGGTTCTAGGCGCGCAGTCCGGAACCGTGGGACTGCTACGGTCGCAGGTTCGAATCCTGCCTCGGGCATGGATGTGTGTGATGTCCTTAGGTTAGTTAGGTTTAAGTAGTTCTAAGTTCTAGGGGACTGATAACCACAGCAGTTGAGTCCCATAGTGCTCAGAGCGATTTGAACCTTTTTTTTGATCCAGCATGTTGAATACGGCGTTTCATCATATTTAGCGTATCGCGCAGCTGCGGCTCATCGTGGAAAAGATGAGTGCAGCTCGCGATTATTTCCGACAGTAAATGTGCACCGCAGTGCCGGCCAATCAACGAAGAGCCAAAATCAACGAATAAGGGTAATTTTCGTGTACCGGGTGATGAAAAAGTCAGTATAAATTTGAAAACTGAATAAATCACGGAATAATGTAGATAGAGAGGTACAAATTGACACACATGCTTGGAATGCCGTGGAGTTTTATTAGAACCAAAAAAATACAAAAGTTCAAAAAATGTCCGACAGATGGCGCTTCATCTGATCAGAATAGCAATAATTAGCATAACAAAGTACGACAAATCAATGATGATGTTCTTTACAGGAAATGCTCAATATGTCCACCATCATTCCTCAACAATAGCTGTAGTCGAGGAATAATGTTGTGAACAGCACTGTAAAGCATGTCCGGAGTTATGGTGAGCCATTGGCGTCGGATGTTGTCTTTCAGCATCCCTAGAGATGTCGGTCGATCACGATACACTTGCGACTTCAGGTAACCCTAAAGCCAATAATCGCACGGACTGAGGTCTGGGGACCTGGGAGACCAAGCATGACGAAAGTGGCGGCTGAGCGCACGATCATCACCAAGCGACGAGCATCTGTCGGACGTTTTGTGAACTTTGTTTTTTTTTTCTAATAAAACCCCACGTCATTCCAAGCATGTGTGTCAATTTGTACCTCTCTATCTACATTATTCCGTGAATTATTCAGTTTTCAAATTTATACTGACTTTTCGATCACCCGGTATTTGCAAATTTTTGTAACATGGTGGTCGCAGGGAGGTGTGAGCGTTGGGAGCACTTTTTCACGTTTTGCTTGAATAAATCGAAAACCGTGGCTTCTAGCGAAAATGTTTCCCCGTACGTCAAGTTTCCTGCAAGAAAGATAATTTTAATTTCTTCTGTAGCATTAATATTTCCTGCGCTGTGAGGTATGGAAAAATTCCAGATTATTAATAATAGTGTCTTAATAATATAAAATTAATCTTTATTGTTGAATGAAATGGCTTAAGAACAAATATTAAATGTTTGTACTATGTCCAAGTACAGCAGACCCGTATCAAGAGAAAAACTGTGTTCCGGGTAGAGGAGGAGGGCGTGGGCATGGAGGGTAGAAGCACATTTCTATACGGTAGAGTTATATTTAATTTACTAATGATTACTTATTTTGCAATTGTTAACTGAGCTATTGTATAAGAAAGCTCGACACCTGGAGCCGTCAGCTGTCTACCACACTGAAGACATCGTCCCAAGTGTAAAATGCTATCAATATATATACGATAATGATCATTTCATTGTGTCCGCTGTCACTGCCTGGAATACTTTTGATAGCATGAGGGGTATCAAATGCATTACCCCAGGCTCAGCTCTCCCTGCCTCAGCTCTCCCAACATGCGAGGAGACCCGAGGCCTAAATTGTCTCTCTCTGCGACAGAAGTAGGTCAGCTAGGAGTTGTGGAACTTCAGATGTATCAATATAGGTCAAGCAGCGCCTGTTTGTTTGCTTTAGACGCTGCCCGCCTTGCGGGAGTGTTGTATATAGGAAGCAGAGATTGGCGTTTACATTTGCTCCCAGCGAGAAGTGACAAGTTTTATTTGTCGTAAAGGTTCTATCCGGTATCACCTTCGGTGCATTAGATTACGTAGGAAGGTACTCAATAAAAACAACATTAATACACGATTCTAATTGTTGTAGAAATACAGAACGGGATATGTTTGTCTGCAATATGTGTGAGATGCTAGTGATATATTTTCCAGTCGAGCATTGTTTCTTGTATCTGTTCCGACTTCTTTAAGAGAACATTTACTCTCTGCATTAACGTAGCCATTGGTGTAAAATATATCTGTCAGAATGACTGAAACTATTTGAAAACTTGGTCAAATGAAGTCTTAAAAGAATTTAAATCTTAAGGGCAATGAGTGAACCATGTCTACAGTATCAACAGTCATTTGGAACTTATGAAGCAAAAAATATCCCGAAAGCGTGAACACTTTGCGCATTTTAATTTATGGCTCCAGCGGAAAAAGATCACCATTCCTTTCTCGGACATGTTATGACTTGCAAGACCAATCAACGTCCACTTGAGAGCACGATGTCTTGGAGTTACATAAATAATTGAAAAACTGCTGACCCAAAACTTCCGTTTCAAGAAGTGCTATCGAACGAAGTATCAATAAACATCTACTATTAATTATAAAGATTAATTTTATTGTTCAAAATATTCTTAAAAAAAGGAAGTTCATAGAAATGTGGAACCGAAACGTAACAGTTGCAGAAATTTTCAGATAGCAAACAACATTTCGAAAGTACTGGTCTTCATTTTAAATCT
This sequence comes from Schistocerca nitens, assembly GCF_023898315.1. Classification (NCBI taxonomy): domain Eukaryota; kingdom Metazoa; phylum Arthropoda; class Insecta; order Orthoptera; family Acrididae; genus Schistocerca; species Schistocerca nitens. The sequence continues at coordinate 205,003,370 of NC_064622.1, forward strand.
GTACTCTGTTTTTTAAATATAGTTTCACGCATAATAATGTGCAGCGTAGTGTGCAATGTACTACGAAATTATAAGTAGCGATGTAACTGCGAAGTAGACTTGCACGTTAGCGCCCTGCAACGATGTCAGCATTGTTCAGCTCAGAGCCGTGCATTGGACAGGCCGAAATCAATACAATCACACGACAGCCATTTCACGGCGTGTGACCTGAATCTTTGCCACGAAGCGCTGGTACCCTTGTTGACAACTATTCACATGTGTGAATGTCAAATACTAGTACAACTTTGCGATAAATCTTCAGTATATATGAGTTTATGAACGTAAAAAAAAAACTTCACGTCTATTGGTTTGCCCAATTTGTCAACAAATTACGAGGCTTACGTATTCGTTTCCACACCAACTTTGCTTAAAGATTACGATTTCAAAGGATTTACTACCTGAAAATTCTGGTAACTGCTGACAACTAAGCAATAACCGTACAAAGAGAACACACATTTTTATTTATTTTTTTTTACTGGCAAAGAAATCAGCAGATATCAGTTATAAAAGTTCACTTATTATTTGTGAACTGATTTCATTGTCTTTATTTATTTACTAAATTCTTCATGTCCTGGTAGTGAATAAGTTATAAATGTTCTCAGAATGCATTAGCATTTTTAATATTTTTTTAACTGTCGGAGAACATCTTAGTAAAAAATTTACGTGTGTTGTGTGCAACCAGATTCACAAGACTTCAATGTAATTAATTAATTTCAAAATGCACCCGAATGGAAGGGAAAACTCCTAGGCACATATAGTTGACCAATAACACGTTAATACCATGAACGTATGAGTGTCCTGCGCATTAAGTGCTATGATTATTAAGAGACGAATGTTTTTATAGCACATTTACAGGCGTGGAAGAAGGTATATGCTCATAAGATACCACTTGCCGAAAGCTTCTTTTCCTGGCGGGTGATGGGTTTTTTATTTTACTGAGTGATTTTGAAACCCAAAGGGCGACATCTCAGGGAGACCAATAATTTTAGCCTACAAGATTTCCTTACTTCACGCACTGCTAAATTGGGAATAGAGTTTCGGTTTTGTATGACAACGGTCACAAGCAAACGGAAAGGGGGGGGGGGGGGGGGGGGGAGGCAACGTTTGCCCACTCCTGGAAACTGGAGGTATACACACTTCTTATTTATTACTGAATTCTCAAGCTCATCTCAAAATTATTCTCTGTGATGCTACTCATACTAAACTTACACTGAAGAGCCTAATATCGTGTAGGAACCCCCCGAGTACGCAGCAGTGCCGCACCATGACGTGGCATGGACTCGCCTAATGTCTGAAGTAGTGCTGCAGGCAACTGACACCATGAATCCTGCAGGGCTGTCCATAAATCCGTAAGAGAACGAGGGGGTGGAGATCTCTTCTGAACACCACGTTGCAAGGCATACCAGATATGCTCAATTATTTTCATGTCTGGGAGTTTAGTATCCAGTGGAAGTGTTTAAACTCAGAAGTGTTTTCCTGGAGCCACTCTGTAGCAATTTTGAAGGTGTGGGGTGTCGCATTGTCCTGTTGGAATTGCCTAAGTTCAGAGGAAAGCAAAATGGTTAAGAACCAAGCAGGTGATCAGACAGGTTGCTTACGTTTGTGTCACCTGTCAGTCATATCTAGACGTATCAGGGATCCCACATCACTCCAACTCCACACGACCCACACCATTACAGAGCGTCCACCAGCTTGAACAGTCCCCTGCTGACATGCAGGGTTCATGGATTTATGAGGTTGTCTCCATACCAGTACACATCCACCCGCTCGATACAATTTGAAACGAGACTCGTCCGACCAGGCATGTTTGCACTCAACAACAGTCGCATGTCGGTGTTGATGGGCCCAGACGAGGCGTAAAGCTACGTGTCGTGCAGCCGTCAAGGGTACACGAGTGGGCCTTCGGTTCCGAAAGCACATATACACTCCTGGAAATGGAAAAAAGAACACATTGACACCGGTGTGTCAGACCCACCATACTTGCTCCGGACACTGCGAGAGGGCTGTACAAGCAATGATCACACGCACGGCACAGCGGACACACCAGGAACCGCGGTGTTGGCCGTCGAATGGCGCTAGCTGCGCAGCATTTGTGCACCGCCGCCGTCAGTGTCAGCCAGTTTGCCGTGGCATACGGAGCTCCATCGCAGTCTTTAACACTGGTAGCATGCCGCGACAGCGTGGACGTGAACCGTATGTGCAGTTGACGGACTTTGAGCGAGGGCGTATAGTGGGCATGCGGGAGGCCGGGTGGACGTACCGCCGAATTGCTCAACACGTGGGGCGTGAGGTCTCCACAGTACATCGATGTTGTCGCCAGTGGTCGGCGGAAGGTGCACGTGCCCGTCGACCTGGGACCGGACCGCAGCGACGCACGGATGCACGCCAAGACCGTAGGATCCTACGCAGTGCCGTAGGGGACCGCACCGCCACTTTCCAGCAAATTAGGGACACTGTTGCTCCTGGGGTATCGGCGAGGACCATTCGCAACCGTCTCCATGAAGCTGGGCTACGGTCCCGCACACCGTTAGGCCGTCTTCCGCTCACGCCCCAACATCGTGCAGCCCGCCTCCAGTGGTGTCGCGACAGGCGTGAATGGAGGGACGAATGGAGACGTGTCGTCTTCAGCGATGAGAGTCGCTTCTGCCTTGGTGCCAATGATGGTCGTATGCGTGTTTGGCGCCGTGCAGGTGAGCGCCACAATGAGGACTGCATACGACCGAGGCACACAGGGCCAACACCCGGCATCATGGTGTGGGGAGCGATCTCCTACACTGGCCGTACACCACTGGTGATCGTCGAGGGGACACTGAATAGTGCACAGTACATCCAAACCGTCATCGAACCCATCGTTCTACCATTCCTAGACCGGCAAGGGAACTTGCTGTTCCAACAGGACAATGCACGTCCGCATGTATCCCGTGCCACCCAACGTGCTCTAGAAGGTGTAAGTCAACTACCCTGGCCAGCAAGATCTCCGGATCTGTCCCCCATTGAGCATGTTTGGGACTGGATGAAGCGTCGTCTCACGCGGTCTGCACATCCAGCACGAACGCTGGTCCAACTGAGGCGCCAGGTGGAAATGGCATGGCAAGCCGTTCCACAGGACTACATCCAGCATCTCTACGATCGTCTCCATGGGAGAATAGCAGCCTGCATTGCTGCGAAAGGTGGATATACACTGTACTAGTGCCGACATTGTGCATGCTCTGTTGCCTGTGTCTATGTACCTGTGGTTCTGTCAGTGTGATCATGTGATGTATCTGACCCCAGGAATGTGTCAATAAAGTTTCCCCTTCCTGGGACAATGAATTCACGGTGTTCTTATTTCAATTTCCAGGAGTGTAGATGATGTTTCGTTGAATGGTTCGCACGCTGACACTTGTTGATGGCCCAGCACTGAATTATGCAGCAGTTTGCGGAAGGGTTGCACTTCCGTCAAGCTGAACGATTCTCTTCAGTTGTCGTTAGTCCCTTTCTTGCAGGATCTTTTTCCAGCCGCAGCGATGTCGGAGATTTGATGTTTTACTGGATTCCTGATATTCACGGTACACTCTTGAAATGGTCGTACAGGAAATTCCCCATTTTATCGCTACCTCGGAGATTCTGTGTCCCATTGGTCGTGCTCCGACTATAACACCAAGTTCAAACGCAGTGACATCTTAATAACGTGCCATTGCAACAGCAGTAACCGATCTAATAACTGCGCCAGACACTTGTCTTACATAGGCGTTGCCGACCGCAGCGGCGTACTCTGCCTTTTTACATATCTCTATATTTGAACATGCATGCATGTACCAGTTTCTTTAGCGCATCAGTGTAGTGTTGCCAAGTGCAACGGGAAACACTTTGACTTTAGCAAGCATTAAATAACAAGGGTATATTTCAGTGTCAAGCTATTCACGGCAAATCATAACGTTTACCTAGTAGCCTACTCCGGTGGATTCGATGCTGTTTTGCAGGATTTGTGGATGCGAACCTTAACAGAGTATCGCCGAAATGGACTCTCCAACTTTTCCTCGTACAGCCCTTTTCCAGCTGCAAGAAGACTAATCGAACAGCGACCATAATTTAAAAATTTCTGCTGCCAGCCTGCCCGACATCCATCCCCAATTTCCCAAAAGCGCACAACTTCTTCCCTAGCTTCACAATAGTAGATTACTATTTGTCGGTAAACAATGAAAACCTCTCAAGCTTCCAGGAACTACATTCAGTTTTATACGGCAGAGAGATTGTAATAGACGCTAAAAAATACGGCTGTATTATATTGTAGGTGTGTCCAACTACATCTACGGACAAAAATGCACCAATAAAAAAGACGAAGTAACATTTTTTGCGGTAGGAGAGACGAAAATCGGTGAACTTTCAAAGCTTCTAAGACGTTGTCTCCAGACGGTTGAATCTTCTCAAACTGTTATAGGGTGCAACATACTGCAATATGCAGAAAGAGCTACAGTCCAATTGGTAAGGTTGCACAGTAGCTTCTGGAGTGGGGTGGACTGTATTTCTTCATTTCTAGGCTTTTAAGAGGGAGTTTTACCGGCCAATCTGAGGGCTCTTTCTGAGGGTCCACTTTTACTCTTCGCTTTTCGATTCCACTTCATGCGAAACAAACCAAAAATGTAGCTTTCAAAACACGTTTCGTCCAACTTTTATTATCCTAACAACATTAAAAAGTATGGAGAAGGTATTAAATAATAAAGAAAGCAATTAATTAACCAGTCGTGTAAGAAAAAATGTTTTACAGTATCATAGTTAAATAAGTGGCTTTTAAAGTTTGCGTCCTGGTTCCCCGCTTTGAGGCGTATTTTTTGGCTATTTTTATATTCAGCTGTATTTTTTCAGTGAATCTCTTCTATTTCGGGTTTGTTATTTATAGTGTCAAAACAACTTTATTAGCTTATCAATAAATACAGTTTTTGTGAAAAAAATGTAACTTTATTCCGTTGTGTAGCAAAGGGAAGGAGCGTCGTTATAGAAAATGGAGAACGAGTGACGTGCATGTTTAAGTGGTTCTGGTGAAGCGTCAGAATCCGCGCACCAGGGAATCTACAGATCGACAAGAGATATGTGAGGAACTGACAGAGAAAAGACTGAGGACACTGTTTCGGCACAGTTTAGTGAAGCGTCGCATTCATCTTGACTGCACAACAGCTCCGAAATCGGTGCCTCATGTACAAGTGGGCATAAATCCCTGTGAAGAGTGTATCAACCAAAAAATCCATAGTATTCCAAATCAAATAATGGCAGCTAATGCAACAGTATCCCCCGTTTGTCTCAGCAGTGTTACATCTGCAGTTCACTAGTCGCCCCCCCCCCCCCCCGCCCTGCCCTGCCACAACCATGCGGACGCGTATGTACGTGAAAGACAAACTCTCAAAGCTGTGTTTGATATTGGTACCGGCAAGTTAGTTTGGAAAACCAGCAAAATCGCAGCAAGCCAGTCAGTGAAAGCATTTTGTATGTTTCAGTTTGCCCATTGGCAATGGGAAGTGAGTTTGCAAAGAGATTTCATTGGCAAGTTTCACGAAACACAACCAGTTTACAACAGCACCGTGAAATAACAAGAAATTCGAGGATGATGATTGGTTGTGCGATGGTTCAATTGTGGCTCGTGCCGCAGCTTGAAAATGATGGCAGGGATTTCATCTTTCAAAAACGCGTTGCCCGTCCACATTACCCCTATGAGATGTCGCCACGCCGCTCCGAGTCCGCGTTGCGGCCGCTAGCCTGCCGCCACTAGAATGGCCACCCTCTACAGATTTGTCCTGTGATTTTTTCCTGTCTTCTTACGTCAAGGATAGCATTGCATTGGTTAAAAACAGTCTTGGTTGCAGTTTTAGTTTTTTATTTTTCTAACTATACGTTTCACCTTATTTAGGCATCTTCAGATTATCTTAATTTGGTATTTCTTCGAAGGATCCTTTAGTCAGTGTGGCCAAAGGGCATCGTCGAATATATCAGGCCAACACCGCCTTCGTTAAACTCACTGGCTACACTGACTAAAGGATCTTTCTAAGAAATACCAAATTAAGATAACCTGAAGATGCCTAAATATGGCGAAACGCGTAGTTAGAAAAATAAAAAACTAAAATTGCAACCGAGACTGTTTTTAATCAACAGTGTTAAGCACTGCTTTGCTGTTTGCCACATATGGAGTGGAAGAATGTCAAGGACAGCGTTTATATTCCACCACTACCACATAACCTCAAAGTCTTCAGACGCCACATCGCAGCAGCTGTTCTTACGGTCAAACCTCATACACTGGGTTGGGTATGGGCAGAACTGCATTATCTGCTAACTGTGTGCCCTGTGGCGAACGGAGGACTCATTGTGTGTTTGTCTTCCACATACGATGTCATCTGTTGCTTTGCTCCTGGCCCCTTATCTGTACCAATTTTTTGAAATATTTCATGGACTTAATAATTATGTAGATGTTTGTTAGAGTAGCTAGGAATTTCTCAGCATATCGGCACTACTTTCCCCATATACTCCAACTAAAAGTACAGTGCTTTCTTCGTTCCACTATGGAGACGTATGCAGTAACTGAAAGCCTCTTGTTTAAGTTCCATTCGAGCGTCTCCTTTGTATTCAAACTTCTTAATTTACTTAAATTACTTAATGCAACTGAACCGTCTAAAACTGCACAGTGAAATCGAACGTACTGTCACTTTGCTTGTTTTTATCATTTCATTTCTGACCTGCAGAAGTATTCTCTAACAAATACAGCTCAAAGTTATTCTATTCATTTATTACCCACAACATACAAGGATAACGCAGTCTATTAGTTAACACAAAAGTATAGCCCTGAATCAGAAGCAATCCTAACAATAACCCATACATTTCATAACTCACCTACCTCACAGAAAATCTTCATTACACGAACTACAGTGATACAGCTAGCACCAACACAGCCAGCTCAATAAAAGATTCTAATTCAGGCTCTAATAGGAAGATGGTTAGCAAAGGAAAGATTTTGTACCAGGGCAAATAATGTATTTAGCAGATCTTTCTTAATCATGTGACATTCAGATCAAAAATTATATAATTGTCAAAAATATTACATCTCCACGTCGGAAACACGTCCAGACGGTCCACTCGCACTAATACTTCAGATCTCCAACCTCCATCACTGCAAACTATAAACTTCCAACCCCCATCGCTGCTGACTATTAACGGCCAACTGCCGTCACTGCTGGCTATTCGCTTCCAACTTCCATCACTGCTGAGTATTAACTTCCAACTGCGAGTCCGACCACCCATAGTCTCTTATACAGGGTGTTACAAAAAGGTACGGCCAAACTTTCAGGAAACATTCCTCACACACAAATAAAGAAAAGATGTTATGTGGACATGTGTCCGGAAACGCTTAATTTCCATGTTAGAGCTCATTTTAGTTTCGTCAGTATGTACTGTACTTCCTCGATTCACCGCCATGATTTCATACGGGATACTCTACCTGTGCTGCTAGAACATGTGCCTTTACAAGTACGACACAACATGTGGTTCATGCACGATGGAGCTCCTGCACATTTCAGTCGAATTGTTCGTACGCTTCTCAACATCAGATTCGGTGACCGATGGATAGGTAGAGGCGGACCAATTCCATGGCCTCCACGCTCTCCTGACCTCAACCCTCTCGACTTTCGTTTATGGGGGCATTTGAAAGCTCTTGTCTACGCAACCCCGGTACCAAATGTAGAGACTCTTCGTGCTCGTATTGTGGACGGCTGTGATACAATACGCTATCCTCCAGTGCTGCATCAGCGCATCAGGGATTCCATGCGACGGAGGGTGGATGCATGTATCCTCGCTAACGGAGGACATTTTGAACGTTTTTTGTAACAAAGTGTTTGAAGTCACGCTGGTACGTTCTGTTGCTGTGTGTTTCCATTCCATGATAAATGTGATTTGAAGAGAAGTAATAAAATGATCTCTAACATGGAAAGTATGCGTTTCCGGACACATGTCCACATAACATATTTTCTTTCTTTGTGTGTGAGGAATGTTTCGTGAAAGTTTGGCCGTACCTTTTTGTAACACCCTGTAGAGGGCGCACAGCGCTGTCAGAGTTATTAATGCAGTCTATCGCGCTGCCAACATACAAACATATAAACAGGCTACTTACAGTATGACCGTGCTTCTGGTGAGGTCCTGACTTCCAGGTTGTGTTGTCAGACGCCAACAGAATTCTTAGTTGGCTGGCACAGGTAGCTTTCAGAGAACCCCAAGAGGGAAATAGCAAAAGAGCTATCATGCGAAACCATGCAAAATTCCATGCAGGGAAGCAGCCTAGCAGTGAATAGGTCCTGCTTGGGAGCCGTCGCACGAGCCAGAAAGTAAGCTCACAGCGAAACTTACTGTGTCCGAGAAGGGCTTTCGTGATGGACGTAGCTGACGCCCCGGGTGCATGCCAGTTTACAATGGCTCATCGTGCGATATCCAGTGAGTATTCATCTGATGTGAAGGGAAGAACTGATTGCTAGTAAGTTTTTGTATGTCCATCCTTTTGGCAGGAGGTTTCTGGGACGACGGCCGTTTACTATTCTGACTAAATAAAACACCTACAGACGTCCTTATGATTTTATTTTATTTTGTTGCAACCAATTTCAACGCTCCAGTGCTCATCTTCAGTCTTGTTGATGCGGTACGGGTTGATATGATCCCTCTATAAATCACGTCAGTTGCCAGCATTACTGGATACGCAGATAATGTGTCAGCACTCCAAGTGGGCAGTTGATGATTGGAGTGCTGACACGTTATCTTCGTATCCAGTAATGCTGGCAACTGATGTGTATATATATAGGGATCATATCAACCCGTACCGAATCAACAAGACTGAAGATGACACACTGAAGCGTTGAAACTGGTTGCAACAAAATAAAAAAAAATCATAAGGACGGCTGTAGATGTTTTATTTTGTCAGGCTTGCTAGTAAGTCTCCATGTGAGTTCGATTCTCTCTCATTATCAGCTTCACCAGCTTCCCGCAAGATACACAGGGTGTTTGGAAATTCACGCTAAAAACTTCTAGGGCCTGTAGAGGGAAGAGAGTAAATAATATTTTGAGTTGGAACCCATGTCGGAAATGTACCGTTTCCATGCTACAACCATTTGAAAACGTGTTGGTAACGCGACCACATTTGCAAGTAACTGACTAGGTGTGACCCAGTACATCACTTGTTTTACAGTTCGAGTCATTAAGTCAAAGAAATTGCTCGTGTACTCATCGACGAGTTCTCTTCAACATCACACAGTGCGGCCTCTTCCAATTCAAATGTGCAGTGTCTCGTTGGAGGTGCCCTTTATCGAAGCCGTTGCATAATTGTGGCTGAAAGACTATGCGACGCAGTCGGACATGGTGCGTAACGATCTTCATAAATGCGACAAGCAGCTCTTCCATTACTGTGAGCTTCACCATTCAGAAGGATCATTTCGTTGTATTCTGGCAACGTGTACTCAACCACATTGCTCTAACAGTCTACAGACAGGCACGAACCAGGTCAGAGAGGAAGGACCGACGTCAGCGGATTCGACATAACCATCGCCAACTATGACTAACGTGTTGCTTACCTACCCAGCAAACAAGTTTTCAAACGGCTCTACATTTCCAGAAGTGGGTTCCTATACAAAATATTATGTACTCACTCCCCTATACAAGTCCTAGCAATTTGTAATGCGAATTACCTAACATCCTAAACGTAGTCTCTGGCCGAGCGGTTCTAGGCGCTTCTGCCCGAAACCGCGATGCTGCTACAGTCGCAGGTTCGAATCCTGCTTCAGGCATGGATGTATTGAAAGGTGGCTACACTGAGCCACAGCGCCAGAGATCGCGCTAGAGAGTATTGTTCCGCCGCCTCCACTGGCAGTGGTTGTTGAGAACTCGTAGTAGTCTGTGCTTGTTAAGAACTCGTAGCAGAGAGTGTTTGTTGAGATGTGCTAGTAGGGAGTGCTTGCTGAGATGTGATACTGAAAAGTTCTTGTTGAGATGTGGTAATAGCGAGTCGGGGTGGAGATATATTGTAATGATTAGAGTGATTTTGGTCAATATATGAAGGTAAAAGAAAAAAACTTTTCCTTTTCTTTTTACTATCTCAATGTCTTAAATAACGCAGCATTACAGGTTCAGTCAACAAAGCATTTGGCTTGTGCTCTTGTATTAGAGTGTAATTCTGGTTTTCTTGAGTAATTATGGTATTTTTATTTCGTTTAATTAATTCAGTATAAGTGATATTTAAAATTTCTTGTGTAGTTGAAGAAGAACCGTGCCAGATGCGTACGTTGAGTCATACTTCCACACACAGAACAGTTACACTTGTGCTTTGGTTTCGTAGGTTTTATAGTTGATGGGGGCTTAATTAATATAAAATGCAAATACTTTTAGTTTTTTCGTAGCTGATTGTCCGATTACGAAGTCTCGTAAACGGTTGGCCTTGACTAGTATTATTACGCAATCTGACTGCATAGAACAACAACAAAGAATGCAATGGAAATTTTCATTAACACAATTAATTAATTAATTAAGTCCCCAGCAACTATAAAACCTACGAAACCAAAGCACAAGTGTAACTGTTCTGTGTGTGGAAGTATGACTCAACGTACGCATCTGGCACGGTTCTTCTTCAACAACACAAGAAATTTTAAATATCATTTATACTGAATTAATTAAAGGAAATAAAAATACCATAATTACTCAAGAAAACCAGAATTACACTCTAATACAAGAACACAAGCCAGATGCTTTGTTGACTGAACCTGTAATGCTGCATTATTTAAGACATTGAGATAGTAAAAAGAAAAGGAAAAGTTTTTTTCTTTTACCTTCATATATTGACCAAAATCACTCTAATCATTACAATATATCTCCACCCCGACTCGCTATTACCACATCTCAACAAGAACTTTTCAGTATCACATCTCAGCAAGCACTCCCTACTAGCACATCTCAACAAACACTCTCTGCTACTTACAATATATCTCCACCCCGACTCGCTATTACCACATCTCAACAAGAACTTTTCAGTATCACATCTCAGCAAGCACTCCCTACTAGCACATCTCAACAAACACTCTCTGCTACGAGTTCTTAACAAGCACTGACTACTACGAGTTCTCAACAACCACTGCCAGTGGAGGTGGCGGAACAATACTCTCTAGCGCGATCTCTGGCGCTGTGGCTCAGTGTAGCCACCTTTCAGTATGTGATATCCTTATGTTAGTTACGATTAAGTAGTTCTAAGTCTATGTGACTGATGACCTCAGATGTTAAGTTCCATAGTGTTTAGAGCCATTTGAACCTAAACTAGCGGGTAGGAACTTAGTGGTTGACTCAGTGAAGAGGAACTGAAATAATCTTGATCGTGATGAGCCCATAGCTGACACCAACGTTAATGATTAATAAAAACCTCCTCATCTGTATTATTACACGTTTAATTGTTATGAACGGTTTTCTTCTTTGAACATCTTCAGGATGCCGAGCTGTGTTTATATCATGACATTAGCACTCTCGGCAATCTGAACGTGTTCAAAGAACGAAATCGGTCATGACACATTAAATGAGTAATAATGCACATGAGGCGGTTCTTATTGAGCATTAAAAAGTAAATAAACCTGGTATTTACCACATCCTTCAGATGCAATCTTACCAAAATGTTTGAAATCGGTTTAAAAATTTCACTAACACACACACAAGAATAAAAAGCATAAAACAATCATTTAAACAAAAAAAAACTTTCTAGCATAATCTGTTCTTAAAATGAACTGAAAAGCCCGACATATATCCCCAACCTCATACAGGTAGTCCTGAAAATTAGTGCTTGTGAATTATTGGTAGTTAAGACAATACTTGCGAATTTCAAACAAAAGACTAGGAAGCACTGTAAGGAATGTAGAAAGTAGACGTCAATGAGAAGAATCACACAACAGATATCATATCGTTGCCAGTTCAATAAAGTGATTAAGATGAACTATTCATGCACCAATTATCTACGCCATGCTCCTCACACTTTTCGTTTTAAATTTTACAAGTAATGCCATAGCTATTAAAAATTCACAAGCACAGGTTTTCAGGATTATCTGTATGTGGATAAGAACCTGTATGTGGCTAGAAGAAATTATGTTATACTTTTTGCTCTACTTTAAAAAGGTCTCATATTAAAAAATTGTTTTATTTAAATAATTATTTACTCTTCATTCCTTAGGAAATAGTGGCTAGTAGTCACCTCTGTGTCTTTTGTTCCACAATCACTGTTCTGCGCCTCTCCTGTATCTACGTTGGTCTTCCAGGTACTCTATGTCCCACTCCCTTTCATCCTGGGGTTGTGGTACGCGGCTTGTGATATTATTGGGATTTCCGTAGTATGAAAGCTGTGAGTACCCTTGGAAAGGCATTCACCTATCTGTATATTAAATGATCAACTTATGAGATGAGACCTATTCTTTGAAAGACATTTGTTTTATGTAATTTACGTAACTGTAAAGATGCGCATCTAGCCCGGACGCTAATACATCGATTGCACAGTCAAAGAAACATTTTAACAGAAGCCGAACTGAACGTTCCGCTTCGATCTAAATAAAAGATGACAGTAAAAACTTTTGTAGATCTTCAGATTTTATCGTGCTTCAGCTTGTAATGTGAAAGCGTAAAGAAGGTCGTCTTTAAGCCATAAAAGTGAGCGGTCTTGCCAGCGTGCAGATAACAGTTATTAATTTATAAAATTCAACTAATTTATGTTCGATACTGTAAATCGGCAAGTTATAGTTATGAAGGTGTTGAACGGTGCAAGAATTGTCTCGACGGAAGGAGATAAGTAATGACAGTAATTTGTGATAAAAACGGGGACCAAGAAACTAGTACAGGACAGGCTGAAATCTGATCGCACCATACAGTTAGAAAATTACTTATGTAAGTTATACTGTTTATAAATAAGCCCTAATTGCTTGTGAGAATTGTTTGAATATATTTAGTGTTTACCAGATATCTTATTCTATTATTTTCCTTTATATTTTTTTTACCTCCATGTCATATTATTTTTGTAAATATGAAACAGCCTCACTACAGCAGAGAATACTGCGGCATCCTGGTCGTATACAGAAGACCGCTCCTTGTCTTCTATACAACTCACAGCTGCCCCATTTATTAATGATTTCATTTGCAAATGCATTTTTTTATTGTTCATTGTTAAAGGTCCCTTAGGTGATTATAAAATTCATACTGATTACGTAAAGAAATCCGGGTGGTTCTTTTCCAAATAATAGAAGTCTTTGCGTAATCAAAAACTAGCCTCCTTTTGACAACGATCAGGAGCCGACCAGAAGACGGACGTCTTCGAGCGCTTTCGTATTTCCTGTGGCAAAGCTGTGCCAAACTGGGAACACGACATTCTGGTCTGAAACACACGCATATATATATATATATATATATATATATATATATATATATATATAGGGTGAGTCACCTAACGTTACCGCTGGATATATTTCGTAAACCACATCAAATACTGACGAACCGATTCCACAGACCGAACGTGAGGAGAGGGGCTAGTGTAATTGTTTAATACAAACCATACAAAAATGCACGGAAGTATATTTTTTAACACAAACCTACGTTTTTTTAAATGTAACCACGTTAGTTTTCTTAGCACATCTGAACATATAAACAAATACGTAATCAGTGCCGTTTGTTGCATTGTAAAATGTTAATTACATCCGGAGATATTGTAACCTAAAGTTGACGCTTGAAACATTGTCCTCACTTCATTGTAAGAAGCAATGCCTCAGTGGCTATTCACTCAAACCAAGTGAATGCGCTAGACAGAACAGTGTGCTATTTATAGCATCAGTCCTGGCGCACGCAGCGGATGTGGACTGTTATCAGCTTACGCAATCGCACCGGAAATGAGTTTTTGAGCAACACACTCCTAGTAATACTAGGGAGCGTGTTGCCAAGATTTGAATCGCGCGCCAAAAACAAAGCAACCAATCAGAGACTGTGCTCGACATCTATTGAGCAGCCCAGAGAGCATCACAGAGAGGCCCAGAGAGCATCCCAGAGTGTCCCAGAGAGCTAAAACACCAAGAAGAATCGCTTCTCGGCTCGAAAATGTCCCACTGGAAACGCGTCGACGTATGTGGTATCAGCATGATGGTGCACCTGCACATTCCGCAATTAACACTAGGCTGACCCTTGACAGGATGTTCCACGGGCGTTTCATAGGACGTGGAGGACGCATAAATTGGCCAGCCCGTTCTCCTGATCTTACACCTATGGACTTCTTTCTGTGGGGTACGTTAAAGGAGAATGTGTACCGTGATCTACCTATAACCCCAGAGGATATGAAACAACGTATTGTGGCAGCCTGCGGCGACATTACACCAGATGTACTGCGGCGTGTACGACATTCATTACGCCAGAGATTGCAATTGTGTGCAGCAAATGATGGCCACCACATTGAACATCTATTGGCCTGACATGTCGGGACACACTCTATTCCACTCCATAATTGAAAACGGAAACCACGTGTGTACGTGTACCTCACCCCTCATGGTAATGTACATGTGCGTCAGTGAAAAAGACCAATAAAAAGGTGTTAGCATGTGGACGTAATGTGCTGTTCCAGTCTCTTCTGTACCTAAGGTCCATCACCGTTCCCTTTGGATCCCTACGTAATTCGGTGCTCTCCGATACACACTATCGAACAGCGGAGGAGTGGTATTCAAGCGTCAACTTTAGGTTACAATATCTCCGGATGTAATTAACATTTTACAATGCAACAAACGGCACTGATTACGTATTTGTTTATATGTTCAGATGTGCTAACAAAACTAACGGGGTTACATTTAAAAAAAGTAGGTTTGTGTTAAAAAACATACTTCCGTGCATTTTTTTATGGTTTGTCGTAACCAATTAAACTAGCCCCTCTCCTCACGTTCGGTCTGTGGAATCGATTAGTCAGTATTTGATGTTGATGAGAAGTGGGAAGCCATTCAGTTAATCTATTTTCATTTATTTGCATTTACAATCAGTTACATAACGGGAGGGGTCCAAAAATGGTTCAGATGGCTCTGAGCACTATGGGACTTAACATCTGAGGTCATCAGTCTCCTAGAACTTAGAACTACTTATACCTACCTAATCTAAGGACATCACACACATCCATGCCCGAGGCGAGATTCGAACCTGCGATCGGAGCGGTCGCGCGATTCCGGACTGAAGCGCCTAGAACCGCTCGGCCACTCCGGCCGGCCTAACTGGAGGGGAGCTGAATTAGTTTAGATGGAGTAATGAGATTAGATGGAGTAATGAGATTAAAGTGCTTGTGTGTGCATATTTCATTTCCGTACTTTAATACTGTTTAATCTAACATGGTGCTGGCTATGTCCATTACTTTTCTATGTGAGCTATGGAAATGAGGAGCACTGGGGATATGAATCGGGTAACATTTGGAAAGGCTCGATGAAGTGTGCCCCAATATGCCGAGGGAACGTCGCCTTTCACAGGAGTGCGGGCAGGGGACTGGCAGGTGTAGCTGCCCTTGCGCTATCTTGGGTAAACGCTTCCTAACGCCAGCCTGTTGTGTGGTTTATTGCCCTTATCCACTGCATACAGCTGAAAGCATCGTTCCAGACGACAGAACTCTGCCAGCATGAGGAAGGCTCTCTGATCATGATAAGAAAAATGCTTTCCGAGATAAATATGTTCTGGATATCCAAAAAAGACGGCAAAAGAACGCTTATATATTACAGGTTCATAAGATACCGCAAAGTTGGCAGCTAACCTCGGACACAGTTCTTTAGCTTCTTCCAGAACCTGTAATGCGAAGCTATCTGTTGGTTGAGAGGGCACCAACTGGTGAGATAGAAGTGACGTCAGCAGGTCGTAACGCGTTGTGGGAGGTCTTTTAGGAAAGACGGGAGGAAACTGAGATAATTGGTTTTCTGATGTTTCGCCTCTTGTTGGTACGATATTTCTTTTTGAAGAAATTATCACGCCATTGGCAGATCTATGTAGCTTTAGAGAGGATTAGTGGTTGACTTTTTCTTTTGGGAAGGAGGGACCAGTCAGTTCTTAACTGCCTTGGACAGAAAGGCTTCATCTCTGGGCTTGGTGCTGAACACATTGGTACTCCGCATGTTGCACTCCCTACCGGAGGGTCAGAGCTGTCCTAACACATGGTGTGACCACTCTGCACACATTACATTGAAGATTATGGTGAGCAATGCTACCAGCGCTGGCATGTTAGGACAATCAAGAGTTTGAAGTTCAGTTTCATGATAGGTTTCGCTGTCTCATGTTCATCAGTGCATCGTCAACTTTATGGGCTTCTAATGTTCTTTGTTAGGCACTATAATCGTTATAGAGTTAGGTTGAGACAAGTTTCGCAAAGTCAGATGCGAGATTATTAAGCAATTCCAGCGCCACTGAATAACTTTGCCAACCAATAGTTACAGTTTTGTAATTCCCGTGGTTAATTCTGTGATTATAGCTTTAGTAATGTCATGATTGTTTTGGATGCTTTACGATTTTAATGCATTTTGTAATAAACCTGTGTTTATTATCACTTTCGATACTTTTCAGTGTCAAAATATAAATTCCCCACCTTAAGATCCACTGTTACGGCCACAGTATTTCACACTGTTAATCAATTCTTTGCGTACATTAATTCCAGCACTGGATTCAAGGCTTCGTCTACATCACGATTAATTGTGATTCAGTTAAATTCTCTTACATATACATGGGATTTTGCAATGGTTAATAAAAAAAGCCTTCCTTCAACACTCATCAAACGTTTGTAAAACGTAATCCTTGTTTTGCATTTTGAATTTACGCTAAGGGAAAGTGACAGATGCTGTAAATGAAAATAATTATGTACTTGACGTCAAGGAACCTTCCCTTAATCATAAGTAATTGTGTCCGTGACTTGAAGATGGTCGCTTACTGAAAAAATAAATACACGTTACATATTAACACTATGCCATTTCTTTATACCAGCTCCCAGATCCTTTTCACTTTTCCGTTACAAATACGCACAGTTTGCCTTTCGTCACTCTATTACGAGGCCTGTTCAGAAAGTAAGCTCCGATTGATTGCCAAATTGAAACCACAGTGAACATCAGAAATGTTTTACTTGTAACAATTAGTTACACCTTTCAGCTACTTCTCTATGTAGTCGCCGTTCTGACTTAGAATTTTATCATAGCGTTGTACCAACTTTTCAATAGCCTCATCACAGAAGGCAGCCGCCAGTGCTTTCCGCCAATTCTCCACGCTGGCCTACACCTCGTTGTCTGTGTCAAAATGTTGTCTTCAAAGACAGCGGTTCATGTGACCAGAGATGAAACTCAGGGGGAGACAATTGCGGACTGTATTGTGGGTAATCTCACATTTCCATTTGAAAACGATGCAGGAGCATCTTCATTGCCCCTGCAGAATACGGCAGAGAATTGTCTTGAAGAAGAAACAGCACGACAGTTATGTAATGTTAGCTGCATAGCTTCAGGCGAAATTTCTCACCAGGCCCTCGTACTTGGCGGCAGACACTATTTTCTAGACATCTTTACGCACTCACTGCGAGCTCAGAAATGAGAAGAGCGACGTGATGCTAACTGGGGTTATACTAGAGACACTACCCAACACATCTGTGCAAAGCTTTATCGGATTTTCATAGTCGTTTCCATTTCGCGACCGATCGGAGCTTACTTTCTGAACGCCCCTCGTATTTTTAATGAAATATGCGTTACTTCATTACACCCTTAAAAAATAAAGAAACGCATGACGAGTTGCAAGATCCAGCTATAACTTTCGTCACAGCCGTACGATACATTAAATTTCGTTTCATAAACATGTAATTTGGTTAAAATTAGGGGGCGCTTCGCGACGTGATTAGGCGCATTCAGGGAAACGCGGGCCTGCAAACAGAGAGGGTAGTTGCGGAAACCGGGAGCACGGCAGAAAATTAACGCGAGTAAAATAATTAACTTAGGGTTATGCTGATTTACGGGCGCCAACACACACAGCAAGAAATTGCGCTTATAAATGCATGTGCTTCTGTGTGGTACTGCGAAACACGTACTGCAGAATATCTCACGTTACGCTACAAACGCGAGGAAAGTAAATGAAATATCACAGTAATTGCGCGACAACGGAGAAAAGAGCAAAGTACCCTGGCTTCCGTGCGTGTATAGAAATTTTTATCACAACTAACAACCACACAGTATATTGTTGGGAGTCATTTACGTCATTCATAGTATTATCTATCCTGCATCTGGGAACAACGTGTACAATATTATTACTCCAAAAGCGAGAATAATATTACAATATACGTAACACCCATGTGACTCTTTGTTCGTCCGCAAATATTTTTGTTTTCAATGCCGACGACAAAAATATCGCTAGCAATAACTTTTTTGTTATGATGATACACAATGCTTAAAATATAGGTCAAGTGTTAACTTTCTCTGCGGAATACTATTGTTTATAAGACTTATTAAAGTAGTCGCGTATGGGCAAACGGGTAAACCGGAATCATGTACTTCCATATCTTCGTTATAGGTGGTCATTTCTTTCAGAAATGCATACAAAATTTGTGTAACTTAACAAGATATACCCAGAAGCGTACAAAAGTGCTAACAGGATCGGTATATCAGAACATAGATAATGGTGTATTTTACAAGAAGAGTGAACAAGCTTCTTTTGAGTGCTGACCAAAAGCAAAAGCAAATTTCTCAGCAACATTTGACCCAACGATTTGGAGCGACGGTTTGTTGCAGTGAATAAGTCGCATGTAGACTTCATGCCTGAAACACAACAGTAATCGAAACAGGAAGTGGAAACCTGAGAACCTGTGGCAAAAAAGGCGAAATTAATCTGTTTTAAAGACTGTAGTGAGTTTTTTTTAGGATACAAAAGTCTCTTTTCTGAATAGTTACCTTGATATGGATAGAACCATAAAAGAATCGAATACAGAGCAAGTGATTCATTTCATTCATTCATAATTCATTCCATTCATTCATTTAAACGTCGTGTTCTACATAGTGTCCCAGGAGGAATGGTCAGTATTCACCGGTATGAAAGGAATCATCATTGGAGGCATAAACATTATTAAACACGGATGCTACAACGTATAAGGTTAAGAGCTATGAGCACTCCTTCATCTCCGCTTCTGTGAAACAAATCACTTCCAATGTCAGCACTTTGCTTTCCATATTTGGTGAGGGGGTACCATGCACCAAAACAAGAAATGCATACCTTAAGACCTATGAACATTTGTCCATCTTCGTTACTGATAAACTCATCTCTTCTACCGAACAAGTGCTCAGAGCTCGTAAGGCAAGCATTTTAGAGCCCGTGTTTACTGCACTTTTTTGCTTCGGATAATCGTTCCTGTCAAATTCCTGAGTATTGACAGTACTCTTGGGACACTCTGTATATTCTTATCATGAACGAAATTCTTCAAAGCTTTACAACGAGTCAAGGTATACACCGACATAGGGAAACTACCGGTATACAAATTATGACTCGTCTAAGGAGAATGTCAGAACCCACCATTGCACTGAAACCAATACAGCCAACTTAAGGGGAGTTGGAACGCCCTATCCGGACAATGTTAAATTTAGTGACTTGGCTTCCCCGCCGGCCGATGTGGCCGAGCGGTTCTAGGCGTTTCAGTCTGGAACCGCGCGACCGCTACGGTCGCAGGTTCCAATCCTGCCTCGGGCATGGATGTGTGTGACGTCCTTAGGTTAACTAGGTTTAAGTAGTTCTAAGTTCTATGGGACTGATGACCTCAGACGTTAAGCCCCATAGTCCTCAGAGCCATTTGAGCTTCCCTGTATTTCAGGAACCACTGTAGCCATTGACATGAAACTTTTACAGGTCATTACACTGTATGTTCTGAGTCTACTGAACAACAATAACTGCATTTCAGTCACTGCTTTCGGAAATACAATTTTTTAACTACACAGTTAACATTTTGTGTACTTTTTTGTACGTTATCGTAAATAATTTTAATTATACATAACATCACGTTCTTATTTTAGTTCAGTAGACTCAGGATATGTATGTTATCACTCCCGGAAAATTTGAATACTCTCCTCGAAGTGGTTTCTGATATCTAGGGAAAAATGCAACAGAAAATGTAAATTTTCAGGAACCGCTTCTAAAGTTTCAAAAGACTGTAACTCACTTAATATTTGCATCATACCGTATATCATCCTCTTCATCTTTTTCCAAGTTTTATCTTCTTTTCTTCTTTCTGGACTCCTTAGTGGCTAACTGTCAATGCGAACTTTGTCCATCCGTTCAAGTTCTCCGATGCAGTTTGCTCCAGGATTAATTCCCATATGCTGTAGCACTTCCACCCTACCGATGTTGTCATCATTAAAAGCAATACCAGCTTCACTGAACCCCCCCCCCCCCACTTTAGTGTCTTCATTCCAACAAAAACATTTTTTAGTAAGCGAGTCCATATAAGATTATTGAAAGACTCACTGGGATTTTGAGTCTGACCACGCCGACACTTCTTCAGTAACTCAGGATTTTCCAGGTCTCTGTAAATAGGTTTTTTGATTCCATGACTTCTGCTGGGATGGAATGTTTATGGCTGTATGAACTGCTTGAGTACTGGGCATTGCGGTAATTGCACCATTAATGAGGTCCAGAAGGGCAAAGGTGGTGTACTGGTTTTTCTTCAATTGACAGTCTGTGGAAGACTGTCTGCTTCATTTTCAACAAACCCTCAGTATTATTTCTAATGGCCATCCCATAACACTGCTGTAGTTCATCAATCATTTAGTCTGTCAGCCTGCCTCTTTTGGTTTTGCCATCTGATAGTTTCTTGTTTCTCAAACTTTGTTTCAACATCCTCAACTTGGTGCCCATCGTCTTCTGGACATGACCTTTATAACACAGCAATCTACAGTCTTCTATATATAAAAAATTACCGATTTTATTAGATCTTGAAGTACTGCAGGTAAAAATTTTAACATTTTCAACTAGTGTAGATTATATCTAAAAAAATTTAAAAAGTACTTCCCATGTGAGTTTACAAGTGATAAATATATACAGGGTGAGTCACCTAACGTTACCGCTGGATATATTTCGTAAACCACATCAAATACTGACGAACCGATTCCACAGACCGAACGTGAGGAGAGGGGCTAGTGTAATTGGTTAATACAAACCATAAAAAAATGCGGACGAACAGTTGTTGCACAGCAAAATAGTAATAAACGGGGGAATAAAATTTTGCTGAGACTGACTGCAAAGATCCTGAGTGGAGAATATGCCTATCGAGTACACAGCTATGGCATAATCCATGTCATCACTCGGAAGAGCCAAAGTATAAACAAACGGCGAGCTCACTGCTTTAGACTGTGCGAGAGAGAACCTCAGGAACACTTGATGCAGCACTTAGACAACAGTGCAGAGCAGACAGCTATCTTTCGTAAGGGGGGGCCAAGCGTACTAACTACACCTAGCAACGCCACAACAACGCTTTTCAGGCAGCACACTTTTGCGTAAAGGAACGCTCTGAAGCTCTGAAATTAAACATTAGGCCAACCAAGAAAGTTGACAGGCTCCGAAAACTGGAGCACATTCTGCCACCAGTATAGAGCAACACATCATCGACTACAACAAACCCTCGCTTTTCTGCCACTCACACACAGAGTCAGATCGGTCGCTCTACATCACTGATACCCGGTGGAAGGCCAGCTCTACTTGTCGTAGGATTACCTGGTGACTATGACAAAGTGTTGCCAGCCACCGCCAGTTTGGAGTCTACTGTTATGCTGTGCTGCGGAGGGAACTTCTACTCAGCAAACTGCATTCCTGCCAGTTGCACCTGTGACTAGCCAAGTTTGAGGGCCAGGCCAATCTTCTTTGGATGAAGAACCAATCTGCCTGTCTGAGACCCGTTCAGGGGTGGAATCAGGGCGTCTGTGCCACGGGCAGTACAAGCACCGCCTTACCGCCTGTATGCTGAGACCGCCTCTTGGGCCATTCTCTGTGTCGCTGTTTGATCTTCTGCCCACATGCCATCACGACGACAACAGGGGCATGCAGATTTCTGTAGCTGAGCCTAAGTGCAGCTGCACTCAACGAGAGTACTGACGCTCCATCAGATGTCTATAGCCACGCCAGGCGCCAGAGATGCACCAGCTGCCCTGCTCTCCTATGACAGCGTTACGAGACTGACAATGGTTCCAGAGGCAGCGCCTGCGGTTTCCTCAACGGACAGTGACATGCTGCCCTGGAACCTCCATGGAACACGGAGTCAGCACAGCTGCTGTTAGGCAACACAGGAAGAAGGCAGAACGGATGTAAAACTCTCAGAAACAAATGAGTTAATGGAATGATGCCTCATTAGCACCTTGGTGCATCACAAGATCAAACCTCCGCACCTCCACGTAACTGTCCTACACCTATGTAGGAGGCAGCATCTGGTGGGCTCCTAGATATCTGTTGTCAGAAGTGGAATGTCGGTAGTAGGCGTCGCCGAGGAGCCACACCTCCACATCAGCAGCCATCGATACCTGTCATAATGCAGTGCAGTGCGTAAACTCTTTTCGTTGGTCTGATTAATGTTTTCTTTAATTTTGGGGCAGTGTTGAGACAGAAGGATCTGCATATGAACTTAAAAGTGATAGTGTATGGAACACAAGAACTCGCAGACCTATCACAATTCTGGGGTAACTGTAGGGAAGAGTACTTACGGCCGTCTAGATGCCAGTGTTGTAATTTAACATGACGCGAATTACTGTGTACTAAGAGAGTGCCAGTAACGTATGAAACTTGTAGTAGGTTTAGCCATGTAGCACAGCAGTGCACTGAGTCCCGGTGGATCGTCATGGATAGGAAAGGTTAACGTGGCTGTTTTTGCTTATTGATCTTGTGTTAGTAGATCAGGTTCCCACTTGTTCTGTAGTATAATTCGAAATCGAGTCTCCACAACGATCAGAAACGAGTGCAGCATCGTTAAGTGAGGCTACTGAAGTTTTCAAGGGTCACGTAGCCATGTTACTCTAGGATAAAGCAGAACAAAACCAGGTTAATAAAGAATTGCAGAAAGAACTGGAAGCGTTACAAGTCGTGAGTGGGCTGACGCAGTGCCATAGAGGGGTTACGAAGACCCTACCTTGATTCTGTGGCAGCTAGTCTGATTTCCGGGAAAGCATCCGAAGGCGTATGATCCTTTCTGTAAGACGTGAAGGAAGCAGCTCGGTTAGGGAAATGGTCTGATGTGATATGCCTGTCTATGGATAAACTAGGTTTGCGAGTGACGCTAAAATCCTTATTAAAACACAGACATTTGACCAGCTGGCCAAAGAGCTTAGCCAACGCCATGGTAAGCAAAATACTACCAGATCTTTCAGGGAAAAGCCCATGGGATTAACACAGAAGCACAGTGCTTCAATTGAGGGATTCGATGACAGAACTGGTAAGGTGAACTAGCAGAGTTACGAACAGACGTACAGTGCAGAGGTGAATAAAATTCTCTAGCGGAAAGCAGAGGATAGGGCTCTGGACGTATTTCGTAAGGATTGTTTTAGTGGATACGTCGCGAGTTGTATGGAAAATCTTACTGATCTGTCCTCAGCTTTCAGAGTGGTCACACTGCTGAAGGAGATAGATATTGCGAGATAGAAGCAGAGTGACTATCAAATGGTGCAAATTTTGACGAAGGGGCCATGTGGAGCAATGTCATCAGCTAGAGTTCATTGAATGTAGTGAGGATGTGCATAAGGCATGTTACTGCAAAAGTAGGAAGCAGGATAAACGGGATCGAAGGGAGCGGTAATAAAACGTGAACGAGAGTGCTTTGACCTCCGAAGGTCCTTCCCAATAAAACGGTAAACTGCAAGCATGTATGCAGAGGCGGAATGTTGCTTGATTAGCGCAGTAAATAATAAGGAACATGAATGATTGGTGGATACGTGGCCACACATAAGTCAAATGTTAGGACAGAACGCAACGGCAGGGTGGGCAGTTTCATGAATGTGAAGATTAGGACATTAGAAGATACTACTGACCTTATGTAGATGCCTGTGAGCTGGTTTGATGCAGTTCAGGAAAATAATGTCGAACTATCAGCTCCAATACCTTGTGAAAATGCGGAGTCTGACGTAGCTGTAGTGCCGAACGACGGCTGTACTGAACAGAATGTTTTGAGGCAATTGGTTTTTGATCATCCAGAATTTAACTGCAGATCATGATATTAAAGTAGATACTATGGTGAAAGCATAGGAAGTTATTGATGATGTTATTTGTGTTGCGAATGTTGTAAATAACGGAGAAGTATAGACATATTTGTTTTCCTTCTCCAAAGGGGGGAAGCAAGAAGAGAAGCAGGATGGAAAATGTTTGTGAGGCAAATGAGCGAGCCGACAAGACAGGATCCCTTCAGGAACGTGTGCCTCAAGATCAGGTATAATTTGACAGTACTTTCAATGCTACAGGTGATGAAGGTAAGAGAAAATGTCGTGTAATTGTTCTTAAAATTACTGTCAGCTTCGAGGAGACATTGTTTCGTCCGAAGGAGACAGCTGCAAGTGAAACAACGTTACTAGGTCTCTCATCATGAAACTACCGGGTTATCAAAAAGTCAGTATAAATTTAAAAACTTAATAAACAGCGGAATAATGTAGATAGAGAGGTAAAAATTGACACACATGCTTGGAATGACATGGGGTTTTATTAGAACCTAAAAAACAAAGTATTGCTAGACGTGTGAAAGATCTCTTGTGCGCGTCGTTTGGTGATGATCTTGTTGGCCGAGCGGTTCTAGGCGCTACAGTCTGGAGCCGCGCGACCGCTACGGTCGCAGGTTTTTAACGACCGGATTTAGCATTGCAAGCTACATAAAACGACAGTGGTAGGGGCAGCTCAATCATCCTGTACTCTCTTATGTTTGCCAACGACTATACTTCATTATAGATAACAGCGCCGTCAGACAACAACAATATAATGTTGTCGATCCTGCTTGATAAATCGTTTTTATGTGTCGAGAACATAACAGGTCCTATTACGGTTTCGTGTAACTCACCCGATGTTGCTTTCGGCTGTCTTTAATATTCGAAGCCCTGATAGTCAAAAATTCCTCAAGCATCTGACACAACTGCGAAGATACAATGCAGGATTGTACCTCGGTTAATACGTTTTCTATCTATGAAGTTTAATAGTCATTCCCAAAAAATCAGGCTGCATGCTTATAACTTGGTGATGGATCAGTATTTCTCTACATATAACAAAAAAATACGAGACATTTTACCCAAAGATCGATGGCTTGTCGACACTTTGGTTGTAGAAGTCGACATTTCGGTTGTCCAGGATACATTCCATCTGGTCGTCATTATGTGGGTCCCTGCCATGTTACTGTTTCTTAATCAGAGGAAAAAAGAAAAAAATCAGTTGATACCATATCAGGACAGTACAAGAACTCAGTAAAAGTTTGATAGCTCAAAGAAACAGCAAGTGAGGGTGTGGAGCGATAACACCCTTATGTACAAACCTCCCGAAACCTCGTCGGGAGATTTAGGTAGCACGCACTTGTGTTAGTTTGCCCCCTACGACCATAATATGTTACCATCAGACAGTGGTAATCGCACAGAAACACTTAGCATCGCTTTGCGCGACTGTGCGTCTTCGCCTTTTTTGGCGGTGGTCAATCCACATGTTTCCACTGCTTGCTCTGCTCCTTTGACTTAGGGTCACGGTAATACATGTAGCACTTGTCTGTAGTTCAAGCTAAAATCAGTACTCCTCCATAAACGGAACACATTTTTTTCGGTCGCGATTGCCTTTGTAGTAGGAGACATTTGAGAACAAAATTTCTACCTATACTTAACCAGTATGAGAAATATGAATGGCACACATGTGCAGATCTCACGGTAATTGGAATTATTCACGGAATTCAGCTCGGGTACACAACACACTGCTACGTTCTGTGCGACTGGGAGAGCAGAGACAGAAATAATCTCTATAGTGGGAACAAATGGCCTGTTCGGAAAGAGCTACTGCCAGGACACAATTACGGGATGAGCATTGCTTTGGTTGACCACAAAATTTTATGTTTAGCTCTGCTGCACATTAAGCCTTTAAGTCTCAACAAAATGAAAAAGATAATATCAAAATTAACCTTTAATATCAAAATTAACCTTTAATATCATAGTAAGCAACGAAATCAAGAAGAAATTGGCAATAAGTTACCAATCAATTGTTTTAAGGAGGTGGTTTTACTTTCAGAGCCACTATAACACAATGTTTTCAACCACCCATCATTTCATGTATCAGGGCAATATTTGAAAGCAATCTCGCTTTTTCTCCTAGAGACAATTCCACATCTTGAAACTTCAATAAACCCATAACGCCCAAAACAAATTGTAGTTCTAGATAAAGAGCAAAAATGGACGTAAAATTTAACAAATTTCGTACCAAAACTACATACTGCCCCAGAGCTTACGGTACTAAACTACTGATAAAAGCAATACTAAAGACTCAAATTTAGCTTACAATAACATTAGATATACTTAAGTTCACTGGCAACGATCTACTCAAGATGGCCACTATCAAAAAAAAAAAAAAAAAAAAAAAATCGCATGGACACCTTATCCGCGCCAAGTGCTGCTTCGAGCGCTGTAAGTGACCACAACAATTTACTACATTCGCAACTGTACCTCAGTGTACTAACAGATGTCTCTGTCTTGCAACAGCGTCGTTGGTTTCAAGCACTGGTACCTCAAAAAAATTAATAAAATGGTAGTTTCAGGCAGAAACCACCAATAAACAAAAGATTAAGGGGTCTCGTCAAGAACTTTTCGAAAGCTATGCACAAAACTTTACGTGGATTCATGTACTTGTGAGAGAAGTTTCCAAGGAAAAGTGAATCATAATTAAGGGAATTTGTATAACTGCATATAAAGTAAAGAATGCCTGTTGAATATTTCCTTGATTTGTTGAGTAACGTTGTAAGAATGTCTGTCACAAATATCTGCAAGACTCTTTAGGTAACCATAGGGCACAGAACTATTGCGAATTTGTACAAAACTATTGAGACCATCCAATATTACGGGATTAAACATGCCACTTCAACTACATTTGTTGAACGGTCATCTGGAATTCTTCCGGAAATCCTTGGTGCCATCAGTGACGAAGATGAAGAACAGTTCGACTAGGGCATTTATCAAATGGAGAAAAGTTATCAATTCAAATTGAGTACCGCTTTGTTGTCCGACTGTCTGTGGTCCGTACAAAGCGATGATCCTGAGCTACAGTGACGCAGGAAATATATTTAAATGTAATCCTTTACTGGTCTTTCCTCTTATCTCATTCATGTACTTGATTCCCTTGCCTACTGACAGATTTGTTTGGCTGCGTTCATTAGAAGTAGTCGTATAATTTTGCCAGATCCATATGAGGTGCGTTCAGAATACAACGAAAATTTGTTGTTTGTAAAGCTTTTAATTTATTCGTCCACTTCAATGTTATTTCCTTCAAAATAGTCCACATTAGATATTACACACTCTTGCTGGTGCTTTTTTTCCAATTGCTAAAGCACTTCTGGAACTATAACGTTTTACTCACAGCGATGCGTCATTAATCTCGTCTCTTCTTGTGTAACGGTCTTTTAAGGTTTTTCTTTATTTTTCAAAAAAAAGGGGTGGGGGAATCACGCCGGACAATGTCTGCTGACTATGGATTTTGGAGCTTCATTACAGCACATTTTTTGCCCAAAAATACGCGAACAAGGAACAAAGTGTAACCAGATGCATTATCGTGGTGCAAAAGCTATGAATTGATTCGCCACACATCCGGCCGTTTTTTTCTTCGCGCCGTTTCCTTATTCATCATTCGACCTTGTGGTAAGAATACCTGAAGCTCTAAGCTGTTAAAATCGAGAACACAGTGACCATAACGTCAACATTTGACGACACTTGTCCAACATTTTTCTGTTGTGGCCGTCCAGAATGTTTCCACTGGGACTACTGAACCATGTTCCAAAATCATATGCATAAATCCATGTTTCATCATCTGTTTCAATAACTCTTCATCGTTGTTGACTTTATCTAGCGACTCCTGAGCAACTGGCATTCGCTGCTGTTTTTATTCGAAATTCAACAATTTTTGATCAAGTTTGTCTGTTACACGCGCTGGTATGCCAACGTCATCAACGACTTCTCTGATTTACATTCGGCGATTGTTCATAACGAATTCTGTCACATTTTTCCACTGTTTCGTGGATTGGTGATGTACTGAGTCATGCAGAGCGCTCGTCATCTTCAGCGTGTTCACTGCCTTCATTGAAACGCTTCTACCACTCACTCGTGTTTTACTATGGCAGTAACGGCAAAAGAAATATTTATCATTGTAAAAGTTTTCTGCACTTTATTCCGTTATTACAAAAACAATTAATACAAATTCTCTGCTTTTCAGCCATGTTTGCCAATATAACAAAGAAAAAATTGCGAGAATTGGTTTAATACAACAAGTGAAATTACATTTCCATTAGTTTTTGAGTACGCCTTATGTAATAAGTAGGCTGCCGTAAGCACTTACAAAAACCATTAATATATCAAAACTGACACCTGTAATTAAATTCTGAAATTAGATCTGGATTCAAGGGCGTATTGTTTCCCAGAAATAGCGTACACTATCTGATCAAATTTATTATGACTCCTAGCAGTGGACGTTAGTATGAGGTGTGTCCATCCCTCGCCTTTATCACGGCTTAGAATCTGCTGTAGACATTTTCAGTGGATGAATGTGTGTGGAGTAATAACATCCCATTCTTTCTCAAGAGCCGAAACCATAGAATTTTCTGCTGTTGGACGCTGGGGATCAGGAGCGATGCCGAGGTTCCAACTCATACCAGAGCTGCTCCACTGGATTCAGGTGGAGAGTCTGGGTAGGCCAGTCGATTACAAGATTACTATTGTCCACAAACCATAGCCTCATAGATGTTGCATCATGGCAGATTGCATTGTCATACTAATGCAAAGATCACCTCCAAACTGTTCCATTAATGTATGCAGAAAACACTGCTGTAACATGTGTTCATATCCTTCCACATTTATCGTTTCCTCAAGGGCTATAAGGCGACCAAACCTAACCACGAAACATACCCCCATGTGTGTATGTATGTATTAAACTGGGGACCTAGAAACGACGGAGAGGCTTCGTCCCACCGTAGCCCTCAGTGATTCACAACCCCACAACAGGCCACAGCAGTCCACCCATGCCACCGCCGCCCCACACCGAACCCAGGGTTATTGTGCAGTTCGGCCCCAGTGGACCTTCCCGGGAACGTCTCATACCAAACGAGTGTAACCCCAAATATTTGCGTGGGTGAATAATTATGGTGTACGCATACGTGGAAACGGTGTTTGCGCAGCAATCGTCGATACAGTGTAACAGAGGCGGAATAAAGAGAACCAGCCCGCATTAGCCAAGGTAGATGCAAAACCGCTTTAAAAACCATCCACAGGCTGGCCGGCACACCAGACCTGGACACTAATCCGCCGGGCGGATTCGTGCTGGTGACCGGTACTTCTTCCCACTCGGGAAACAGTGCGTTAGACCACACGGCTAGTCTGGCAGGCAACATACCCCCATACCATAAAACCACCTCTTCCACACTTCACTGTTGACACTACACATAATGGCAGGTAACATTCTCCAGGCATTTGCCAAATCCAAGTTCTTCCATCGGATTGCGACGAGATATTACGTGATCCATCACTCCAAATCGCTCGTTTCCATCATCCAGTCACCTCAGGCGTCTCTTACCTTGGACAACAGAAATGTGTGGCTTATGAGGAGCTGCTCGACCACTGTACACTATTCTTTTTAAATTCCCTGCGCACTGTCATTATGCTAACTGGACTGCTGGTAGCATTTTGGGAATCGCCAATTTTATGCGATTTTCTACAACCACCCTTCTAATTCCTCAATAGTCTCTGTCCCTCAGCACATGAGATTTGTCTGGTCTTAGTTTAGCTTCGGTTGCTCTTTCCACTTCACAATCACTTCACCAACAGTCGACCTGGGCAGCTTTATAAGGGTTGAAATGTCCCTGACGGACTGGTTACTCGGGTGACATTCAATGACTACAACACGTTCGAAGTCTATTAGTTCTCCTGACCAGCCCACTCTGCTGTTACTGCATCTCTACTGACATCACAATACTCCCCACCTCCTTCTATACTTCGGAGTTCGCTTCTCATAGCATCAAGAGGTCAATCCTGTATTACATAGTGGTGTCCGGATACTTTTGATCAGAATCAGTATATTGTTCTTGTACCTGAACAAAAATGTTTTTTGTTGATCAGTGTTATCAATGATCAGTTTGTTTAGAAGATAAATACGGAACACGAGAAATTAGTCTATCATATTCTTCAGCGAATGTGGTAGAGAGCTTTCTCAGCTGAATATTTCAAGCGGCATGCCTTAAAATGTCAGTTTCATGCCCTATTTTGACAGCAAAGACATTCTGATTTATTTGAAAATCAAGAAGGATGCTTGAGTAATAATTAAAAACTCGGCATAATTACTTTACTGATGTGTAGGTGGTTCAGACTCCACATACTGTGAAGCGAGTGTTCTCTACATAGGTGTTTCTGCCAAACTTTTTTTTTTCATTTCTTGTGAATGATGGATTCCGAGCTGAAGCACTGTATTCTCAATCGGTTGTTAATGAAGGAAATGTGCAGGCCGTCCGACGTCCAAAGAAGGCTGCAGAACACGTGTAGGGGTGATAGCACTGTTATTCAGAGAAGGGGAAACTGCCATTGGAGATAAATAGTATAAGTGTAAAGTATTAAATTCGAACACTTACACTATGCTCTGCGAGAACATTAGTCGATTGCCTCTTACTGTCACAATCATGACGCCAGGAGTAATACCGCTGCGCATCCTCAAAACATAGGAAGAATGGGACCTGTGCTCAAGTCACCAATCCATGCTTCTTAGTCATGGCACCATGCCAAATCCTGCCCTCTCTGTCGTGGTGCTAACAGCAACCTACGCATGGAACTGTAACTCCCTGCTCCAACTGCTACTAGTCTCCAGCGAATGGTGTGGGGTGACACAGACTGTTAGAGGGAGTCCAGTATTTATTCTCGGATGACGGGAGCAGATATGAAGGTGTTATGATGTCTTTGATGCACAACATGGCGATCTTCCCTTGTGGTAGTCAGATATGGTTGACCAGCATTGAGTATGCCTGCCCTAATGTTCCCATGTAGTTCAACAGCGGGCCACTGTCATATCTGAATGTCCTGTAAATGTGAATATTGTGCTTATTCGACCAGCTGGCTGAAGTGAGGCTCGTTTAAGCTCCGCCATGTGCCAGTAATGCTGTCCCACACGAATACACAGTGACCACTCAACACATGATGCTGTTAAAGCCCCTTATATACCCCCTCAGGCCTGGTAGCAATACTACACACGAGAAACATCAGGGCACCACGGTGGCCATTCGACCTGTCACAGAGAATTATTACTATTAATTATTTGCGTGTCGACTGATGGTGTGCCACTGACATGTAAGTGTTCCGGAGTAGCCTCAAGCGCCGGCACGTCGGTCAAGATCATCAGAGCCTAGCTGCCAGAAATTATCTTGTGTGTTTTGCTGGCGCCTTAATTCTACTTTGTCTTTTCCTTGCAGGGGTGTATTTACTTGCTTTAACAGTCTGGTATAGTGTTTTCAGGTGGGTGTTGCAGCAATTTTCTTTGCTTTTGTACTTATTTTTCTTGTTTTCCTTGTCTATTTATTACCTTTGTATCTTCTGATACGAGCAACCCACCTATCCCACCCCCTGCTCAGGCGCCACAGCTACAAGCGATAGATGCAACGCAGCTAACACAGATGTTTCAGTTTCAGACGCAACAGATTGCATCTCTACTCTATGTGCTACAACAGCTCCTTTGGAATCAAACGAATGCAGTACAGCAGCCACCTACAGCGGCTCTGAATGCTACACCGCCTTATCGCCAGTTTCATTAACAAGATGAGGAATAGCCTGAGTGGCTGCAACAGTTTGAAGCCCACGTAATTGCTCACAATGTACCAGGTACTGTGAAAAGCCATTACTTTCTCCTAACAGTAGGAAGTGCAGTGTTCATACTTATTCAGAAGTTATTTCCTACCACTACTCCGAGTATACTTTCGTATGATCAGGTTGTCGATTCGCTAACTAACTATAAAGACCAACACGTGAATGTGGTAGCAGCTAGGTACCAATTCTTTAATTGCAAGAAATAGTCGGAACAAACTTATCGCGAGTGGGTAACAAAGTCGCAGGGTACAGCGAGGAAATGCAAATTTAGATGTGCTTGTGGTGCTTTATATTCAGATGTAATGTTGCATGATGCGATCCTGTATGAAGTAACTGATGTCAAACTCAGAGAACAGATTTTGAAACTGTCCGATCCATCAATTCAACATGTCATGCAAATACTAGATCAGTACGATTCAGGCGCTGTGTCGGCTGATAATCTGAGCAGCCAGCAATTTGTTGGGTTGAGTCCCCTGCTCGCAACCTGCCCATTAGGCAGCGGCAGCTTGCATGCGTCACGCCACATAAACAAGTCTCCACACTTCGTAAACAGCTCTCTAACCAGGCAAACAGAATTAAGTCATGCCCTCAGTGCACGCTTGTGGCAAGGAAAGACATGTACAACCCATATGTTTGCAATGGAACAACCATAAGAATTCTGCCCACTTACAAAACTCCAGTCAAAAGGCCCATGCCATAAATGCAGTGTACTCAAAGCCTGCTGCAGGCATTAGCCAAACTAGCAAGTGAACACTTTCTTGAGTGCTACGTCCAACAAACATTTTCTCCATTTACTTGTTTGTGGAAAAGAGTGAAATTTCAGTTGGACACGGGTTCCTTTGTTACACTGCTGAATCGTAACACATATGAACTGTTAGGCTCCCCACGGCTGTCTAAAACTAGCATACACCTGACGGCTTATATTAGACAAGACATCCCTATTCTAGGAAAATGTACTTCGCCTGCCATGTACTGCTCGCATACGTGAACTATAGCTTGCACAGTGCTACAAACACGCAATTGTGAGAACATATTTCGCCTCGATTCCTTTGATTTGTTTGGCTTTAACATTCAGGACAATGTGTTGTCAGTGTCTGCATTCAATCCAAAAGACAGGGTAGCTAGCTTGCTAAAGGAATTCCCAGAACTCTTTCCTGAAGGTTTAGGTAAGGCTAATGGTTTTTTTGCACGTATTACTCTGAAAGACATTGCACAGCTGAAATTTTGCTGGGCCAGACTTTTTCCCATTGCATTACGGGACAAAGTCATTGCTGAACTTAAAGAATTGCAAGACAGCGGAGCTATTGCGTCCATACAAGCTATTCAGTGGGCAAGTCCACTGGTTTTGCTCTCCAGCTCTTCAGATCGCATTCGCCTCTATATTGACTTTAAGTCTACAGTCAACCCACAAACTGTGATTGATACGTACCCATTGCCACGCCCACAGGATCTTATGGACAGATTAGTTGCTAGTCGCTACTTTTCAAAACTGATTTCTGCAATGCATTTCTTCAAATACTACTAGATGAAGAATCTCAAAAAGTGTGTGTGGTTAACACTCAATTAGGGTTGTTTAAAAATTTGCGTTTACCTCTTGGTAGTGCTTCCGCACCCGATATTTCCCAACGATATTTCGAACAGCTGACTGCTCAAGTACGAAATTGTTCTAACTATGTGAACGATATTGTCGTAGCAGTTCATACACCTGAAGAACACATTGCAAATTTGTGTGCTTTGTTTCGTGTGTTATCTGACGTGGGACTAAAGTGTAAACTGGACAAATGTGACTTTTTTGAACCTGAGTTGCAGTATCTTGGTCATGTCATCAACATCAAGGTGTGCATCCTCTTCAGTCGCATTTGTTATCCATACGAGACCTGAAACTTCCTGGCAGATTAAAACTGTGTGCCCGACCGAGACTCGAACTCGGGACCTTTGCCTTTCGCGGGCAAGTGCTCTACCAACTGAGCTACCGAAGCACGACTCACGCCCGGTACTCACAGCTTTACTTCTGCCAGTACCCCGTCTCCTACCTTCCAAACTTTACAGAAGCTCTCCTGCGAACCTGCAGAACTAGCACTCCTGAAAGAAAGGATATTGCGGAGACATGGCTTAGCCACAGCCTGGGGGATGTTTCCAGAATGAGATTTTCACTCTGCAGCGGAGTGTGCGCTGATATGAAACTTCCTGGGAGATTAAAACTGTGTGCCAGACCGAGACTCGAACTCGGGACCTTTGCCTTTCGCGGGCAAGTGCTCTACCAACTGAGCTACCGAAGCACGACTCACGCCCGGTACTCACAGCTTTACTTCTGCCAGTACCTCGTCTCCTACCTTCCAAACTTTACAGAAGCTCTCCTGCAGAAGCTCTCCTGGCAGAAGTAAAGCTGTGAGTACCGGGCGTGAGTCGTGCTTCGGTAGCTCAGTTGGTAGAGCACTTGCCCGCGAAAGGCAAAGGTCCCGAGTTCGAGTCTCGGTCGGGCACACAGTTTTAATCTGCCAGGAAGTTTCATATCAGCGCACACTCCGCTGCAGAGTGAAAATCTCATTCTGGCATACGAGACCTGCCAGTTCCTCGCACTGTCACAGAACTGCTGTCAGTTTTAAGGACAATTACCTATTAAATTCGGTTCATACCGAATGCTGCATGCTGCACAAACCGCAGCTCTATTGCATCGTTTGTGTCGCAAGAATGTCCCTTTTGTTTGAACAGATGAGTGTCAAGTAGCTTTTCAAAAACTTAGAGATCAGTGATCGATGCTTAGATCACTTTGATCCTGACAAACCAGTTATGATGCAAGTTGATACTTCCTCTTACAGAATCAGTGCAGTGCTTTCGCACAGAATTGGTGATAAAGACAGGTCTATTGCTTTCGCATCAAAAGTGTTGTCTAAAGATCAGGGTAACTATTCACAATTAGAGAAAGAGGCATTGGTTATTGCGTATGGTGTCAGGTGCCACCAAATTCAACCACTGTTAGTTTGGTCGAGAATTCTACTTAATAATGGCTCACAAGCCACTGCTATCCGACGAAGCCGGTTCCTGTACGACCTGCCCAAAAATTGCAAATGTGGCCTTTGTTGTTGTCTCAATACCAGTATGAGATTGTGTATTGTCCAACGGCTAAACACGGTAATGCGGACACACTTTAACGTCTTCTGATTGGCCCTGATACGGACTGTGACGTTTCTGCTGCATGTTGTTTTCACGTACTCACAATTCTGAATTGCTTCAGTCCTTTCCTCTGAACTATAGGAAAATGGCACAGGCCACGGAAGCTGATTCATATTTGAACATTTGGCTAAATACATTCGCACATCTTGGCCTCGCTTTTTGCGTAACATAAAGAACTCAGTAGTGCGCCGATATTTTGCACGTCGGCATCGCCTCACTATACAGAACGGTGTGATTCTCGTTCAAAGTGACAGTGGACAGTCACGTGTGTTGATCCTCAAAGCTTTTCAAAAAGAAGTGTTGAAGTTACTTCACGAAGAACACTGAGGGATTGTTCGTACGAAACAGTTAGCGCGTCGACACTGCACTTGGCAGAGTATGGACACCGAAATAGAACAGATGACGGGACAGTGTAACACAAATTGCAGAAAATAAGTCCACTCCGCCACAAGAATTCTCTGCTTCGCCTGAGTCGCGATCACCATGGCAACGTGTGCACACAGACTTTGCGGGACCTTTTTGGAACACGCGTTGGTTGAGTGTGGTTGTCTCGTATAGCAAGTTTCCTTTCGCTGTGATAATGAACTCGACATTGTCACGTAGCACAATTCGGGTGTTGTCCTCTACGTTTTGTCCTGAACGTTTGCCTGAAGTCATATTGGCGGACAACGGCTCTCAGTTCACATCAAATGAGATTGAAACATTCTATGAAGGCAATGACATTCAGCGTCTAACTAGTGCACCATCCCATCCACAGTCAAACGGCGAAGCGGAACGTTTTGTCAGAACCTTCAAGCAGCAGATGATCAAACGTCGCTTCGCACAAACCAGGGATCAAGGACTGCAACTATTTGTCGCCTTCAATAGTTCGCTTCCACGAGATGGACCATCGCCGGCGGAATTGCTTCGCGGCCGCCGCCATCGCAAACTGCTCCATCTGTTCCACCCTTCTCAGCATCCGGCGCCGAAGGAAGGCCGCAAGTATCGCTTCGCGCCGCATGATATTGTTTTTCAGGGGTTTTAGCAAAAGGCGAGATCGTTCGTCGGCTTGGCGCATGCACGTATGTCATTTCAGGCACAGACGGACTGCAGCGCCGACATCACAATCATCTTCGCCACTGTTAAGTGCACGGTGATCTTTCTGTGTCTCTTCTCCCAGATTCACGGATCCCTAGGACACCGCAGCCACAGCTGCCTCCAGAGGGTATCATCACGACACCGCGGGACGACCCCATGAAAACGGAGCATTCGCCTCGTCCGCCTCCTCTCGTCCTACCGATGGAGCTGCACCGGCCCGCGCCGCAACAGCCAACATCTGGCTATGGGCGTCAGGAGGTGGATGCGTACCCTTCCGGTCTTTTTCCGGGGGACGTTTCCCCCCAGAGCAAAGGCCGCATGGCGGGGTACGACCGGAAGCTTGACGTCCACTGCACACGCAGCTTCCGGTCCAGCGCAGCATTCACACTCCTGCGTTCCCCGCCGTTGTTGAGGTCCCATTACGACGACGGCCCGTCGCTTTGGGGGAGGGGGGGAGGAGGGAGGAGGGGGGGAGGAGGAATATTCGGAGCCGGTTCGTCGGTGAAGAATATCAAAGCACAGAGGGCTGTGGGACGGCGTCAGCCAATAGTACGCTGAACGACCCTCTCTAGGGCGACACCGAGACAGCAGCGGCCTCTAGGAGAAAAGAACATAAGCGCCGCTCAGCCTGGCCGTAGCCGAGTTGAAGACGAGCCGTTCTACGAACACCGCAGCGGTGACATAGGAACTGTATTGTTTCGCTTGTATTACGAATTGAATATATGGAAGAGACTTGTTATTTGTCTGTCGTCCATTGCTTGCGACACTTCTGAATTTCACAGAATTAAGTACTGTAATCATTTACTTTTATAATAAACTTTATTAATACGATTTGCTTGAATTGTTGTCTAGCGATCCGAGAAAGCAGGTTTCCAAGGCACTATATTAGACGAGTGGGCACGACACACAGGGACCATGTCTTCTCGTCGTTTTGCCTTTTTCGTCAGCTAGCATATTTTGGTTTGAGATGTACGTGAACACATGCTTACGTGCATAAGATAATTCTTTGAATACTGCAGCGACATATCATCAAACAGAAAGAGGTTTACAACAACTGTTTGCGTTGACCACATTAGTGCACTGCAAACGTGCAAAAGTCACATTCTGCGTAACCCTAACGTTATTAGCTATTGTAGTAATGATTGCCCTGTCATTCTGGCTACAGAAGGGCCAATCGAGACAGACTGACAACAGACCCGTCCTCTCCCAAAGGCGTCATGTGGACGGAGGGTTGGGTGCCAGCACAACACTCACTGAGCTGTTTCGGCTTCGCAGAGCTGGAGCAAGTACCGCTCGGTCAAGCAGCTCCTCAACTGGCATCACGAGACTGAGTGCACCTCGTTGTAGTCCTACCACCAAGGAAAAGATGTCTGGCAGTACATGGAATCGGACCTGGGTCCTCCATAGCCAAGCTGAGCCCTTTTTAATTCACCTACAAATGCGTACATTATTTGGTGCTGATAGCATGTAAATTAATTGGTTTTACTAAGAAATTTGTCAGTGAAGAAGACGTTTACCGTCGAGATATTATTCAGACTCGTCTTAAACCGAATTTTGTTAGTAGCTTAACTTTTTAAGGATTTTGGTAAGTTACTGAAAATTGTGTGTTCTCGAATAATGGGCACTTCTCTGGGTCTTTCTGTTAGCTTAGAAAAAAAAGAGTTCTAGTATTTATGGTCCATTTCATTAAGGATTAGAAACACTGGGAAGCAACACTTACTTCCCCTGCTCTTTCTCAAACCTCTGGAAGGTATTTTTGAGTTAACATCAAAAATAATTTTTAACATGCGCGTTTGGATTTAGAAGGGTTGTTTGACAAGTTACTCCAAAAAATGATCCCATATGACACAGTTGATTTAAAGTATGCAAAGCATGCTACATTTTCCAGTTTCTTATCATTTAATAGTACAATGACTGCATTGAAAATAGCGATTTGTTTAGGTGCTTCAGCAGCTCTCTTATACTCCTTTCAATTGAATTTGTCATCAACTTGTAATCAGAAGAATGTAACGCTGCCAACCTCCTCCGCTTGTCGTTGTATTTTGGATATATACCAGAAATAAACCTCTTACAAGTCTTGACCTGTGTATAACGTTTCTTTTCCAATTTTTGTAATGAGTTAACTCGGCACAATTCATTAATGTTCGCGAAAATTTCATGAATCACTCTTTTCCAAACTATACTTAACTTCGTATAAACAAAAAATATGTTGCGTCTGACGACGTTGCTAATGAAAAGTCATTAGTATACAAAGAAAAAGTAAGCGCTCATAGCTGTAAATTTAATCAGTTCCCAGTTGTAGTGACAGCTTAGTATAGTACGCTTACTTATTGACGCCCTCCGTTTCTTGTCAGAGAGATAACGGTTTCAACAATTCTGCATTATATCCTGCTTCACCACAACATTCTAATTGCGGTTCTCAAAAGAAAATTGTGATTTACGTCATCAAATGCCTTTGACTGCTCACAGAATATACCAGTAACCTGTAACTTATCGACTAACGAATTCCCGATGTGTTGTAAACGTGGGCGTATTTCAATGATCTGGAAGCGGATAACCACTATATGAAATAGCGTCACACCTGTCTCTGAAGACTGATACTTAAAATGAGGAAATAAGCACAGAAAGTGACGGAGAGTGCTTCATTAGTGACATGGACATCCTCATCCTGATATCCATTAAGTGAAATATACTACACATCTGGGAAAGTCATTAGGAAGATGAAACCATCCAAGAATCTGAAAACGATCCACACTGACCATGACTGTACTCCGCCACACAGCATCTTAGACACGAATCTTGTGATCAGAAAATCGGCTGTTCCGTGGTTCCACGTCGGTCATACCTTTGACTTGACCCATTTCAGCACGATGCATGAGGGCAATGACTTAATGACACAGAAGAGATGAAAATGACAGTAAATATTTGGATGTACAGTTCACATGCAACTTTTATCGAAAAAGGTACAATTGTAATACTCGGTGATAACGAAAGAAAATCAGTTGTAGCACTGTGCTGCATAACAGAGCTGTAAACGTAAAAAAATCACATCACCTGCATGTTTAGTTGGAACTATTTTTACCAGATGATAAAGAAGTTATTACTTACTGCCTTTGTATTACGTCCGAAACATGGCTTACACATTGTTGAGTCAGCTGAACAGTGAGTCTGCTACTGCTATCTGATGCTGCAAAGCCGAAGAGGAGAATGGAATAGAGAACGCTGACCAACGCTCCCCTACGGCCGTGTTACATCGGCTGCACCAGCGATAAATTGTGCCGGGTGTAGCCCTCGTCGGCTGTCAGGGGGCGTGTGTCGCAGGAGATGTTAGCAAGGGGCCGAGTGCTGGTGCAACACGGGCCACAGTGAATGAAACTGCTGCAGTCGGCTGACCCGGTCCCTCAGTGAGGCCTCCCGCCTGGAGTTGTGTAGCGACAGAAAACCATCAGTCCCTTCATCGACCTTCCTGATATTGCTTTTTAATTTTTGTTACAACTCCCACTTCTCTATTTTCTCATTTACACCAATTAGTTATTTCAGATGTTTCAAACGCCACAAAGTAAGATGTACTTGACTCTCAATCAAAAAAACACTGACTCGTGTTGAAAAAAATTTTACGGTGGTGCACTTCAATGCAACAACAGCAGTTACACAGGAAAAGACGACAGGTGAGGCAAATGCAAGGAATGGACACATGTGTCACAACCAACTTTTATTGTAAGGTTTGTATTGTCCATTTTGAGCTTTAAGGATTGAGATAATAGTTGTCAGTTCTAACAGTACGCGACGTTTAAGAATACAAAATATTTTGAAACGGTAAGGTCCAGACTAGCTGCAATAAGTTCAATATTCTTTACGACAGCTGTTTCGGCTTTATTGCCATTCTCAAGTAACTTGCGAATCCAACACTGGTGAGACTAAAAAACTCCTCCCGTACAGGCCATGAAGGCCCAACGGTACCGACTGCGGCCGTATCATCCTCAGCCCACAGGGGTCACTGGATGCAGATATGGAGGGCATGTGGTCAGCACACCGCTCTCCCGGCCGTATATCAGTTTCCGAGACCGGAGCCGCTACTTCTCAATCAAATAGCTCCTCAGTTCGCCTCACAAGGGCTGAGTGCACCCCGCTGGCCAACAGCGCTCGGCAGACTGGATGGTCACCCATCCTAGTGCTAGCCCAGCCCGACAGCGCTTAACTTCGGTGATCTGACGAGAACCGGTGTTACCACTGCGGCAAGGCCGTTGACTGGTGAGACTATCTACATACTTGGATGTGGTGGTTCTCCACTTGAATAATTATACATTACAATTACACATTAATAGCCGCCGCGGTGGTCTCGCGGTTCTAGGCGCGCAGTCTGGAACCGTGCGACTGCTACGGTCGCAGGTTCGAATCCTGCCTCGGGCATGGATATGTGTGATGTCCTTAGGTTAGTTAGGTTTAAGTAGTTCTAAGTTCTAGGGGACTAATGACCACAGCAATTGAGTCCCATAGTGCTCAGAGCTATTTGAACCATTTTTTTTTTTAATTACACATTAATACTTATGTCTAGTTTGATTTCACGTCCATATTGTAGCTATAGTAAACTGTCATTGTCTAATTCGTAGTTATCAATTAACATGTAGTAATTGTAACCTTACAGAATACGTTTTGATACTTTTCTGGTAGTTCCTTTATTTTAAAGTACGATTTGACATTAATTTGACAGCTTCACGGGCACATTTATAAAGTGTAGTTAGCTAAGCAAAGATAGCGTATTTCACTATATCGTTTCCGATTAGTTCTTAGTCGTCTCTATAAAGAATCCCACACATTTTTCTGTC
Organism: Schistocerca nitens; assembly: GCF_023898315.1. Classification (NCBI taxonomy): domain Eukaryota; kingdom Metazoa; phylum Arthropoda; class Insecta; order Orthoptera; family Acrididae; genus Schistocerca; species Schistocerca nitens. Next base: position 205,044,537 of record NC_064622.1, read on the forward strand.
TAATTACATGGCCGTTGCTCTTCAAACCCGTCTTCAGTAGGAGGAAATTGTAAGGGATATCTCAATATTATTTATTTATATATACATGCAAATCTAAGTGGAAACATCTAAACAGGAACCATTAAGGATACTCTTCACAACTGCCGTTGTAGAGTTCACAGTATATGAGTGACACGTAGTAATAACAATAATACGAGGGTCACTCCAAAAGAAATGCACATTTTTTTTTAATCCATCTTTTATTCTACATGTTTGAAAGTTTTACAGTGTGTAGATACATCCTTTAGGAACAATATTTTCATTTCTCCACATAATTTCCATACCTCTCAACTGCCTTACGCCATCTTAGAACCAGCGCCTGTATACCCGTACGGTAAAATTCTGGACAAACCTGTTGGCGCCACTGTTTGGCAGCGTGCACAAGGGAGTTATCATCGTCAAACCTTGTTCCACAAAGGGAGTGTTTCAGTTTCCCAAAGAGATGATAGTCACATGGAGCCAGGCGGGTGTTTCAGTGTTGTCCATCGGAGTTTTATGATCGCTTCCATGGTTTTTTGACTGACATGTGGCCGTGTATTGTCGTGCAACAGCAAAACATCCTGCTTTTGCCGATGTGGTCGAACACGACTCAGTCGAGCTTGAAGTTTCTTCAGTGTCGTCACATTTGCCTCAGAATATATGGTGGTTCCACTTGGCATGATGTCCACAAGCAAGAGTCCTTCGGAATCGAAAAACACTGTAGCCATAACTTTTCCAGCAGAAGGAGTGGTTTTGATTTTTTTTTCTTGGGTGAATTTGCATGATGCCTCTCCATTGATTGCCCCTTCGTCCCTGGGGAAAAATGATGGATCCATGTTTCATCACCTGTCACAATTCTTCCAAGAAATTCGTCTCCACCATTCTCGTACTGTTCCAAAAGTTCGCTGCATACCGTTTTTCTTGTTTCTTTGTGAGCCACTGTCAGCATCCTGGGAACCCACCTGGCACAAACCTTTCTTAACGCCAACACTTTCAGTATCCTGCAAACACTTCTTTCCCCTATTCCAACGTAGCGTGACAATTCATTCACTGTGATGCGTCTGTCAGTAGTCACCAGTTCGTTAACTCTCTGCACATTGTCTGGAGTGTGTGCATTACGAGGCCTGCCGCTGCGAGGACAATCCTCAATATTGCCGTGCCCGCTTCCATCACGTAACCTGCTTGCCCATTGACTAAATATACTGCGATCGACAGCAGCATCTCCATACACCTCTTTCAACCTCTTGTGGATGTTTCCTACAGTCTCGTTTTCACAGCACAGGAATTCAATGGCAGCACGTTGCTTCTGACGAACGTCAAGTGTAGCAGCCATCTTGAAGACATGCTATGACGGCGCCACTCACGGGAATAGGTTGAACTAAGTTTGAAAACAAACAGGAAGGCTGTATCTACACACTGTAAGACTTTCACACATGCAGAAATAGTGTGCATTACTTTTGGAGTGAGCCTCATAATAAAGATAGTATTATTAATAGCAATCAACATAAACATTTTAACATTTCTGGGCATATTAACATTATGTGAAGTACGTGTTTCACAATGTAAGTTGTCTGTCGAATGGAAGTAGTGAGATGGTAACGGAAAGGCGTGGCAGACATGCTGAAAGAACCATATGTAGAGGAGCAGCTAACTGGTCCGAGGAAAATACTGACTCTGTTTGGGTGTGTATGAGGATCAAACAGCTAACGTCATCAGTATCCTGTTCACTCTCCAGAACAGAAGCAGTTTACCCATTCTGTTTGTGTATGGCGTAAATTATGTGTACAAGTGTGAGGAAGTGTGCCTAGTGTTTGCGTAGCGCGTGCCTGAGGCGTAATATAGGAGCCGGCCCGGTATACACCTATCGGGATGTGGGAAACCGCATAAAAACCTCATCCAGGTTGGTCGGTCCACTGACGTCCGCCCAAGATCCTGAGAGAAAAGTCAACAGGCAAAACGTCAACAAATGACCATTAACGCCTTAATAGTTTCTACTGAAGAATTGGTCTCAAGACCATGACACGGCATAACCACCCAGTGGACTTTACTTTAAATGACAAAGATCACAGAAAACTTATATGTATACTAGTTCGATGTTGGAACCTAGGCCGATAGGAACTGGGGAGAGCTTTTGTCTTCAAATGAGTGCGAAGGTTTTGGACCAATGCAGGCTACTGGTTATTTTGTTCCACAGACGTGTGGCTTGCATGCAGAAGTAAATGGAGAAAGATTTAGAGTTTTGTATTGTTACAGCTAAGACGCTGGACGTTTCTTTCTCAAAGCCATCTCACAGCCACAATAAAATATTTTGATAAACACGAGGTACAAACAAAATCGTAATACAAAGCTAAGCAAGTTACTCATATCACTGTGAACCACAGTTCAAAACAAGGCACCAGTCACTAAATAATTTCAAGTCAACAGTTTCTATAAAAGCTGCAGAATCAAAGTTCAATCCTGTCTAATCCAAGACAGATGTCTAACTGTAGTCCACGCAGACGAGAGTGACCAAAAGGATTTTCTTCTTTTTCCTTTCTTTTTTTTTTTTTTATTCTCAATCAAGAACACAATGCTGTGGAATCAGTGTACGTTTTGAACGAAATCAAAACAAGTGTGGAAGATTTTAAATCACCCAGTAAGAAACAGAGATGATCGACTGACAAACTTGCAGCTCTCCGTGTCACCTGGCAACGAGCTAAGATCTTTTTACCATAAGTCGCACTCTTGTACGTTGTTGTTGCCACTCCTCTCGGTTTATCGAGAGTAAAGACGACGTTGCTGCCACCCCGGACAGGCCTTGTAATATTATTGGGCTTTCCGTCGTATGAAAGCTGTGAGTACCCTTGGAATGCCCGCCCGGTTGGCCGTGCGGTCTAACGCACGGGCGGTGGTCTCGCGGTTCTAGGCGCTCAGTCCGGAACCGTGCGACTGCTACGGTCGCAGGTTCGAATCCTGCCTCGGGCATGGATGTGTGTGATGTCCTTAGGTTCGTTAGGTTTAAGTAGTTCTAAGTTCTAGGGGACCACAGCAGTTGAGTCCCAGTGCTCAGAGCCATATGAACCATTTTTGATCTAACGCACGGCTTTCAGGAGTGGGAAGGCGCGCCTGGTCCCCGGCACGAATCCGCCCGGCGGATTTGTGTCTAGGTCCGGTGAGCCGGCCAGTCTGTGGATGGTTTTTAGGCGGTTTTCCATCTGCCTCGGCAAATGCGGGCTGGTTCCCCTTATTCCACCTCAGCTACAATATGTCGGCGATTGCTGCGCAAACAAGTTCTCCACGTACGCGTACACCACCATTACTCTACCACGCAAACAAAGGGGTACACTCGCCTGGTGTGAGACGTTCCCTGCGGGGTCCACCGGGGGCCGAACCGCACAGTAACCCTGGGTTCGGTATGGGGCGGCGGAGGGGTGAAGTGGACTACGGTGGTCGTCGTGGGGTTGCGGACCACTGCGGCTGCGGCGGGGACGGATCCTCCCCGTCGTTTCATGGTCCCCAGTTAACATAACATAACATAACCCTTGGAAAGGCATTCATCTAGCTGTGTATTAAATGATCAACTTATGAGATGGGACCTATTCTTTGAAAGACATTTGTTTTATATAATTTACGTAACTGTAAAGATGTGCATCTAGCGTGAACGGTAATACATTGATTGCGCAGTCAAAGAAACGTTTTAACAGAAGCTGAACTGAGCATTCCGCTTCGATCTAAATAAAAAATATGACTGTAAAACCTTTGTAGATCTTCAGATTTTATAGTACTTTGTAAGTAGGCTGTTTAGGTTTTCTTATTGGTAACGCCACGTAGCGCTCTGTATAAAAATCACTGGCTGTGCTGTGTGCAGTCTGTGGCTAGTTTGCATTGTTGTCTGCCATTGTAGTGTTGGGCAGCTGGATGTGAACAGCGCGTAGCGTTGCGCAGTTGGAGGTGAGCCGCCAGTAGTGGTGGATTTGGGGAGAGAGATGGCGGAGTTTTGAAATTTGTAAGACTGGATGTCAATTATGACTATTAAGGTAAATACATTGTTTGTTCTCTATTAAAATCTTTCATTTGCTAACTATGTCTATCAGTAGTTAGTGCCTTCCGTAGTTTGAATCTTTTATTTAGCTGGCAGTAGTGGCGCTCGCTGTATTGCAGTAGTTCGAGTAACGAAGATTTTTGGTGAGGTAAGTGATTTGTGAAAGGTATAGGTTAATGTTAGTCAGGGCCATTCTTTTGTAGGGGTTTTTGAAAGTCAGATTGCGTTGCGCTAAAAATATTGTGTCAGTTTAAGCACAGTCATGTATAATTGTTCAAAAGGGGACGTTTCATATGTCGACCCTTAGCCCAGAATACCTCACTGGAATCTTCTGATTTTTCTTGTAGTTTGTGTAATTAATGTAGCTTTTGTTTATTGCTAGCTCGTAATTATAGAGAGAATTTCCTTTGTAGTTGTAGTTTTTCATTGTTGTACACAGTTGTGGCATGCATGTAGATTTGCACCAAGTATTTCGCAGCTGCGCTTGCAATTAACTATATATTATTTTCACTACTATGTTAATGTGTTCTCTCATTTTTGCTCTTCAAATTGTGCTTTTCTGTGTTGTCGTGTGAAAGATTGTGACAATAATGGCGTGTGAAAAACGTAATACTAGGCTCCAAAGTAAACTGAGAAATGACAGTGAAGACGAAAGCAGTGTGTTAGCGCCACCGTGTAGTGAATTAACTAATGTTCAAAGTAATAATTTGGTAACTGTGCATAGGGAAATGGAGCGGGCGGCAAATAATGGCGTAGACAGTAAAACAGTTAGTGAACAGGGAAGCATTATCGATCGATCGGTCGGCAACAGCTCGTCTCAGGAATCCGAAATGACAGGACACAATCTCGCAAATACTGTAGATTCAGGTTTTGGGTCCTCACCGTTTTCTCAAATAACTCAAGACACATTTTCTGCTTGTCAAAATGTGAATGTTGCCGGTGCAAATTCACTGCCGAAAAGCACTGAGGAACATGTTTCAGACACCAGTGCATTGTTATTACAATTAATGCAACAAATGGGACAAAAGCTTCAAAAGTTAGACACGATGGAACAACACCAGAGACAAACACAGCAACAGTTAGACACAATGGAACAATATCTTCAAAAGTTAGACACAATGGAACAACACCAGAGACAAACACAGCAACAGTTAGACACAGTGGAACAAAATCTTAAAAAGTTAGACACAATGGAACAAAATCTTCAAAAGTTAGACACCACGCTTGAACAAACACGTGAAGATTTAACTACTGAGTTACATAACATTGAATCGAAATGTCAAAAAGTCTGTAATAACGTAAAACACAAATTTGTGAGCATTTTCAACCTATTTTTTCGCGGCATGAAAATGCATTACAGAATCACGAAGCAGCCATAAAAGAACTGCAAACTATTGTTCATGAAAATCATGAGACCTTGCAAGCTAAAATTGACTCAGTTGCATCTACCGATTTGGTTACGCAACTTGCAAAAACTCAGGAAAACTTAAAGGACACAGTAGATACTCTGAAAATTGGTTCAGAAAGACACATGGAGGAAATTAGTTCATTATCAGAGAAAGTAGTTGAACTTTCGGATCAGCTAAATAATTTATCTACGAAGGTAGATGATAATCTGAATGACACAAAACCGGTAGTCTTTAATGACACAGAAGAGTGCGAACAAATTAGAAAATTCAAACAAAATTAAAATCAAATCAATACACAGTACAAGAGAGAAATCCGGGAAGTACAAGATCAGCTGACACAGGCAATACAAGAATTACGTATTTCAGAGGACACTCGCGCCCCAATACGGGAAGAGGGACATAGAAATACGGAACAGCCACAAAATAAGAACACAGGGCATTTCGGAAGTTATGAAAGAAATTGGCAATGTGCACCGAATTTTGAGATTGAACCGCCGACACGACGTATCAATGACCGACATGCGACTCGCCGACATGATGATTTTGACTATAAGCTGTTCATTACTACACGTAAATTCAAAACGCTTAAGAATTCTGGCAACGACATTCATCCACAAGCGTGGCTCCATCAATTCTCTCATTGTTTTCCTCCCAACTGGTCATTAGAGCACAGATTAGAATTTATGTGTGGCTATTTAGAGAATGAACCAGCTGTAAGAATGCGATCGGTCATTCACGATTGTCACAGTGAAGGAGAATTTTATCATGCCTTCCTCTCAGCATATTGGTCTCAAGCTACACAAGACCGAGTAAAACATAGCATCATAATGATGAATCATTTCGAACAATCTGAATTTTCCAGTCTTGTGAAATATTTTGAAGAGATGTTGCACAAGAATCAGTACCTGTCAAACCCATACAGCCCCTCAGAACTCATCCGCATTTGCTTAATCAATTTGCCTGAACATTTACGACATATTATTTTGGCAGGACGTTGCAAAGACGACATTGAAGCTTTTCAGGGACTCTTACAAGAATTAGAAATTGACACAGACAGTCGCGGGATGTGAAAACAGGAAAACAATCACTACAGGTCACATCCGTCACAATTCCGTGACGACAGAAATAATAACTGGACACGGCAAGGCTATTCTTACAACGCAAATCGTGAACAAAACAGACACCACCCATATGACAACCACTGGAAGAGTAACAATAGTTACAGAGAAAGATCGCATTTCCGTAGTAATGAATATGACAGAGATTACCTTAGAAACAGACAATATGGGAACCAAAACAACTATTATCAAGGGAGACAGAATAACTTCAGACGCAACAGTTCAGCGCGCAGTTACGATTCAGGAAGAAATTCTTCACCACATGACCGACAAGAAAGACATTATGAAATCTACCGACATGACGACAGACGAGATAATCATAACGGCAGACCTGAATTTCATCAGAACTGGCGGGATTCAAACAGAGCAGGGCACTTTCGACAACGTGAATTTGTAGAAGCTAGGTCTCCTAATCCCAATAACGACGCGCGCCAATAAAGGAACAGACAATGACTCGCACCGCAGGCAGCCACCTGCGCCGGCTGGCTCAGAGAAAAATAACACAGACGCTAACCTTGAGAAAAGATTTAGCATTCCTTACCGACATATACAACATGACAATTGCTTTTCAGTTGAAAGTCTGCGTACTAGGAAGAGTAAAAGTTTACACCACATTTCACATGTAAAACCGTTTATTGAAAGATAATCTGCTTTTTAACTTTGTCTTTGCCATAAAACTTTTCACTTCACATTTCTAGTATGCTTTGTCAGACTTAGAATCTGTTAATATGCAACAATGTTTGAAGTTAAATATCCAATCAAGAACCAAGAGAACTTATTTAAACAGAAATTACGAATGCATTGTTATAGTGAACAGACTTCACAGTGTCATTGTGTGTGTACATTCTTGCATGTTAGTTGCACGATTACGTAACGACTATAAGGCTTACATACTTAGAACATTTACTAGTACTGCTAATGAGATTTTAATGCAACATTTTAGTTTACTTGAAAATTCATTCTGGATTTAAAGTACTTTCTGTGAGATACCAGATGACACAGTGGTTAGTTTATGTGACAGCTACACGATTTTATCACGACGCTACTAATGAGTGACAATATACAATGTTGCTTTTGCAGTGTTTCTGTTTTATTTCTGCACAGTTTTTCTGTATTATTCTGGAAAGTAAAACATGTTTTAGTAGTAACTTTTGTGGTATAGCTACAATGAGACAGCCTTTTTCGTAGCACAACAATATGTTACATTATAGTGCTTTCTTGATCACGGTAAGGTACGTAATAACTACGGTATCCATACGCAAAGTATTTCACTTTCGTTTATGATGAGGTAAATATATTGACTTCAGCAGAACTTTGCTTACAGAGGACGATAACTACGACACTTCCACAGAATTATCTTACAGCAAGACGCACATTTATCGCTACAGGAGACGCATTTTAGAGATTAATTTTGTACTTAAGCCATTTATTTTTCAAGATTTTTGAATTACAAAGAAAGTTTTCCATGATACATTTCATTCCATTCCTGTAATCTGTAACACCTGAGGGTATAATTACATTTATTCTCAGGGGGGTACACGCTTACTTTGTGTACCATGTGTTTGGCAAGCACAAGGAGCCCTAGCTAATATGGAATTTGCTTATACAACTTTACACATCGGTACCATATTTCTCTAACACACAAATTACACAGCTATCTGATCATTTAACTGAGAGATAAACTTTTTTTTACTACATGAGTGACACATGTTTACGCAATTACACAGTTGGGTAACTTCACACTTACGAAATTGTATTTTGTCTGTACTTTGTGAACTGTTCATATTTTTTTGGACCCATTGTGATATTATGAGAGCTTTGAATGATATATTTGGTATGGGATCACGATTTTTAAAGTACGTTTGAGGCAGATGACACTTAAAGAATTTTTTTTTAGGTTTTGAAATTATTGGAGGAAGCTACGACGATTTTGAGAGTTGACTGAGGTGTTATGATGTTATTATTACGATGACTATGTGTATTATGCTGTTGCGGTATGTTTATGATCAATAAGCTGATGCTATATTAGTTATTTGAGTATGCTACGTATCTGTTATGATGAAATATTGAAGAAGTGTCGACGAATAAGGTAAGGAATAATGAGTAGTGGTTAGGGACTCTGGTTTGTGAAACACGTTGTTGGAAACCAAGAATCGTACTTTAAGAGTTATGAAATGTATGTAAATGCATGAATGTATTACAATGCCAACGAAAATTTTTTGGACTCTGTTATATCAATAGGATTTTGTTTCTACACACTTGTAACGCAAATTCTTGACCTGTGAAATATTTTTATATGAGACTGTCACTGTAGCGGAATCTGCTGTCGTAAATATTTCCGTAAGAAAGTTAAGTGACCACCTGCACGTAATGCGTCGTGGGCACCCAGCTGTGTCAGACACCTGGAAACAAGTCATTAGTGAGTGCCTTTCAGAGGCACAGGTAGAAAAAAAAGGGAGGTCATTATCCTCGCTATTGACGTTCCTTTGTAGAAAGCATCGCAAATACGACACGCTTAAACTTGAAAACATATGATTACACTGTGGAGCTGTTAATTTATGATATTTACTAAAATGCCTAATGAAACGATGAGAAACATTTCATGGCTATTGTCTTGCTAATTGAGAGAAATGCCATATGGCTTGCTTTATGTATTTATTTACTCATTTTGTTTAATATCTAGTTTCTAGCTGCACTGCAGCATTGGTTAAAATAAAATTTTATAGATGTACTAATATAAATATTTTCTGTCTACAGATCGAGTAAATAATAATTTTTTCAAAAAAAAATGAGGGAGCACAAAAAGACATTTACCTTCACAGGAACTGCATTCATAATTTTCTTTTCAAGTACTTGGTAATTTATTTTGTAGAATAAGTTGTGGTGCACCACTTTAATGACATAGATATTAAGATGTGAATAGACATTTCCCTTATCTGCATTGTTGTCTTTACTGTAATATTTTTCTGCTTGAGCTCTGTCATGTTTAGATATAATTTATTGCATTTGCTTCTGCTGTTTGCCAGGCATAGTACTACTAAATTTCACTTTACATTACTCTGTTAAGCCAGTTTTACTACTGATTTATTTTTCTTGTTTGCTGCTCATTGCGTAATATTAGTTGTAATATTGCTGCTTGCTTGGCCAATTTGAATATTTTGTCATTGCTGTTTGTGTTAATTCTTTAGTACTGCTGCATTGCCTCGTCCCTTAGTTTAGCATCTGAGCTCAGTAGGCTATATGAGAGAACGAGTTGTGATGAATTGGAAGAAATGCATTGAGAAGCTGTAAGAAAATGGTTTGGCCAAAAAAAAGTATTTTGAAAGAGAATATGAACCAAAAAAGTAGGGTTTAGGGACAACAGGTTTAGGTAGGATTTTCTTGGAAATAAATAATGAGGTAAGAAATATGTGAACATATAAATACAGAAAGCATGCTTGGATAGGATTTTTTTGGTGGAAACAAATGTTGAAATAAGACGAAACATCTATGGAATGAAGTTTTGGGTTGGACTGCAGTACCAAATGTTACACTGAAAACAAACCCTGTCCTTTCCTCCTATGTTATTCTGGTATGTGTTTGTGCACTCTTGTGTATTTGTGTTTTTCCTGTCTTTAAGTGTTTATCTGATAAGAGATATGTTGTAGAATTTTTCAAATACTATGTTATTTTCTTTGTAAAGATGTTTAGACATTATTTATTCTGTTTTGTTTTAATGCTCATGTGTGAAGTTGATGTTTCGAAAGTTATTCTGATCTTTTATGTATGTATTCATGTCATAATTCCTGTAACACTGACGTATATGTTATTTCGATTCTTTTGTAAAGCCTGTACTACAAATGTTCTCTGTATTGTTATGTTCTTTAATGATGTATTTTGTACCTTTGTAATTGTATTCTTATGTTATAAAATTGTAATTGACACCAGGTCATCAAATTAAGTAACTTGTAAGTTCCATTTCACTGCACACGTTTCTGTTGGTCATATTATATGGACAATATGTGAGAAGTAGGAACTGTTAGTGTTTGCACGTGTGTTAATAATTCAGCAAGGGACTGGATAACAGCATTGCTGGTTCTAAGGACAATTAAAAAACTTTGTGAGTGCACAAGTGGTGGTTTATGGACTTGCTATATTCTCCGCAAGACTCTTCGATGGTGATTGTGCACCTGCACAGTTGCAACAGATGGCTGCTGGCCGTCTCTACAAGGACTACAGTGGGTCTGCATCTTTGATGGCCCACCATTACCATTATTTCTACAAGGACTGCAGTGGGTCTGCGCCTCTGGTGGCCCACCAATACCGTAATCTCTACCAGGACTATAGTGGGTCTGCTCTGTGATGACCTACCTACCAATACTCTTCAAAATTTCGACTGACTCTGCTGTGGGTTTGCTCTGTTGTGGACCAATACCTGTCTGCATGTCAAGAGTCAGCACTGTCTTTCCGTTGGAAGGACAACACTACTTCTTCAAAATTGCATGGAAATCCACTACTTCCATGTGCATTTTCTTTTACTGCTCAGCCTTTGAGAAAAACACTGCAATGTTACTGTGATGAATGATCAGGACTGTCTTTATGGACTGTGAGAAAATTTTAGCTTTTGACCAACATTGCATCAAGAAGTGTGTGCATTTGATATCTTTCTTACTGTAATTATGAAAATTTTTTTCAAATCTGTATTGGCCAGTGCCCAAAACAATTTGTAAAATTTTTTTGTGGGGAGCATGGGGGCTATGTAAATAGGCTGTTTAGGTTTTCTTATTGGTAACGCCATGTAGCGCTCTGTATGAAAATTACTGGCTGTGCTGTGTGCAGTCTGTGGCTAGTTTGCATTGTTGTCTGCCATTGTAGTGTTGGGCAGCTGGATGTGAACAGCGCGTAGCGTTGCGCAGTTGGAGGTGAGCCGCCAGTAGTGGTGGATGTGGGGAGAGAGATGGCGGAGTTTTGAAATTTGTAAGACTGGATGTCAATTATGACTATTAAGGTAAATACATTGTTTGTTCTCTATTAAAATCTTTCATTTGCTAACTATGCCTATCAGTAGTTAGTGCCTTCCGTAGTTTGAATCTTTTATTTAGCTGGCAGTAGTGGCGCTCGCTGTATTGTAGTAGTTCGAGTAACGAAGATTTTTGGTGAGGTAAGTGATTTGTGAAAGGTATAGGTTAATGTTAGTCAGGGCCATTCTTTTGTAGGGGTTTTTGAAAGTCAGATTGCGTTGCGCTAAAAATATTGTGTGTCAGCTTAAGCACAGTCGTATATAATTTTTCTAAGGGGACGTTTCAACTTCTTCTTGTAATGCGAAAGCGTAAAGCAGGTCGTCTTTAAGCCATAAAACTAAGCGGTCTTGCCTGTGTGCAGACAAGAGTAATTAATTAATAAAATCCAAGTAATTTATGTTCGATACTGTAAATCGGGAAGTTATTGTTATGAAGGTGTTGAACGGTGCAAGAATTGTCTAGAAAAATGGTTCGAATGGCTCTGAACACTATCGGACTTAACTGCTGAGGTCATCAGTCCCCTAGGACTTAGAACTACTTAAACCTAGCTAACCTAAGGACATAACACACATCCATGCCCGAGGCAGGATTCGAATTTGCGACCGTAGCGGTCACGGTTCCTGACTGTAGCGCCTAGAACCGCTCGGCCACTCCGGCTGGCAATTGTCTAGAAGGAAGGAGAAAAGTAATGAGTGTAATTTGTGATGAACACATGAACCAAGAAACGAGCACAGGACAGGCCAAAATCTGATCGTACCAACACAATCAGAAAATTATTTATGTAAGTTATACTGTTTATAAATAAGCCCTAATTGCTTGTGAGAATTATTTGAATATATTTAGTTTACCAGATTTCTTATTCTAGTTTTTTTACCTCCATGTCAAACAGCCTTTACTACAGCTGAGAATACTGCGGCATCCCGGTCGTAAACAGAAGGTCGCTCCTTATTTTCTACACAATTCATAGCCGCCCCATTTATTAATGATTTCATTTGCAAATGCAATTTTTATTGTTCATTGTTAAAGGTCCCTTAGGTAATTATGAAATTCATACTAATTACGTAAAGGAATCTGGGTTGTTCTTTTCCAAATAATAGAAGCCTTTGCTTAACGCTTTCTGCGTCTGCGATTCCAAATGGCATCATTAAGTATTCCTGGCTTTTTTGAGCTTCCCAATGCTTCAATGATACCGTTTTGCAACGCTTCACGTAGTTCCAAGTTTGGCCAACAGATCACAGTGGCGTTTGCTTTCGTGTCTCACCGTTTGTTTGAAGCGCAGAACAGAGAAGTGTGGCGAGTTGTGCTACTGCATTTGTGAGTGAACAATAACTTTAAAAAAATGGTTCAAACTGGTCTGAGCACTATGTGACTTAACCTCTGAGGTCATCAGTCGCCTAGAACTTAGAACTAATTAAACGTAACCAACCTAAGGACATCACACACATCCATGCCCGAGGCAGGATTCGAACCTGCGACCGTAGCGATCGCTCGGTTCCAGACTGTAGCGCCTAGAACCGCACGGCCACTCCGGCCGGCGAACAATAACTGTTGTGTTTAGTTTTATTCTGTGTACACTGAAATTCTTGGTTATGGAACCAACTGTACGTAGTTCCTCAAGGGCAAGGGAAAGAAATACAGTAAGTTTACAATACGGTTATGTATGCATATTTTTGAGTAATTATTATGTAATTTCTAATGATGTCATTTGGAATCATTATTTTATTTATTAACAAATAGCTTCAAAAAAACTTTTGCAATGGATATGGCATATGTGCAACATATACAGTAAATATTCATCACAAAAATATTTCCCCTAATTTTTTTTCTAAATGTGACGCATAAAGGGTTAATCAAAAACTAGCCTCCTTCTGACAACGATCAGGAGCCGACCAGAAGACGGACGTCTTCGACCGCTTTCGTGTTTCCTGTGGCAAAGCTGTGCCAAACTGGGAACACGACATTCTAGTATGAAACACAATACATATATAATTATCAGATTAAAATGGGAAAAATTGAAACACATTTAATTTAATTTATTTTTTTCTTTTATCATAATAGTGCCTGTAGTTCGGTTTGAGGGGTAATAAAACTTCATTAACTCTTATATTATTACTTATTCCATCACAAACATTTTCACAACAAACCGTGGTACTGCCCATAACTACAGATGTTCCTGGTCGGAGTGGTGGGGTGTGGAGTGGCTACTACAGCAGTAGACGCAGCTGCCAGAGCGCCCTGTGTGGTGCTGCTAGATGAAACAGAGCCGCCAGGGCAAGCTGATCGTAGCTCTCTTCGGTACCCCAGCGCCAGGCCCCGCCGGGCAGCGTTCCCGTTTAGACGTCGTGGTACCTCGTCCTGCCGCTTTTATTAACGGCCTCCCTCACACACACACACACACACACACACACAAACACCACTGCTCTGCTCTAAAATTTATCGCAGTGTCCAGTTGCAGTAACATCGGCCGCGTCGCTGGTAGGGTGGGTTTTTCATTTAGCACAGCTTACAGCCCCGCACTAACCCGTCCTAACACGGAATGCATTGCTGCTTGCTTAGAGCAACGGAGGCATACTGTTCGTTTGCACCTGTTATTGAACTGTCCCACAAGAGCAAGCTGTAGGACGTCCATTCTGTCCAAATACACGTTGCCCTTAAAGTTGTGCTACCATTACAAAAAAATCGTAAGTTAGGGACTATTAGGGTGAGGTTCAAAAAATGGCTCTGAGCACTATGGGACTTAACATCTGAGGTCATTACTCCCCTAGAACTTAGAACTACTTAAACCTAACTAACCTAAGGACATCACATACATCCATGCCCGAGGCAGGATTCGAACCTGCGACCGTAGCAGTCGCCTGGTTCCGGTCTGAAGCCCCTAGAACCGCTCGGGCACCGTGGCCGGCTATTCGAGAGAGGAAAGTGTGGTTTGTTGTAAAACTTTTAGCAACTCTCAAAGGTTTTTTTATCCTTCGTTATTTGTTGCAGATTTGACATGGAGTACACAAAAATAGCGACAGATCATGAGAAGACTCAGTGTGACATCTGAATTTGTGACGACGGTAATGTGGAATAATCGACACCAGAGTGGAAAGGCACCACCGACAAAACCAAGCATATTAGGGTGGTTCAAAAATTGAAAGAGACAGGCGATGTCAAAGGCCTTCCTCGAAGAGCAGTCCCCTTGTGCCTCAACCACGTGTTGTCAGAGTGCAAGCTGCTTTTCAACATCAATTCGTCTTGCGTAACGCGGATTGCAGGAAGCAAGAAAGTGCTACACACGCCTCTTCCGAACAAAGAGCAAATTGTCCAAGCACTGTAGCCAAACCGTAGTCTCCCGTGGTATGCATTCGCCTGTTCCATGCTGGCCGTCACAATTGCTGCCCTGAAACAGTTTCTGTTTTCAGATGACGCGGCGTTCCGCGTTTGTGGATGTATGAATCGCCACAATATTAGCTCATAAAACTCAGACAACACAGTGAAGGCATCTTTAACAGCACGATGCTTAATGTTTGGTGTGGCCTGATGCATGATGGGGTGATGTGCCCACTTCTTTCGTAGAGAAAACCATAACGGGAAATGTTTATCTAGATATGCTCGAACATTTCCTGCTGCTACAGATCGAGGAGCTGCAGCCATCCATCATCATCCACTCCTACAGTGGAGTTTGAACGTATGAGGTATGCTGAATTAACAAATTTTCTGAGAGGCGGATGGGTGGTGATGGTCCTATTAGAAGGCCCCCGTGTTCTCCCTCTGTCACGCCAGCAGACTTCTGTTTGTGTTATGGTACATCAAGGATAGCATGAACATAACACGAGTCAATGACATTGTTATCCTTCATGCACGAATCAGTGAATAGTTCAGAACTGTTGATGCTGCTCTGTTGACCTGTACATTGTTACTCAAACACTGCCTTGATCTTCTATGAACAATCAGTGGGGAACGCATTGAAATTCTGGAATAACAGAAACTTTGAGAGTTTATAAACGTTTTACAACAAACCACGTTGGTAACGATTTTCAGCTTATGATTTTTTTAATGGTAGTGGAGTTTTATGAACAATCTGCTCCTTTGCTCCTATTCCCGATCCGTGGTCCAGCAGTAGCGTCTTTGACTAGTAATGTAAACGTCCTCGGTCGTGGATTCGATCACCGCCACTCCTTAAATTTTGAATAAAAATCAACAGCTATTGCGGTCGAAGAGTTCCAGTATAAGTCACACTCGTTCTGCCAAAGGCATTTTCAAAGAGGGGGGAAGAGCGGACAGAGGTTCTGGGCACTCTCTTGCTCTTGGGGTGGGCAACTGCCCCTAAAACCGGAAGAACCAGCAATAATCAGCGGCATGAGGATGCCTAAGGCTACGGAACCTAGTGCTGTGAAGACATATAATGTGTATTCATAGGACATGTAGCGTCTAATTGAAAAGAAGTGTCATCATGATCTCTCCATTGGCAAAAGATTCCTAGTTAATCCCCCATTCGATTCTCTGGGAAAGGTCTGCCAAGGGAGAAGCGATCGTAAGGAAAAGATCCAATAAACAACAAAAGGATAACATTCTACGAGTCAGGACGTCGAATGTCAGAAGTTCGAATGTGGTAGAGAATCTAGAAAAAGGAAAATGCTAAGGTTCAATCTAGATATAGCGCGGGTCACTGAAGTGAAATGTAAAGAAAACAAGGATTTCTGGTGAGAATAGTAAAGGGTAGTATTAACAACAGCAGAAACTGATATAACAGGAGTAGGATTCGTTATGAATAGGAAGATAGGACAGAGAGTGAGTTACTACGAACAGTTCAGTGATAGGGTTGTTCTAATCGGAATCGACATCAAACCAACAACCATAGTTCAGGTACACATGCCCATGTCGTAAGCAGAAAATGACGACGTAGAGAAAGTATAGGAGGATATTACATAAAAGGAGATGAAATGGAGGTTGAAATGCGGTTGTAGGGTTCCCTGAGGATATGGATTGGCTAGTAGGAATGAGAAACGCTAATTGAGTTTTGCAATAAATTTCAGCTTTTGCAGCGAATATTCTGTACAAGAATTACAAGAGGATGAGGTATACATGGAAAACGCCAGCCAATACCGGAGATAACAGTTAAATTACATAAGGCAAGATTCAGAAATCAGATATTGTAAGGAGTACACAGGGACAGATGTAGACTCAGATCACAATTTAATAGTGATCAAAACTGGGCTGAGAAGAAAGTGGGATATGGAAGTACTAGGGAATTAAGAGACGCTATTGAAGTTGTCTCAGCCGATAGATGCTGGGCTAATGAACAGCCCAGTGGGTACTTCAGCCGCGTGGGGTAGCCGCGCGGCCTCAGGCGGCTTGTTACGATCCACATGGCTCCCTCCTCGGAGGTTCGAGTCCTCCCTCGGGCATGGGTGTGTGTGTTGTCCTTAGTGTAGGCTAGTTTAAGTTAGATTAAGTAGTGTGTAAGCTTAGGGACCGATAACCTCAGCAGTTTGGTCCCATAAGACCTTGCCACAAATTTCCACATTTCCTAGGTACTTCATTTGAAGAGAAGTCAGCATCTCTAAAGTGGCCAATCACAGAAACTGGAATGAAAAACATAGATTCAAGGAAAATAAGTGCGAAGAAATTATTGGTAACAAAATACTCCAGTCTATCGACGAAAGAAGGAAGTACAATGAAAGGTATGTGCTAAGGTGTGATCAGGTTAGCTCCAGAAAATACAGTCGGTAGTTGCCTACCACAAGGTGGAACGAGTATAATATCTTTGAGTAGGAGGATCTTTGATGGTTAAGAGAGCCGGGCGCGCGCAGTAAAAAACCGTGGAGTCGCAGATAGGTGCCCGGAGGAAGCAGACGTGTGCAGACAGCTTTAAGGTAGGAGCCGCGCTCGCTGTGCAGTTACCCTAAGAAAATTTTAGCACATAAATGAGAGAAGATATATAATGATTTCAAATTGATTTTTGTTAGATAATGTTCAGAGATAGGATCTGCATGTCCAAGGTTCACCATAGTAAGCGTTTTGTAAAATTTTTTGACCGAAGCCGCCACTATTCAGTCGAGTAGCTCCTCAATTGGCATCACGAGGCTGAGTGCACCCCGAAATGACCCAGCATATAGAAACGTCAAAAACATTTTTGGTAAAATTATAAGCAAGGGCCATAACATCGAGAGTGCAATGGAAACTCCACTGTTAAATAATGAGGAGAGAGCGGATATGTGGAAAGAGTACTTTGAAGGCCTGTATGATGGTGAGATCTTGCCTGATGACGTAATAGAATAAGAAGCAGGAGTCGATAGGCAAAAGATAGAATATCTAGTGTCATAATAATCAGAATTTAATAGAAGAAAGGAGAAAGAGCGAGTAAGGCAGAAAGAATAGGTAATATTACAATGTAATTTTTAAAATCAGTGTAGGAAGTGGCAGAGAAACTACTATTCACTTTGGTGTGCAGAACGTATGAGATTGGCGATATACCATCAGACTTTCAGAGAAACATCGCCCACCCAATTCCAAAGATTGCAAGAGCCGACAAGTGAGGGAATAATTGCACAATCAGCTCAACAGCTCATGCAACCAAGTTTTTGACAAGTATAATATGGAGGAGAATAAAAAAGGAAATTCAGGGTGTGTTAGATGGTTTTAGGAAAGGTAAATGTACTAGGGAAGCAGTTCTGACGTTGCGGTTTATAATGGAAATCAGACTGTAGAAAAATCAAGAGACATCCTAAGATTTTTTGACCTAGAAAAAGCGTTCCGAAATGTAAAATGGTGTACAGTGTTCGAAATTCTGAGAAAATTTGGTAGGGAAAGATGGGTAATGTATATGTACAAGAACCAAAAGGGAACAATAAGAGTGAAAGACCAAGAACGAAGTTCTCGGATGAAGACGGGTGTAAGACAGAGATGTAGTCTTTCGCCGCGACTGTTCAATCTACACATCGAAGAAGCCGTGATGGAAATAAAAGAAAGGTTCAAGAACGGGGTTAAAATTAAATGTGAAAGGATATTAGTGATAAGATTCACTGATGACATAGCTATCCTGAGTGCAAGTGAAGTATTACGGAATCTATTGAAAGGAATGAACACTCTAACGACTACAGAATATGTATTGAGAATAAAGTGTAGGAAGACAACAACAAGAAATTTAACATCAGAATTGGTAATCACGAAGTACATGAAGTTAATGGAGTCTGCTATCTAGGAAGGAAAATAATCCTTCACGGACAGATCAAAGAGGACATAAAAGGCAGACTGTCACTGATAAAAAGGATATTCCTGGCCCAGAGAAATCAACTAGTATCTAACATAGCCCTTAATTTGAAGAAGAAATTTCTGAGAATGTACGTTCGGAGCACAGCACTGTGTGGTAGTTATTCGTCGATTGTGGGAAAAGCGGAACAGAAGGAAATAGAAACATTTGCGATGTGGTGCTACAGAAGAATGTTGAAAATTAGGTGGACCGAGGAGGTTCCTCGCAGAATCGGCAAGGGAAGGAATATATGGAGAACACTCACAAGAAGAAGGACAGGATGATAGGACATCAGTTAAGCCGGCCGGAGTGGCCGTGCGGTTCTAGGTGCTACAGTCTGGAACCGAGCGACCGCTCCGGCCGCAGGTTCGAATCCTGCCTTGGGCATGGATGTGTGTGATGTCCTTAGGTTAGTTAGGTTTTATTAGTTCTAAGTTCTAGGTGACTGATGACCTCCGAAGTTAAGTCGCATAGTGCTCAGAGCCATTTGAACGATTTTTGACATCAGTTAAGACATCAGGCAATAACCTTCAAGGTACTAGAGGGAGGTGCAGAGGGTAAGGACTGTAGAGGAAGACAGAGACTGGAATACATCCAGCAAATAATTGAGGACGAAGGTCGCAAGTGCTACTCTGAGATAAAAAGGTCGGCGCAGTACAGAATTTCGGGGCGAGTCGCGTCAAACCAGTCAGAAGACTGATGCCTTTAAAAAGTCCTTCTGCACATCAAGTAATCTACATGGAGGAAGTGGCCTAGAATGACAAAAAAATACTATGCCCCAACAGGCCATGAAGGCCCAACGGTACCGACCGGCCGCCGTGTCATCCTCAGCCCATAGACGTCACTGGATGCGGATATGGAGGGGCATGTGGTCAGCACACCGCTCTCCCAGGCGTACGTCAGTTTCTGAGACCGGAACGGCTACTACTCAATCAAGTAGTTCCTCAGTTTGCGTCACAAGGGCTGAGTGTACCCTGCTTGCCAACAGCGCTCGGCAGACCGGATGGTCACCCACCGAAGTGCTAGCCCAGCCCCCCAGCCCAGCAGCGCTTAACTTCGGTGTTCTGACTTTAACCGGTGTTACCACTGCGGCAAGGCCGTTGTCCTAGAATGACAAAGAATGGCAGAAAGATGCAATCATCCTTTTTGAAATGCGTCTAGTGACAGGATGTTAATCTTTGGTTTACTTGAATGCTTTTGATGGCTAAACTTCACCTTCCAGTCTTTTACCTTTACCTGCTTTCAGTGGGTGCAGTGACGAAAGTGAAACCTTTTTAAAAGACAACGAAATATATATTCCTGTTCAGAAACATTTGAAACCGTATAGTGTTATTTGCCTGAATGATTTAGTATTATGTGGAGATTCTATAAATGTAAGTCTGTTTTCGGAGTGCGTTGGGCATGGATGTGTGTGATGTCCTTAGGTTAGTTAAGTTTAAGTAGTTCTAAGTTCTAGGGAACTGATAACCTTAGATGTTAAGTCCCATAGTGCTCATAGCCATTTGAACCATTTTTAAATCTGCTTCCAGCCCTTGTTTGATCCTTGGTATGCTAGCTATCGAGGTTATGGAAAATATTATTACTGCGTTGTAGAGAATAAAATGTCCCGTTCCATCACACGTCTTATAGATTGTCAAGTACAATATTTTTACTGGTAAAAATTATAACAAATTAAATCCTTAACAAACAATTGCATAAACTATGTCTGTTTAACATACTTTGGGTTCAGTGGCGAATAAATACGTAAGGACTTCAAGCAGTTTAGAATGAAAGTGACATGAAGTGTGTTACTCGTACTTTTGTCATCAGAAAGCTTAAGATAGGGGCCGCTTATAACTTCTGACATATAAAGTACTTCAGGTTTCACTAGCATTTGCAAGTGTCCAGCAGAGTAACTGGTGAGGCACCTCCCATAACACACCAATCTACACATCGAGACTTGAAGCTTCTGAATATTCTAACGGCAACTGACTGCTCCAAATCCTTACTGTTCAAAGTGACATAGAGATGTAGAGTTGCAAGGCAGGAAGAAGCTTATTTCAATATCAAATCTGCAAGCACTGAAGGGGAAAAAAGTTACGTTTCGTCATAGTTTCACCATAGGATTAAGACGAAGGAGCGAACGTAAATACCTTTACTGGTGATTAAGAGATTTATACAGGCTACCAGAGGGAACTTAATGCGCAAATTACGCCTAATCTAGTAAAACCTTACATTATCAACATAAACTCGGGGAAGGGAAGTTTGCAGATAAAAAGAAAGTCACCTGAGGAGGAATCCCTCGTTTCTAAGAGAGTGCAGGTAGAAATCTTAACTCTGCAGTCGTTTCCATTTCGGTTGGCAGTAACTGCTAGGCCCATCCACCGCCTCCTCTCGAACCGGGATACAAGCCCGCATTTACATTCTGCGTTACGATCCTATCTGGAGAATCGCTTTCCGATTACACGGGCGTGGCGCCTAACGAAGACCATTCTGAACACAAGAAGCGACAGCCGCCGCACTCACTGCGTGGCCGGGATCGCGCTGCTGTTTCTGCTGCTGCTGCTGCTGCTGCCGCGGCCGGGGTAAGAAAAAGCGGCCCACTACTAGGCCGGGAAATTGGCGCCGCGGCCCGCCGTGACGATCCGATCAGGAAGTTAAATTGGCGACGCGTTCGGGGAATGCCTGCAGTAACTTCCAGCAGCCCCCGGGGTGTTGTCCCCATCATAAAACACGCCGCGCAACGCGATACTTCTTCACGCATACGCTCTGCAGGAACCGCCGGCAGGGTTCTTCATTAACTTCTTCGTTCTCATTCCCTGCGGCGGTTAAGCACCTACAGTTTCAAGAACAAATTGTAGGAGTTGCTACCTTCTGCGAAATGAAGGCTGAAATGAAGGTAATAGTTCTGCTAGATAGAAGAAAAGTCCGCGCAGGGTACGGTGGTCCATGCACAGTGACCAGTTCGGAATGACAGCTTTCGGATGGTCAGCGACACCAGAACGGAGGCGCACACCCTGCAATTTTTCTCAAACGATTTTACAGAAACTGTTTTGCAAACCACTAAATTATTTTTGATTTACTTGTAGCTTTACAAGTCGGGTTCATTATGATATGCTCATCATTTCGTTAACAGTCATAGTTATTGTAATACTTATGTGGAAGTAAGATACTGTGGGAAATTCGAAAAAGTTTGCATGAAAAATAGGCGTACCTATGATTTTGCGTTTGATGCGTATTACATAATATGTTGCAGCGTATGAAATTTAGCTAACATATTGCATTTTTTCTTTAGATTCGGTTAGAGGTCTCTACCTGTAACCAATCTTGAGAAAAGTGATCTGACGTAGCATACTCATTTGCGATCGCGTCCCACCAGCGATAAATCTAGGCTGAAATATCCACAACATTCCTCATATATCGTAAGTTCTTTGTATGTATCAAAACATGTGGTGCGTGGTAGAAATCTTCTCAGTGAAAAATCTAAAGTGTCCAGTGAGAAAAATTTACGTGTGCAACAGTAAGAATGCAGTGGGAATGTATTCTGATCTGTTGGACGAATGATATGAAAGCAAACACACCAAACCGACATATCACAACAATTAATCTGTAAAAAACACACCACATGTCATAAGGAAAGCGTGTAAACCGTCTGAAGATGAATCACAACGATTCGAAACCGGTAACGGTACCCTTTGAATAAAGGAACTGAAAGTAAATTTGTGACTGGTTGCTGTCCCAACACCATCAACATTTGTCTTCAAATAACAGCCACGGTCTCCATCACGTCATCATTCCTCATATTTCATAAACGGTTTGAGATATCGAAATGATGTTTTGGCAAATGATAGCACGTAAAGAGGGGATTATTTCGTCGTATCGTTACTGCGCAAAACTTCATTGCCAACCGAGTTATTCCACAAACTACAGAATTTTACGATGAAATAATGTAATTTTAAGGGCCATCGATATCTGTTGACCTCCCTCGGGCATGGTGTATGTATCGGTCTTAGCATAAGTTAGTTTAAGTAGTGTGTAAGTCTAGGGACCAATGACCGCAGCAGTTTGGTCCCTTAGGAATAAACACACATTTGAAAATTTTTGATATCTGGTGAAACTAGAAATGCTATGGGTTTTGGAACAACATAAGTGAAGACATTACACGTTTATTTTGTGCCGGAGATGTTCTTTGCCGTAAGACACTGATCTTACTTTTTCTCAGTTCCTCACTTAATAAACTTAATAAATTACCGTCTCACAATTATCTCACTGTTGCGTCCGCACATCATGTTATTGAGGTGCGACTGTAAACTCCGCTGCGTTTTGAGAAAAGAAGAGAATTTTAACATTGCAACAAGACAAATGTGTAGGTTCTACTCAAAATTCGCCACTCGTGACACGGTTGAGAAGCCGGGTGAAAATAAATCGCTGCATTTATAGCGGAATTCTTTTTAAGTACGTACTAACCAAAGCAGAGCTACAGACCTTCTCGAATGGTCACCATGCAAATCTGGATGTGGAAGGGCCCCGCTTAATATTTACAAATATGTGAGTGTAGGTTCCATTCCAGCGCTCGGCATTTTTCCTACAGCGCTTACTCACAGCCACTACCACTATTGTTCTCAGGTGTCCCCTACCATCTGGGCACCTACCGGCCACGGTATTTTGCACGAGCTGTATCCCTCTTGAGGTGGTTGTCAGGGTTCCGCACCTCAGTAGGTAAAAACCGTACCCTTACAGGACCACGACGTTGTCTGCTGTCTGTCTCTCTCTATTACAGTCCAACAGTTAAGACTTCTTTTTCTCAGGAATGGGTAGCGGTATGAAGCTGAAATTCACATTGAGGTCTACACTACCTTGGCAGTATAACCAACTTAAACTTAAAAGTCAACGCAATGAATCAAAAGATAGAGCCATATGCGCGTTAAATGTCAGAACTTACAGATGAACTGTAGCTACAAAATGGAAATGAGAGTTCGGCGTCATTCGCCGCGAGGCCCCTTACCGCGCCGGATGGGGATGAAATGATGATCAAGACAACAAAACACCCAGTCCCTGAGCGGAGAAAATACCCGACCCAACCGGGAATCGAACCGAACCCTTAGGACGACAGTCCGTCACGCTGATCATTCAGCTATCGAGGCGGACAACTATAGCTATAAACGTCACGCCTCGTGGTGTAGTGGGCAATGACACGAAAGCTCGGCGTGTTCGGTCAGAGGGCTGGCTGACCTCTGTGGGGAAAAAAAAATGTGAATGAAGTATTCAACGATGAACCTGAAAGGGTATCATGTGACGTCCACCCAGACCAGATGCCGAGAACAATGATGAAAAAAAGCGGTAAAGCGCGTAAGTGGAACTCAAGAAAAATGGTTCAAATGGCTCTAATCACTACGGGACTTAACATCTGAGGTCATCAGTCCCCCAGACTTAGAACTACTTAAGACTAACTAACCTAAGGACATCACACACATCCATGCCCGAGGCAGGATTCGAACCTGCGACCGTAGCAGCTGCGTGTATCCGGACTGAAGCGCCTAGAACCGCTCAACCACAGCGTGCGGCTGAACTCAAGACATCGCGTGATCGAATCTCATGGAAAAAAATAAAACAGTTTCTATTCACACATGACGATATTTAATGCTTAGTTGAATAACTCATATCGGCCAAGAATGCGTCTGTCACGGTCTTATAGTGAATCATCTTTGGAACAACCCTCGTTGTAATTAAGGTGCGTTGCACAGAACAGGATCGTATCTGTAATAGAAGTATAATCTCATAGTACTTAGTCAGTTCAGCAAGGATTCACTTCTCAATCATGTGAGGAGTCGTCGAAAACAACATGTGAATAGTAGGAAGATGGGGGTTCTCAGCGCAATTTTGATATGAAATTGATACACAAATTAATTAAATTGATCAATTAATTACCCCCCTGACCATGCCCACCCCCATCCCTGGATGATGTCATATGTTATCCTCAGTGTGTGCGTGGGTTCGAGCCCCCCTCACTCCTCCCAACCCTTTCCTCTCCCCCACCTACCCTATTGACGGGAATTACGAATTTTGCCAGTAATTTCGAATTTTGGCGGGAATTTCAAATTTTTGTTGGAATTACTTTGTCCCAGAGCTGTGCTGACGTGCCACCCACCCCCCACCCTGGAATTGATGGGAAATTAAAAATGGTGGTGCCCTCTCTGAGACTTGAATCCTGATCCTCCTGAATGGGAAGCCCAATTGCACCCCACCCCCCACCCCACCCCCCAACACTTAGCGACAGCCGGCCGCGGTGGTCTCGCGGTTCTAGGCACGCAGTCCGGAACCGTGCGACTGCTACGGTCGCAGGTTCGAATCCTGCCTCGGGCATGGATGTGTGTGATGTCCTTAGGTTAGTTAGGTTTAAGTAGTTCTAAGTTCTTGGGGACTAATGACCACAGCAGTTGAGTCCCATAGTGCTCAGAGCCATTTGAACTTAGCGACATTACTTAATCAGGAAAGAAAACTTGAGGTACTGTACATAATTTGTTTTGTCTGGGAAATACAAGTAAAGATCTGTCCTAATTACGTAATTAATCACACAGATCCTTCCTAATTACACAACTATATGCGTAGGGCTACACAAGGACTGCCTAAAATAGTAATACAGCATAAACATTGATGATGCCATACAACTGGTAACATCCTGCTGGGGAAAAATTTCACAATTCCACTCAAACTAGTGACAGCTGTACTCAAACTCTACCCTTCACCTACATGCTCACGGGAAAAAGGCTGGGGCGCAAGGTACAACCTTTATATATATACACTCCTGGAAATGGAAAAAAGAACACATTGACACCGGTGTGTCAGACCCACCATACTTGCTCCGGACACTGCGAGAGGGCTGTACAAGCAATGATCACACGCACGGCACAGCGGACACACCAGGAACCGCGGTGTTGGCCGTCGAATGGCGCTAGCTGCGCAGCATTTGTGCACCGCCGCCGTCAGTGTCAGCCCGTTTGCCGTGGCATACGGAGCTCCATCGCAGTCTTTAACACTGGTAGCATGCCGCGACAGCGTGGACGTGAACCGTATGTGCAGTTGACGGACTTTGAGCGAGGGCGTATAGTGGGCATGCGGGAGGCCGGGTGGACGTACCGCCGAATTGCTCAACACGTGGGGCGTGAGGTCTCCACAGTACATCGATGTTGTCGCCAGTGGTCGGTGGAAGGTGCACGTGCCCGTCGACCTGGGACCGGACCGCAGCGACGCACGGATGCACGCCAAGACCGTAGGATCCTACGCAGTGCCGTAGGGGACCGCACCGCCACTTCCCAGCAAATTAGGGACACTGTTGCTCCTGGGGTATCGGCGAGGACCATTCGCAACCGTCTCCATGAAGCTGGGCTACGGTCCCGCACACCGTTAGGCCGTCTTCCGCTCACGCCCCAACATCGTGCAGCCCGCCTCCAGTGGTGTCGCGACAGGCGTGAATGGAGGGACGAATGGAGACGTGTCGTCTTCAGCGATGAGAGTCGCTTCTGCCTTGGTGCCAATGATGGTCGTATGCGTGTTTGGCGCCGTGCAGGTGAGCGCCACAATCAGGACTGCATACGACCGAGGCACACAGGGCCAACATCCGCCATCATGGTGTGGGGAGCGATCTCCTACACTGGCCGTACACCACTGGTGATCGTCGAGGGGACACTGAATAGTGCACGGTACATCCAAACCGTCATCGAACCCATCGTTCTACCATTCCTAGACCGGCAAGGGAACTTGCTGTTCCAACAGGACAATGCACGTCCGCATGTATCCCGTGCCACCCAACGTGCTCTAGAAGGTGTAAGTCAACTACCCTGGCCAGCAAGATCTCCGGATCTGTCCCCCATTGAGCATGTTTGGGACTGGATGAAGCGTCGTCTCACGCGGTCTGCACGTCCAGCACGAACGCTGGTCCAACTGAGGCGCCAGGTGGAAATGGCACGGCAAGCCGTTCCACAGGACTACATCCAGCATCTCTACGATCGTCTCCATGGGAGAATAGCAGCCTGCATTGCTGCGAAAGGTGGATATACACTGTACTAGTGCCGACATTGTGCATGCTCTGTTGCCTGTGTCTATGTGCCTGTGGTTCTGTCAGTGTGATCATGTGATGTATCTGACCCCAGGAATGTGTCAATAAAGTTTCCCCTTCCTGGGACAATGAATTCACGGTGTTCTTGTTTCAATTTCCAGGAGTGTATATTGCAGGAAACATGTTCAACTGACGAATTGCTGGTGTTGGACACAGAGAATTTCAGTAAATGTATTACCTGTAAGCGTACAGCTGAGGACTGTATGTATCGCTGTTTGACGTCAGAGTTCGCTACAGATGCCTGCTCAACAATAACCCTACGTCCCAGATAATCGAGGCCAATACATGCTACCACCACTGATGCGAAATGTTATCACTATTCTCATTACACATCGAAACTGTCGTGAAAAACACCAGCACTCATAATGAACAAGTCATGATGCAACACGTGTTCTGGGGAAAGTCGTCATCCTAAAAGATTGCAAAGGCTGCAGTAGATGAATGTGAGTTCTCCTTGATGTGCTATAACAAAGTGCAGAAAACTGGGGGCTCCTCTTACCTCCCCTCATCCTTCCCTTCCCCCCTCCCTCCACCTACAGGAGAACAAAGGCTTTTTCAAATGGTCAACTGGTACCGCCGAGCGCCAACAGCCACCCCTTCGCAGTCGCTGGCCGCACCCAGCTGTCCACCATACCCCCATGGAAGCTGACAGCCTTGTGGCGTTGGTCCTTCGCCAACAAAAAAACATACATAATCAACTAAACAATAGGAGATAAATGGACGGCCGCAACTTGTTCGTCTAAAATATAGTGACACTGCATAGCCCCCACACGCCGCTCCATCCTCAAGGAGCACACCTGCATCGGCGACCTCATGCAGACTATGCCTGCTTCCCAACGCCTCCAACAGGCCTGTCACTTTTATCTAACGTCAAAGCAACTCATTCTTGCCATCTGTTAAAAGTAATTCTCGGAAAGACTGAACCATTCTGTAACAACAACGAAATTCCGCACAAGGGTCCAGATCGATTTTTCATATGGCCTGCTGCTCCGCCGAGCGCTTCGCGGTTTTTCTGCGGCCCACTGCCACCCCTCCGCGGTCACTGGCCTCACCAGGCCTCCCGCCATCCTCCGTGGTCACTTGCAGTACCCGATCTGCCTAGAGGTGACGGCCCTTCGCCAATACAAAAGGGAAATTTAGCAGCACCGCCCGCCCCTGGTTGGAGCGTGGTTGTGTTCAGCGACCACCCACAGTAGACTCGCCTCCACGCTCCCAGCAGCCCGCCGTTCTGCGATGGAGAACAACTGTATTTAACATCAATGCATCTCTTATAAGCGATCATCATCCCCATTCCGCCATTTTGTGTGCTAGATGTCTATCGGATGGAGGGAGATGGTCCTTCATATTATTGTTATGTACAGTACAGAGCAACACATTAGTCAGACACTAAAGTACTGCACTTGAATGTGCCCCGTCACTCACAACCAAATATTCTACAGATGCAATGTATTTGCTTTTTCTTCTTTTATCAAGTGTGTCACGACATGAGTCTGCATCCAAGCTGTCTGATGTGTGGCAGCTGTACATGGATTTGTTTCCAGACTACGAATTTCCAATCTGCACCACTCGCTGAGTCTCATCTACGTACAAGGCGAGTGTTGTTATACTTTTCCTAACCTTCCTACCCAAAATGCGTGCATGTAGATCATCGGGATTAGGAGAATTGTTAGGATTTTTTAAAAGATAGGTGTATGGGACACGCAAATATCCTCATATAAAATCAAACAACGCATGAGCATGCCTGCAATATGACCATATACCTACGGAAGATATCAAAAAACATGGAAACAAATAAAATTGGTAAAAATCGACGAAAACCTGGTATAATTACGACAAATTGATGAGAAATAGGTAAAATCGAGGGAAATACGACTAAATACGTAAAACTGCGAAGAAACTTGAAAAAAAATTAGTTAAACTGACAGAATACATAAATTAGAGAAAAAGTACCACGAAATGCGGTGAATTGAGGTGGGTTGGGGGGGGGGGGGGGGGAGGAGGGGTATTCGATCACTCAAGACGCAGAAAAGCTTAAAAATTATGCTCTGGCTGCGTTCACTTTTAAGCCTCCCTCTCCCCCTGTAAACTACGTGGATTTTCGTAACACATACTCCAACAAAGGCGACGTAAGTATGACACAGATGCGCTATATTAAAACAGGCAAAACATATGAATCTCGATCCATAACTATCTTCTCACACATTCACCCGAATATGTATATTTCCGAATTAAGGATGGTTCTCACAAACAATGTTATTCTTTAAGTATTAAAGAGAAGAATCATTTTGTTTATCAGACTTAAACCATTCCATAGAGTGTTGTGTAGTAGAATGGACTGATGTCACATATATCACCTTTAATAGCGTGAGGGGGCGTATTCTAGAGATACGCTACGGTCGCAGGTTCGAATCCTGCCTCGGGCATGGATGTGTGTGATGTCCTTAGGTAAACACTTATCGAAATAAGTGTCCAAGGAATAGAAAAGCAACTGGAATCACTCAACAGAGGAAAGTCCACTGGACCTGACGGGATACCAATTCGATTCTACACAGAGTACGCGAAAGAACTTGCCCCCCTTCTAACAGCCGTGTACCGCAAGTCTCTAGAGGAACGGAGGGTTCCAAATGATTGGAAAAGAGCACAGGCAGTCCCAGTCTTCAAGAAGGGTCGTCGAGCAGATGCGCAAAACTATAGACCTATATCTCTGACGTCCATCTGTTGTAGAATTTTAGAACATGTTTTTTGCTCGAGTATCATGTCGTTTTTGGAGACCCAGAATCTACTATGTAGGAATCAACATGGATTCCGGAAACAGCGATCGTGTGAGACCCAACTCGCTTTATTTGTTCATAAGACCCAGAAAATATTAGATACAGGCTCTCAGGTAGATGCTATTTTTCTTGACTTCCGGAAGGCGTTCGATACAGTTCCGCACTGTCGCCTGATAAACAAAGTAAGAGCCTACGGAATATCAGACCAGCTGTGTGGCTGGATTGAAGAGTTTTTAGCAAACAGAACACAGCATGTTGTTCTCAATGGCGAGACGTCTACAGACGTTAAAGTAACTTCTGGCGTGCCACAGGGGAGTGTTATGGGACCATTTCTTTTCACAATATATATAAATGACCTAGTAGATAGTGTCGGAAGTTCCATGCGGCTTTTCGCGGATGATGCTGTAGTATACAGAGAAGTTGCAGCATTAGAAAATTGTAGCGAAATGCAGGAAGATCTGCAGCGGATAGGCACTTGGTGCAGGGAGTGGCAACTGTCCCTTAACATAGACAAATGTAATGTATTGCGAATACGCAGAAATAAGGATCCTTTATTATATGATTATATGATAGCGGAACAAACACTGGTAGCAGTTACTTCTGTAAAATATCTGGGAGTATGCGTGCGGAACGATTTGAAGTGGAATGATCATATAAAATTAATTGTTGGTAAGGCGGGTACCAGGTTGAGATTCATTGGGAGAGTGCTTAGAAAATGTAGTCCATCAACAAAGGAGGTGGCTTACAAAACACTCGTTCGACCTATACTTGAGTATTGCTCATCAGTGTGGGATCCGTACCAGATCGGGTTGACGGAGGAGATAGAGAAGATCCAAAGAAGAGCGGCGCGTTTCGTCACAGGGTTATTTGGTAACCGTGATAGCGTTACGGAGATGTTTAATAAACTCAAGTGGCAGACTCTGCAAGAGAGGCGCTCTGCATCGCGGTGTAGCTTGCTCGCCAGGTTTCGAGAGGGTGTGTTTCTGGATGAGGTATCGAATATATTGCTTCCCCCTACTTATACCTCCCGAGGAGATCACGAATGTAAAATTAGAGAGATTAGAGCGCGCACGGAGGCTTTCAGACAGTCGTTCTTCCAGCGAACCATACGCGACTGGAACAGGAAAGGGAAGTAATGACAGTGGCACGTAAAGTGCCCTCCGCCAAACACCGTTGGGTGGCTTGCGGAGTATAAATGTAGATGTAGATGTAGATGTAGTTAGGTTTAAGTGGTTCTAGGGGACTGATGAACTCAGAAGTTAAGTCCCATAGTGCTCAGAGCCAGTTGAACCAGTTGACCTCTAGAGATATGGTGTTTAGACGAAATTGCTATACTATTCTACACGCGAGCAAAACTACCTAACATGAGACCAGGACTTTTTTGTGCAAGAGGAATACCACCATATTTGTGCTGATTCTACTGTAAATAGCAATAAGACTGTTACATCTCCTTTGGCTATTGATAATGGTGCTTACTCCCTCATAAGAAGTTGCTGCTTCCTCGTGTGCTTTTTCCTGCAGCGGTGTGTGTGTGTGTTACCTCAATGTATCAGCTATCGAAAGTATTAAAGTCGGTTTTTCTTCGCTCTATTTCCTAGTGAAACATAGCCGCATCCGTCAGAGCCGATACTACTACTACTACTAATGATACACACGACTGACATGGGAAGTGTGATTGAGGGTACGTACGTGATTGAGGGTACGTACGTGATTGAGGGTACGTACGTTAATTTCCTAGGAGACAGAACAATAGTCTCTAGACTTCATTCCAGTTGGTTTATATGTACCTCGAGTGGTGAATTTACACTGACGATGCCTTCCTAGGACACCAAAGTAGTGTAGAAGGAAGTAGTTTTATCATTTTAAGGTTTTTCATCGTAGTGACGGGGTAGGAAACTTGCGGTGTGGTTGCATGTCTGATGTTGGACAAATAAATCCTGCATTAGAGTATTAAGAGCGTTGCATTCAGCACGGCTAATACTTCAGAAACTATATGGCTTTAACAATATGGTATTTTTAGGTGCAGTACCGTGTAATCATCAGAGAGTGCGTTTGTACTCCATGATCATTTCTCTCATGCTGGTACCTTCCTGGTACTGCCTCCAGATAGTGGAATAATACTTTAGAATTGATTGCATGGTTGATTTATGTGAAATGTTTCAGACTCCATCCGTCTGGAGCTCCTTCAGGTATACACTACACGTTTCTTCTTAACCGTCTGTTATACAAACGCAACACTCTCACGTCTACTATACACAGAGAAGAGGTGCCACCCTCCTCAACACGCACTCATCTGGGGAGATCTTGTGATTTTGGCTGGGTGCCGTGGGTAAGATAGGTGCAGCAGGGAGGATTGGTGAAGGCAAATGTGGGAGGGACCTGTCAATCTCCGACTTTATCCCAAGAATGCGACAATACTCTGTGGCGACCATCCACACAGGGAAAGACGGCCATATACTTTGGTGTATATGGTCGAATGAATGTATTGCACAGTCATCTGGCTGCATTCTTAATCTAGTATATGATTCTTGTAAAGTAGTGGAGGGGTGATTTAGCGATGATGCAGAAATTGGTAAGCATTCTGCCATTTCGTTCTCTGGCGCTAAAGTTACGGAACAACTGGTATACTTTGGCGTATGTGAGCGAACAGATGTACTGCACAGTCACGTATCTGCATTCGCTATCTGCATATGGTACTTGCATAGTAATGGGGAGAGGTTTAGCGATGATGCAGAAACTGCGAAGTATTCTACTGTGTCATTGACTGGTGTTGAAACTATGGAACAATTGGATATCTGCTGCTTGTTACTGTCAAGCATGGGAATAAATGTAGAGGTCATCACCTTCAGGCAGTGGTTTGGAGGCGTCCCTCAGTTGCAGACAAGTCTTGTTTCCATATGTTGCGACGCCCTCCTCAAGATTTTTTTTTTCCATAACAGGACCTTTTATTATTTGTACTGCCACGCGCTTTTTGTAAACAGCACCTTCCAGCGATGGTCAACACCGGAACAGTAATCATGTACGTGACTGCAAAATGAGGAAACAATCCTCTTCGAAATGGAACACCAAGACATCCGCTACCCTGTCGCTTTAGAAGATGAGATTATCTCTACAGGTCATCACCTTCAGATAACTGTTGGAAGGCTCTGCAATACCACAAACTCTTCCATTTTCGACATGTTGCAATGTCTTCCACACTTTTGTCAATGAGGAACATCGCCTCTGTGTTTTATTTCTAACAACCTTAGCTGAAGGAGCTGCATAGTTTACGCTATGCGATGTTCAGCTTTTTGTGAGAGCCGAAGGATCGAAACGTTTTAATGTCGGTTTAGCAGCAGCTGGCACAGTCCTGGAAGTCATAGTAGAAAAAACAAAATGTATAGCGGTGTACACTGGATGTGTTACAACCGAAAAAAAACAATGTATTAAACTTTTTATGAAGAAAAAATACAGAAACCCTCTCATGTCATTGATAGTCTCTTGGATATGGTCTTCCTCGAGTTACAGACGACGAAACTTTGTGCAGATTTGCGCAAACGTCTCCGAACACTGGCCCTTAGCCCCAGTGAAGCGATACGTGTATATGAAATATTCTCAATGATAACACGCAGACAGTAACTGTTTTTCCGTATATAGGAAGAGACAGAGGGACGGTAAAATCTTATGGGACGTTCTATTACAGGAAGTGTTATAACTTGTTAAAGTTTGGATGCAGATAGTTCTCTCAAAACTACACCGATTTTGCTCATAAAACTCATAGGAATTGGCTGCATCCATTCTCGTGGAATCATGAGTGTTTTTATTATTATTGTCATGATTGCATTTTTAAAAAATAGATGTTACAGCATGTCCTGTGTTATTTCATACTTCATTACCTCTAATTATAAAGTAGACACCACTTGAATTGTAGTTCGTTGTGGAACGTACAAATTAAAGTGGTTTTTTTCCCGACATATTAGTAGATATCGTGAAAGAGGCTGTGATGATCAGTTTCCTTACAAAACTAGAGCGTGAGAATCTGTTGCTTTATGATAGATCCTTTACAGACATGTCGGTAGAGATGAGTTATGCATCAAAAATGTTAAATCTAAGCACGCAGACCATGACTGGTTTAGATGTAACGGAAGAGAGAGACATGTGGCGAAATCTTATAGGAGGTTCTGTTACAAGACAGGCCCTCACAATTTGTTTCGAAAACGCCAGTATGATATAGCATTGGACTGATAAAACGAGACGTGTCAAAGTATACAAAACAGCTACGTCCACTTCACTTATAACTTCTTGTTGTTCAACCTAAAATAATTATAATTTTTTCTCCAACATGTGAGCAAATGGCGTCAAAGATTCTATTCTCTAACGTTATTTCACTTGTCTGAAATGTTTGTAATACACATGTGCATGACAGTTTATTTACAGACACTGATCTCAACGTGAGAGATGCTATCAGGTCGTGTAATTAATCCATCAAGCTGAAAGAAATTCCTTAATATAGATGTTTTTTCTTGGGAATTTAAATTGTCATTTTTTCTTTACTCTGATGACAGTTTCAAAATAATGAGGACATTCTGCAGTGAGGAGTAATTTTCACAGGAAAATAGTCGAAGTTTCTTTTATCTGATTGTATGCAGGGTGGACATGTCTCTGCTAATCAATTGTGGCGGTGCACTTCCTTAGACGTCGCAAAATAATATGATGTGAATTGCATACTGCAATCGAACATTTGCTCATAAAACTGAAAGAAAACGAACTGAGGCTATTTTCGTGGAAAGAGGACATTTATTATCGTCGTGATGATGTTCACCTTTTTTAATAGATGCTCGATTATAAGAGATGCGGTGATGTGAAGTACAGTTGTTCTCCATCGCACCGAGCGAGGTGGCGCAGTAGTTAGCACACTGGACTCGCATTCGGGAGGACGACGGTTCAATCCCGCGTCCGGCCATCCTGATTTAGGTTTTCCGTGATTTCCTTAAGTCGCTCCAGGCAAATGCCGGGATGGTTCCTTTGAAAGGGCACGGCCGACTTCCTTCCCTAATCCAATAAGACCGATGACCTAGCTGTTTGGTCTCTTCCCCAAAACAACCCAATTAACCCCTCTCCATCGCAGAACGGCGGGCTGCTGGGAGCCTTGGAGGCGAGTCTACTGTGGGTAGTCACCGCCACAGCCGCACTCCAACCAGGAATGGGCGGTGCTGCTAAATTTCCCTTTTATGTTGGCGAAGGGCCGTCACCTCTAGGCAGACCGGGTACCGCAAATGACCACGGAGGATGACGGAAGGCCTGGTGAGGCCAGTGACCGCGGAGGGGTGGCAGTGGGCCGCAGAAAAACCGCGAAGCGCTCGGCGGAGCAGCTGGCCATTTGAAACGGCGACCTGGGCCCTTCTCTGGAATTTCGTTGTTGTTCCAGAACGGTTCAGTCTTTCCGAGAATTGCGTTCAACATATTGCAAGAAAGAGTTGCGTTCACGTTAGATAAAAGTCACAGGTTGAGAAGGATGCATAGTTTGCGTAAGGTTGTTGATGCAGCTGCGCTCTTTGATGAGGGGGCGGCGTGTGGGGGCCAGGCAGTGTTGCTATATTTTAGACGAACAAGTTGCGGTTGTCCATTTATCTTCTATTTTTTAATTGACTATATATGCTTTTGTGTTGACGAAGGACCACCATCTCAAGGCAGTGAGCATCTGTGAGGGTATGGTGGACTGCTGGGTGCAACCAGCGACTGTGAAGGGGTGGCTGTTGGCCGCAGAACAAGCGCTCGGAGCTCGGCACTACCAGTTGACCTTTTGAGAAAACCTTTGTCCCCCTGTAGGCGGAGGGACAGGGGAGGGGAAGGATGAGGGGAAGTAAGAAGAGCATCTAGCTTTCTGCACATGTTATTGCACATCAAGGAAAATGCACTTTCCTCTAACGTACCCTTTGCAGTCTTTTGGGACGACGATTTTCCCCAGTACATGTGCTGCATTATGACCTGTTCATTATGAGTGCTCATTTTTTTTCACTATAATTTCGATGTGTAATGAAAACAGTGATACATTTTGCATCAGTAGTGGTACCGTGTATTGGCCTTCATTACCTGGGCTACAAGGTTGAGCAGGAATCTGTACAATGATAGATACAGGCCCCAGCTGTATGTTTACAGATAATACACTTATTAAACTCCTCTGTGTCGAACACCAGCATCTCGTCAGTTGAACACATTTCCCACCAAAATAAGAAAGATTGTACCTTACACTCCTGCCTTTTTCCCGCCAGCTGCCCAAAGTGGCTGCGCGGTTTCAGGCGTCATGTCACGGACTGCGCGACCCCTTCCGCCGGTGGTTCGAGTCCTCCCTCGGGCATGGGTGTGGGTGTTGTTCTTGGAAAAATTTAGTTTAAGTAGTGTGTAAGTCTAGGGACCGATGACCTAAGCTGTTTACTCCCTTAGGAATTCACAAACATTTGAACATTTCCCGCCAGCTTGTAAGTGAAGAGTAGAAACTGAGTGTGGCTGTCATATTTATATATATAACTAGGTTTGTATGGAACCCTCAGACTGCGAGCCCTACCCACACTTTTCTGGATTTTTCTTTAAGAAACCACACTATCTCCGTCCATGTTTGATTCACCAGTAAATATGCTTTGAAGACTCATGCTCTTGTGTCAGATACACATGTTTCGGCAATGTAACACCATCATAAGTAGGTTATCCTTTATTTTACTAAAGGCAGTGTTTCTTCGCAGTGTTAATCTCTTGTTAAGTTTGATTTCACTGGCAAATGCTGGACTGTCAATTTGCTCGATTGACTAGAAGCTACAAGAATTTAAGGTTTGTTGATCATTCTTTTACAGCAGGGCTTCACAACATACGTGCTCGCGGAGCAAGCTGTGAGCAGCAAGGCGCGAGCACGGAGCAGCGCGAGCACGCTACCCCCCACTACCGGACCAGAGCGGAGAGTGGGGAGAGTCACGTGGGGCACACAACAGCTGCCGCCAGTCAATGTGAATCCGCGGCCACCTGCAGGGATATCACTCACGAATTATTACTGCGACAAATGAAACAAATAAAGGAGAACGTACACGTGCCACATAATTTTATTAGCTTAGTGTATGCCTCTACCATCTGTAGACACTGAAACTAAAGAATTCCACGACAATCCTATATTTTCAACACTTTCTTCAACACTACTTAAAATATCACCTCCGGTTGTAGTGTTCTTCATGGCTACTACATCGAGGAGCTCCTCCCTCACCTGAAGATCTCTGTTAACACCTCTAATAAATATGGCAAGCTGCGCTGTTCCAGTGATATCAACACTTTCGTCCAGAGCTAGAGAATACGCCATAAAATCTTAACAGATATTTGCAAGCTGGCTCTGGACGTCGTCTGCCATGTCCTGTATGCGACGCATAATGGTCATGTTAGATAATGGCACAATCCGAAACTGTTCAACTTGAGATGGACACAAATGTTCCGCTGCAACTACCAAACATTCTTTTATTAAATCGCCATCAGTTAAGGGGCACAGGGATTTTGCTAAAAGCAAAGCAATTTTGTAACCCACTCTGAGAGCTGCCTCAGTTGATTTTTCTTCGTCGTCCAGATCTTCTTCGGATAGCTTCCTTTTATGTTTAATAACTTCCTGTGCACGATCTGCTCAATCACATTTTCCATGTCCGTAGTCTTTCGCGTGGTACGACATATAATGTCGCTGCAAATTAAATTTCGTAAAAGAATTCAGCGTTTTGTGACATACTAAACATTTTGCAACACCATCTTTTTCAGTAAACAGATACAATTCCTCCCAATGGGGGTTGAACTGCGAAAGCATGGTTGGGGTTACACAACGGCGACTTCACATGATTCTTAACCAGCGAAGTGACTGTTAAGAGCTGATCGTAGTACTTTAAACGTTACACAGTCGGCGCGAATTCAATAGGCACGCTGCGGCCCTATTCAAACGTGCGCGCGCATTTCCCCTCCCTCCCCTCCCACCGTACTCCGCGACCTTGCAGCTGCTCGCGAGCACGTGCTTGAGCAGACGCGAGTACTCGCGCTCAAAACCGGCAAGTTGTTAAGCCCTGTTTTACAGGTACGATCCTGTTCTGCGCACGCACGCATCTTAACCACGCTAAAGGTTGTTCTGTAGATGATTTATATTCAGGCCCCTGACACGAATTCTGAGCAGACAAAAATTAGTCATCTAAACATTACACATTGTCACGCATCCATAGACAGTGTTGGAAACTTAACATTGAGTGGTGACATTTAATCAACGCCAAGATGAGTAATTTTTGTCGACCAAGAATGCATCTCTCATTTGGCAGGAGTACAAATCACCTCTGGAAGTTCTGCAATCAATAGAGGGTATTGATACTGTAAAATCAATTCCCAAATTAGCTACATACATCGTAATGCTTATTTCGTCATAATCTCCAAATGGTTTCATGCAGCTAAACAGCATTACATAAACCATAAAATACGGTTGACCTTTTAAGTGAACTTTAGGAAAAAGTACCTCTCCTGTGGTGTAGTGGTAGCGACTTTAAATAGTAATATAACCCCCTGGGTCACGGGTTTAAACCTCGACACTGTTTAAATTATATATGAAAATCATCAGCAACAGCGATCGAAGAAGTCACCCTCGTTCTGCCAACGGTCTTTTGAAAGAGGGCGGAGGAACGGACACTCTTTTAGCCTTGGGGTGGGCACTTCTCAAAAAGGTGGAAAAATTTGCAAGGATTTCTGGTCAGATGAGTATAACGATGGTATAACGGGAGTAGGATCGCTTATGAGTGGGAAGGTAGGGCAGAGAGTAAGTTACTGTGAACAATTCAGTGATGGAATCGAGCTCATCACAATAGATAGCAAACCAACACCGATAATTATAGTTCAGGTGAACATGCCGAGGTCGCAAGAACAGACAAAGAATATGAGAATATTGAAAGCATAATTCAGTACGTAAAGGTAAATGAAAATCTAATAGCCATGGGAGATTGGAGTGTGGTTGGGGGGAGGGAGTGGGAGAGGGGGGGGGGCGAAGGAGTCCAACAAAGATTACAGAAGAATGTGGGCTTGTTGGTAGAAGGAACAGAGGAGGAAGACTAATTGAGTTCTGCAATAAATTTCAGCTAGTAATAGCGAATACTGTGTTCAAGAAGCACAAGAGGAAGAGGTATACTTGGAAAAGGATAGTAGATATGGGAAGATTCCAGTTGGATTACTTTAAAGATTCAGAAATCTGATCTTGGTTAGTAAGCCTGATCCAGAAGTAAATACAGATTCACATCACAAATAAGTGACGATTAAGAGTAGGCTGTAAATTAAGAGACTTGTCAGAGAGAATCAGTGCCCAGAGAAGTGAGGTACAGAAAAGGTTTAAAGAGATATGCTTAAAGTTTTCTGAGGCTATACATACTGCGATAATGAATAGTTCGCAGGCAGTTCAGTTTAAGTGCAATCACGGATGCTGAAATGAAAAGCATAGGTACAAGGAAGACAACTGCGAAGAAACCACAGGTAACAGAAGAAATATTTCAGCTCACCGGCAAACAAGGAAGCACAATAATATCCAGAGAAATTCAGGAATACAGAAATACAAGTCGCAGAGGAATGAAATAATTAGCAAGTGCAGGGCAGCTAAGGCGAAATAGTTGCATGAAAAGTGAAGAAATCCAAAAAGAAATGATTGCCGGAAGGACTGAATGAACATATGGAAAAGTCAAAACGAACTTTGGTTAAGTTAAAGGCAAGGGCGATAGCACTAAGAGTGCAATGAGAATTCCACTGTTAGATGCAGAGGAGAGAGCAGATAGGTGGAAAGAGTACATTGAGAGCCTCTATGAGGGGGAAGATTTGTCTGATGTGATAGAAGAAGAAACGGGAGGGAATAGCACGGGGATTCAGTATTACAGAATTTAATACAGTTTTGGATGATATTAAATCAGGTAAGACAGAAGGGATTGATAACATTCCATCGGAATTTCTAAAAGCATTAGGAGAATTGGTAAAAAAAGGACTATTTACGTTGGTGTGTAAAATGTATGAGTCTGGCGATATACCCTCTGACTTTTGGAAAAACATCATCCACACAATTCCGAAGGTAGCAAAGCAAACAAGTGCGAGAATTATCCCACAGTCAGCTTAACAGCTCATGCATCCAAGTTGTTCGTTGGTTGATTGGTTTAGGGGAGGGGACCAAACAGTGAGGTCATCGGTCCCATCGGATTGGGATCTAACGTACCTCCACTTCTTCTACTGACTGTTGATGGCGGAGACTTGCCATGAGTACGTACAAGCGATAATTTGCGCAATGGATACTTTAACGCTACTGAAGTCGCCCTGACACTCATGGGTCCCGCAGTAGGCGTACGTTATTCTCATTAATTGTTTAAACTGTCATGTGATATCCTACCAGTTTCCTAACCTTTTGCTATGGATACGATACTGTCAGGATAAGCAGACAAAATCCAGTCTCCCTTTTAATGAA
Organism: Schistocerca nitens; assembly: GCF_023898315.1. NCBI lineage: Eukaryota > Metazoa > Arthropoda > Insecta > Orthoptera > Acrididae > Schistocerca > Schistocerca nitens. Next base: position 205,084,668 of record NC_064622.1, read on the forward strand.
TAAGTTATAAAATGTACACAAGAGACAATATTAAATAGTACAGGAAAATACTATCTACTAAAGGATACATCCCGTGATTTTAACACGTTTATTCATCATAAAACCAATTTAAAGAAACTAAATAATGATTATAAATCTAAGGGTTCTCCCTGTGTTAATACTGGCTCTTAAACTGTCTGGCTCTGCCCTATAATGTATTCGCGATCTGTGATTAGGCGCGGAGTAACTGAAATCCCCCGTTCTACTAAATAGTAAGAAGGAACTACTATCTCAATGAGCAGGGTGAAACCTCAGTGCAGAATGGAGTGGAACACGTTATTCATCAATGTAAATTCACTTTCCTACACGCCGGTGCATAAGCAAGATCACCATATAGCAAAATTTTTCAAAAATGGTTCAAATGGCTCTGAGCACTATGGGACTTAACATCTGAGGTCATCATTCCCCTAGAACTTAGAACTAGTTAAACCTAACTAACCTAAGGACATCGCATACATCCATGCCTGAGGCAGGATTCGAACCTGTGACCGCAGCGGTCGCGCGGTTCCAGACTGAAGTGCCTAGAACCGCTCGGCCACAGCAACCGGCAGCAAAATTATACTTCACCAAAATTTCAGCCGAAGATGTCCGTCGACTGCCGTGGATCTCCAAGACGACTCTCCTGCTCCACGACACCGCAACGACTCTCTTTTTACTTCTCTCGTCTTTTCGCTGCTCAAAAGTCTTCCCTTCTCATTAAATTTGGGTGGCAAATCATCTTTCCGGAAGCTGCTCGTTTCTGAGAGCCGAACAATCGCAGTTTAGAATCCAGATCGAAGTTTCTGGAAGTCCTTTCTATGTCCCTAGGAAAGTACGCGAATACCAGCTGCCGTGTGTTTTTGGCTGACCAGGCCTTTTTCTCACGCCTGCATGCCGGCCACGTGTTCCCGTTTTGCAGGTGGTCCAGCTCACCGGAGGGTCCCGGGATCAGCGCCGGAGGTGGCTGTGCCATCCTATTGTCCGAAGGAATGTGTGAGCTTCCTCTGTCCTTCCGTTCTACCAGGAGTTTCACAGCACTGCTTATTCCCCAGTCACCCAACATGCAGACATTGTACAATAAATTAAGTGTACTATATGCCACCTTATAAGGGAAGGATGGGCAAGGAAATCGGCCGTGACCTTTCAAAGGAACCCTCCCAGCATTTGCTTGAAGAGAGTTAGGGAAATCACAGAAAACCTAAATCAGGATGGCTGGACGTGAGTTTGAACCGTCGTCCTCCAAGTTGTTGACAAGAATAGTATACAGAAGAACCAAAAAGAAACTTTAAGATCGGTTAGATGACGATCATTTTGGCTTTAGGAAAGTTAAAGGCAGCAAGAGGAGCAGTTCCAACGTTGCGGTAGATAATGGAAGCCAGACTGAAGAAAAATCGAGTCACGATCATAGGAGTCGTCGACATTGAGAAAGCATTCGACAGTGTAAAATAGGGCAACATGTTGGAAATACTGAGAAAAATACTAGCCGGCCGGTGTGGCCGAGCGGTTCTAGGCACTTCAGCCTGGAACCGCGCGACCGCTATGGTCGCAGGTTCGAATCCTGCCTCGGGCATGGATGTGCGTGATGTCGTTAGGTTAGTTCTAGGGGACTGATGACCTCAGATTAAGTCCCATAGTGCTCAGAGCCATTTAAACCATTTGAACTGAAAAAAAATAGGGATAAACTATAGGGAAAGTCGGGTAACATACAATGGGATCACAATTGGAAGACGAAGAACAAAGTGCTCGGATTAAAAAGGATGTATGGCACGGATATAGTCGTTCGTCCCAACTGTTCAATCTACTCGTATACATCGAAGAAGCAAGGTATGAAATAATGGAAAGTTTCAAGAGTTGAGATTAAAATTCGTGATAGAAGGATATCAATGATAAGATTCGATGATGAAATTGCTATTCTTAGTGAAAGTGAAGAATTACAGAATGTACAGAATGGAATAAACAGTCTAATGAGTACAGAATATGGATTATATAATAAGGAGAAGTAGAAATAGATGAACAAGAACCTGACATCTGGATAGGGGATCACGAAGTATACGAAGGTTAGGAACTTTGCTACCTTGAAAGCATGTTAACCCGTAAAGGACGGAGTGAGGAGTACAAAAAAGCAGACTACCAGAGGTAAATATGTCATTCCCGACAAAGAGAAGTCTAGGTGCTACAGAAGAAAGTTGAAGTTTAAGTGAACTGATAAGGTAAACGAGGAAACGAATATACGGGAAACACTGACTGGAAGAAGAGACGGGATGATAGGGCCTAATGACTTCCATGGTGTTAGAGGGAGCTATTGAGGGTAAAAACTGTAGAGGAAAACAGAGATTGGAATAAAACCAGCAAATACAAGATTTATGACGTAGGCTGCAAGTGCAACTCTGTGACCAGAAGTTTGGCCCAGGAGAGGAATTCGTGGCAAGCCGCATCAAACCAGCCAGAAGGCTGAAGACTTGGAAAAAAATGCCCCGAATATAAAATATTTTGTACATATCTTTCCGTCCACGAGTGGAAGACTATTTGCAGGAATTGTTATGTTGTGTTGTCTTAGGATGACCCGTCTGTTTCGAATGTGAAAACTGAAACACCATTTTTTACTGATTGTCTTGACATTCATTTACATTCCAAAAAAAGTTTTCTAAAAACGTCACAGAATATACTAATCATAAACACCATACAATGATTACATGATGCAGACAAATGAAGTACAGATTCAGCGTCTAAAAGCTGGTTAACAACTGACATACTGTGCACTTAGAGTTTTTACTTAACTTATTATTTGGTGCGCAAGGTTTCTACAACATTGTAGTTTCCAAATTAAAATACTTTCTAATTAAAAAATTTAACAAAACTATACAATTTTTGGAATTTACAATTTTAGTGTTTATTCTTTAAATTAATTTGAAATTTAAAATCGAAATTTCTGGAAGAACAAACTTATGATTCTTTGTTAACCTCGTCATTTCTGTAATTTTTCCTGAAATAAACTGTTTTTAGAAAACTAAAAACGTTTTCGCAATCAGGAAACAGATGTTTAACTACTGAGTAACAAATTCATTCTAATCAATCTGGGTAAAAATGTTAAAATTTCGTAACTTTGCATGCCATTCATTACGAATTGAATACGTTACATAACAAAAACTTACAGTCCTTAAACGAATAGTAGCCTGCAAGATCATACCCTCCTTTATCCTTCTCGAATGCAAAATGAAATAATAATGAGATGACGAAATTTTATGGAATACAATGTAACGTGTAAAACAATAACTAAAAGGAATGCACACTTAACTGCAGTAAAATTTTAAATTGTAAGTAGGCTTGATTGGAATAAAACCAGCAAATACAAGATTTATGACGTAGGCTGCAAGTGCAACTCTGTGACCAGAAGTTTGGCCCAGGAGAGAAATTCGTGGCAAACCGCATCAAACCAGTCAGAAGGATGTAGGCTGCGGTAGGTACTGGGAGATGAAGAGGCTTGCACAGGATAGAGTAGCGGGGAGAGTTGCATCAAACCAGTCTCAGGACTGAAGACCGCAACAACAACAACTAGGCTGTTTAGGTTTTTATGCTGGTAACGCCACGTAGTGCTCTGTATGAAAATCACTGACTGTGCTGTGTGCAGTCTGTGGCTGGTTGAACCCATTGTTGCCCGCATCTCGTGGTCGTGCGGTAGCGTTCTCGCTTCCCACGCCCGGGTTCCCGGGTTCGATTCCCGGCGGGGTCAGAGATTTTCTCTGCCTCGTGATGGCTGGGTGTTGTGTGCTGTCCTTAGGTTAGTTAGGTTTAAGTAGTTCTAAGTTCTAGGGGACTTATGACCACAGCAGTTGAGTCCCATAGTGCTCAGAGCCATTTTGAACCCATTGTTGGAGTATTTGCTTGTGAGGTGTTGGGCAGTTGGATGTGAACAGCGCGTAGCGTTGAGCAGTTGGAGGTGAGCCGCCAGCTGTGGTGGATGTGGGGAGAGAGATGCCAGAGTTTTGAGAGCGGACGATCTGATCGTGTGTCCGTCAGAAAAAGGAAATTTGTAAGACTGGATGTCATGAACTGATATATATGACTTTTGAATACTATTAAGGTAAATACTTTGTTTGTTATCTATCAAAATCTTTCATTTCCTAACTATGCGTATCAGTAGTTAGTGCCTTCAGTAGTTAGAAGGTAAATAAGGTAAATACTTTGTTTGTTCTCCATCAAAATCTTTCATTTGCTAACTATGCCTATCAGTTGATAGTGCCTTCAGTAGTTACAATCTTTTATTTAGCAGGAAGTATTGGCGCTCGCTGTATTGCAGTAGTTTGAGTAACGACGATTTTTGTGAGGTAAGTGATTCATGAAAGGTACAGGTTATTGTTAGTCAGGGCAATTCTTTTGTAGGGATTATTGAAAGTCGGATTGCGTTGCGCTAAAAAATATTGTGTGTCAGTTTAATGAAGATCGGAATAAGTAAAGAGAAAGCTGTCTGAGTACGTTCAGTTTTCCTCAGCTGTTTGAAAATCAAATAACGTAGAAGTTTACCACCACAGTCATTCTTAATTTTTGAAGGGGAAGTTTCAAAATGAAGCTCTTACTTTGTCTACCGAAATGTATCACACAAATCCAACGTATACACATACTTTAAAATATACATTAAAATCAGTATCGAACGTTTCACAAAGGAAGTTTAGCCTGCGCCCTGATGCTTCACAGTATCCAAATGACGACGCCCGACGTCGTGGCCAAAAAGGTAATAAAAATTCAAATGAACGATAAAGCAAGGAGGCATTTCTGTTAGTTGTTATCTTTCACGAACCATCAACTAAGTAATTATGGATGTAACCCTTCACTCAAGTCTCAGCCTAGGGGGCAACAAAACTGGGAGTAGAATATCGTCGACGTACGTCTATGCTCTAAGGGCGTTGCGCGTGACAGTCAATCTCAGCACGGGGCGACAGAGTTGAGTTAAAAATTAATTTTGACCGCAGATTTGACACACTCATGCTACACTATGCGAAATCCAGACTAGCCAGTACGTAAAACAATTCGCCTGCGAGAGAGCAATCCGTTTTCAGTGAAATTCGCTTAGCTATTTGACTGCGAAACAAATGACTCAGATTAAAATGTTGCCCGTGAATATTGTTAATCTTTGTCTTTAGTCTTGCAAATGTTGACTCTACCAGAACTGTTATCTAAATTACACAGCAAATGAACGCAAAATTTAATGCATCTGACTTTCTGAAAAAACTGCTTGAAAACTTACAAGGTAACATTTTTCTGAAATCCTTAACTGATTTGAAACCTCTGAAATAACATGATATTTTTACAGACACATTCCGACAATCACTGTATCTTAAAGCGGACATGAATTTTGATGATAATTAAATTTGTCGGCCTACCTGTGCGCCTGGAATGCTCGACTTATTGCAGCCTGTTGCAATTAGGTGTATTGAACTGACTGTCCAAAACAAAATTTCTTTTGCCGTATTTGCGACGCGCAGTGAAAGACGGTATCTTACGAATTTTCACGAAATTGTTCTGCAGTACACAACTCGCGATGTGCAATGCGAGTATACAAACACATTCATACAAGAACGAATGAATGAAGAACTAAACTTAAAGAGTGATAAAGGAGAACAAAGAATCCAAGTGTAATTATGTTTTATTAAACCATAACAACAATACACCCTTTCATGAACTTGTCACAACTAGACAAGTTAGCAAAATGTTTCTTAATAATTTTCCTGTGCACGATTACTTTCCTTGACACTTGTTTCAATTATAAGACAAATGCATGCACTTCACTATAAAATTTCTACAGTAAACTTTCAGCAAACACAAAGTTCTAACAGTAAGAAACTACACAATTACGAATATCCCTTAGAAGGTACCTTAGAAAACTTCCCTTTTCACAGTCTTGCACTCATGTCTCTCAGTTCCACCAAATTTTTCCTCAGAATATATTATTATAAATTCTTTTTAAATAATGCTGCCTCCACTACACGGCACTCCAGCTTCTATCCTTCTCAAACCAAGTACACTGACAGACTGTCCAACATAAACCGCCTGCCACTCTTTTCAAAATAAGTAACCTAGCCGACCGACGTCAGTGGTCTCAGAAACGGTCTTACAAAGAGTATGGCTATATCGATACTGCTGAGGTTGAAAACATTTATCAAATTCACAACTTCATTCACATTTATGGGAAAAACATCTTCAAAATCGTCATGGCAAATCAGACAGTCGTCCAGAATGAAATTTTCACTCTGCAGCGGAGTGTGCGCTGATATGGAACTTCCTGGAAGATTAAAACTGCGTGTAGGACCGAGATTCGAACCCGGGACCTTTGCCTTTCGCAGGCATGTCTCCGCAGTATCTCTTCTTCCAGGAGTGCTGGTTCTGTACGGTCTGCAGGAGAGCTTCTGTGAAGTTTGGAAGGTAGGAAACGAGATGTTGTCGGAACTAAAGCTATGAGAACGGGTCGTGAGTCGTGCTTGGGTAGTTCAGATGGTAGAGCACTTGCGAGGTGCCGGGGCCAGCAGTGTATTTAACACTAAATTCTAGAATCTACATATGTAAATGATGCTCTAAACCCCCCTATTCTAACTCCGACTTTTGCTGTTGCACAAGGATTAAAAATTATACGCGAACTGACTGTAATCAACCCTGCAAGTGGAGTAGAAAAGAGTTTGGCACCTGCAATAATTTAATTTGATAAATAAGTTAAATAAAGGAAGGTTTCATAAACGTAGTGAGAAATGATGGGTTGCTCTACCGATTAACAGAATGAAAGTTCTGTCCAAAATAACAATACGATTTATTAAGACTAAACACAAAATAATAAACAAAAACACATGAATTCTAATTTATAATACATCAAATTGGCTCAAATTGGATACACATACAAACACTGTAAAGGTGAAGTTGTCCCTAAACTAGATCGTGAGGTTTAAGACGAAGTGGTATGTGGAGCCAATTCCTTGCCACTCAAATCTCAAGAGAGACACACAGTAATTGCTGCTACTCAAGACAGAACAAAGTTAGAAAAAGACGAACAGGCGCGCTCTGCTGAGCTCTGATTATCACCTAGGAAAATCCCTATCTGCCGGTGCTGCGGACATACATTACCAAACTGTCTTCTTAACTGCCCGAAACACGATCTGGCGTACCGGAGGCGAAGGCTGGTTGCTTCGACGTCCTCGACCGAAAGGGGGGAGCCGACTACCTAGAGCACCCGTACAGGCCGAACACACAACATTCCCGCCCCCACGACAGTGGCCGTGGTTAAACGTTCCAATCAGCAACTCGAAAACCGGCGGAAATTCCACTCCATTGCCGGAACACTACCATTCCACCAAAGGAGATTCTTGGCGCCAATTTCTGTGCTGATTTTGCTACGTCACGGAGCTATGCCCTGAGCAAGCCAATCACAGTTACTATTTTGCAGAAAGCGCGGGAATTTTCCCGCCACAACTGCCTGGGTACACAAATCATTCCTACGCCTCGCTGGTAGCCCGCCAGAAAGTGTTTTCGCTAAGATTCTGCGAAGTAACCGAACCTCTAGCCCAGCCGCTACTTCAAACCCCTCCGGGCGTGTCTTTTGACAATGTCGGCGTCTGCAAAGCATTCACTCGACTTCCTCGCACCCGTCGGCTTAACCCTCCCCAGTTCAACAGAGCCCGCCTGTCACCAGACCACCCGGGTGACGAGAGACGCTGCGTGGGAAGTCCGCGTGTGAAGGAATAGCAACTTTCCACCGCATGCAATTAGAGAGGAGAATCGTAAGATAGAAATATGAGAGGGGGCTCATGCCACCTCTCACACTTGCCCGTGGAAGGCAAAGTTTCCGAGTTCGAGTCTTGGTCCAGCACACAGTTTTAACCTGCGAGGAAGTCTCAGACAGTCCCCTTTCGGGTTTAACAATTACAAAGTGTAATTTCACATGAGTCATTTCAATGGGAACAACATCATTAATCAGTTCCAGAAACTGAATTTGTTTAACAGGTTTTGGTGCAGTCAAGATGGTACAGTTGAAAAATGCAGCTCATAGAGGGAGGATTATTTATGATGAAGCCAACTTCAACTTCTTAATATGGAACACTAACACTCACATCACACAGCCATACCCAGGGAGCCCCTTCCAAACACCGATTCACACAGACATTCACGCTCTAAATATGGCCCGAGCATCTGAGCCAAATATGGAGCAGTTCATTCTTTACAATCAGAGTTGGAGTGCTCCGCAATTAAATGCCCAAGATGTTACAACAATTTGTATCATTAAACTAACCTGAACTCACTCACACATGATACTATTTAAGTTAACAATCTCTTTGTGAGCTTTCAGAATCTAATTACAACCTCCGATTCATTCTGTCTCCCTGCAGCAAGAATAACCTTTACAAAATGTTCCCTGAACTGATGGTCCATTCACAATGACAGTGGTGGTATCTGCTTCAGTTTATGGGGACTTCAGGCACACTGTTCGCATACACACAACAATAAATACAAAATACAAAAAAACATGGTGTGGAGAACAATACAGTAATTTGTAATAAGAATTACAGTGTAAAACACAAACACATACAAGGTATAACATACATTACAAAACCAACACTAGAGAAAGAAATTTAAGAAAGAAAAGAAAAAAAAAGTTTCATGGGGCATCAAGTTGTGCGTGCACATTGCACAATGTTCACGTCTGTGCTGAGAATGAGGCACTAAATCACATTGTTAGAAATATTCGAAGCACTTCACACATTACACCTTACTGACATCACATAGGGCTAAACGTCGGGTGTTGTTGCTACGTTGTTGCAACGGCAATAGGGTATGCTGGAGCATCTGCAGTACTCTGTTGAGATCGGACCAAGACCCACGCATATGATGACGGCAGCATGGTAGGAAGACACAGTGATAGGCTCTCCTCACGTCGATTAATTGTCTCTGAGGTCTACTTGTTGGGATACATCACTAGTCTAGGCCTCTTCTCTCGCTGGACAGTACTTTATGTTTCCCAATATTGCAGTTCGACGAGGGATGATGGCACGTGGAGTGACTCCACAAGTGTGTGAGGTCATCCATACAGGATCGAACTAGGAGTGACGATTGCTAAAACTGCTCTCTAATAGAGAGGAGAAGTAAGAAATGAGACCATACATTTGTTAGTGTGGCACGATACTGCTTTGTGTATGCAGATCAGCCAATGCTAGTGAGTTGTAAAAACCCAAACAGGTGAGTATATAGCGTCCCTTTCTGTCCTGAGGCACATGAGGCTCAGGTTCTGACACGATATGTGATCTTCTTCGTGTACTCACGACAACGTGGTCTGCCGCAGGGAATCCCTCCAAACGGCTGCCGCGTCCGGAGAGCTAGCAGGCTGTTGCGTGAGGGTCGCATGTCAGTGTCAACGGCCAGCCTCACTTTCGCTTGTGGCCCGGCGAGGGCTGTCTGCCGCCTAATCCCTCAGGTACACGGCCCGGTGCTGTCAGCTTGTAGGACCGGATGCTCTCCCGCCCTTCACGTCAGGTAGCGCGCTGACGCTTTCTTCTTGCAGGTAGCCGATGACCTCCGGCTGGCCCCTGCATTGCCACGATCCCCGTCATCTGCACAATTCTTACAAAAATCTTATGCCTAACTTTTCCCCATGACCTTCTATGTTATAATAAATTTACATCCCGATACATTGATGGTCTGTCATTTCAGACACTCTAATTTTAATTTTATAGTTATTTATCTGTAGCTATCATAACAAAAGTCATGGAAATAATTTATCTTGATATTTGTGTAGAGACCGATCTCACTATTGTACATGGTGTGTGACGCTATATTGGATGAAGAACTAAATGTGCAGGCCCGCACTAATATTACTATTAATTATATAGATCGACAGTAGACATGCTCAAGAATTAACTACCATATGCCAACGATCTACATTCTATGTCTTCTGAATAAATTATGTTATTATGCAGGCTGAAGTTTTGCTGAGCTATAAAGAACATGCAACTTCGCTCGCCGGTCGTCCCTCCATCGTGGGCCTGTGATTTGATGACCTGAAAAATAGCATCCCAACAGGCGCGCGCCACACTTGTGGTAGAAAACCCCCACAATATTAATCTAGTTATTGTTAAATCCTATAGTTTAACTTATCCTAGTATATCGTACTTTCCCTTTTATTTATTTGTTTATTTATTTATTTATTTATTTTATTTATTTATTTATTTTATTTTATTTTTTTTGTTTACCTTATACAATACTCTTACATAATTCCTGTTACGTTGAGATGTCTCGCTGCTCGCCGCTATTGACGACGACAGTGATGTGCGCGCCGTACGACATGACCTCCGAGTTTTCATTACGCCTCACTGAAACTCCGGAGACTGGGTTAGCCATGGCTATACAAGACAATAAATTTATAGTTGAACTTAATTTTGTATGTGATGCAGTTTTAGCAATGAAAGCGCACCTTTGCAGAGGCAATGTAATTTGACCAAGCCAAGTCTGGTTCCTGTTGAGGATCCAGTCGCCCACCACACGCCAGCTACACAGTATGTCACGAATATCCTAGTATGAGTCACTGGTTATTCATCTGTGACAGTCGCAAGCATCATGCTAAATCCCCAACCAGCACATTGGCATGGTAGGCTTTATGCCCGCATTTCTACCGTCTAGGGCACCATTGGAGTCAAACGCTCACAGGTTCACCCCGAGTTGCAAGACAACGATGCTGGCGCATCACTGTAAAAATTATACTGCCCATATTCATCCTCGAAATCACGCAATATACCACAATCTTGCAGTGCACTGACACGTGCCTGCAAGCATTGGTATGAACGTCTCACGAACTGGTTGTGGCCGCTATGGAGCGTATCACGACTTCTCAGAACGCTTCTAAGAGCACGTTCTTGTATGCGCCCGTTTGTGGGACATCTCGTCACTCATCTTTATCCCTTAACATGGACACCAGATAGGAAAGGACAAAAAAAACATTGCTCATGGAAAGGTAGTGCCTCTTATCGCAAAGACAGAGGAGATCGCGAACATAGACAAAAAAAACGTTAACAGCAGTAAATTCTTATGCAGCGTGTTAATACTTTGACAATCTTAATCTATTAATGCAACGATTATTGTTCCCCGAAGAAAGGTTCATATATTTGCCTATTCTACTATGTACACCACTTAAACTACTATTATTCCACGAACTTCTTTGTGTGAGAGATGTGGTGGAGTCCTATGCACTAGCGCCAATCCCTTGTCAGACTCCCCCTCCTCTGACGTGCCTTAGGATTTGCAGGTCTAATTTCAATCTCCTGGTTCTCCTGTGGTCCTTGATTTCGCTCTCTCCAGTTACGGTCGCTTTGCCGTTCGTTATTCCTCCTGTCCCAGATTCCTTGTCTAGATTGACCCTGTTCCCTGACGTTCTGGTTTCCGTGTCTCTGGTTTCCATAATCTTGAATTGCGTAACCTTGATTTCCGTAACCCTGGTTTCCTAACTGACGAGCGCGATTATGCGATCTGTTGTCGTCTGCCCTTGCTGGCCCGTGGTATTTGTTATTTTGCGCCTTCTTCCTGTCCTTTGCGTCTTGTTTATCGAAGACTACTTCGAGTTCGCGCAATAGACTCTTGAATGCTTCGATGTCAGATCCACACTTGCCGACAAGTGTCTGTTGATACCTAACAGGCAATTTGGAAAAACAAAATTTGATGATTTCTCCCTTGCTATATGGACTATCTAAAAACTGATTCTTCTTGAGTAAATCATCAAAAAATTTGGTTGCGCTCTTATGCCCGGACACTTCCAGTTCAGGACTAAATATTATTTCGTCTTTAATCCTGTCTTGCGTTTCCTTTGACCAGTAGATCCCCAGGAACGCATCAACAAATTCCTGATAAGTCTGACACGTCGCTGCCACACCCCGAATCTTTTCCGCGGCATGGCCTTCGATTTGTCCACACATGAATTCTAATTTTGCCAGGGTTGGCCATGATGACGGTAATGAATTTGTAAACTGCATCACCCAGCTCTTGGGATGCATCGACCCTCCATTATCTCTGAACTTTTGGAATTTTAGTATCGACAGGAAGTGATTGTGATCAAAATCCTGTCCGATCCTCGCACTGGTGTTGTCACTCGTTTCCGATACTTGCACGTCTGCTGAGTGTCCTGATCTATCTTGCTGATAACTGTGATGTGCTACGTCTGTATCACAGTGGAAGTGGCATTCAGCATTCACTCTTCTAAGTGGGCTGCAATTATTGGAGCTATTACTCGCTGTTTCTGCGTGTGCATTGTTCGTTCCGCACGCTGTCACTGGGCTAGAGCACGGCGGGCTTTTCCTCGGAGACACAATCCTGTGTACTCCATCATTGGTATCCGAACGCGCAGTGCTCGTGTGCCAGTTTCGCTCTAGTTTTGCTATCCGACTCTCTACTTCTTTCATTCGTTTCGTGATGTTCGTAACTGCAATATTACCTTGAGTCTTTAAGGCCGCTAGGGATTTCGCGTGGACTTGTGTCGCACGTCGCAAGCGCCCTGCGAGTTGAGAAGTTACTCTTGCGATTTTCATTGCCCCTGTTGCTGCAGTTTTGGCTAGGCCTGCTACTTTTTGTGCTACCATTGACATTTGTTTTGCTTCTCCACATTCTTTCTTTATTGTTAATAATTCCCCACGAATTTCCCCTATATGCGAAATTATTGCCTCAGTGTCCTTCTTACGCTGTTCGTCAGCTTCTTCCTTCTCCTTCTTACGTTGTTTCTCCTCTTCTTCCTTCTCCCTCTTACGCTGTTGGTCAGCTTCTTCCTTCTCCTTCTTACGTTGTTCCTCCTCTTCTCCCTTCTCCCTCTTACGTTGTTTCTCCTCTTCTTCCTTCTCCCTCTTACGCTGTTCGTCAGCTTCTTCTTTCATTGATCGTAGGAAGTTCAGTATTGGGTTTACGTCATCTTTTTGATCAAACGTGGGAGATGTAACTCTGGACACCTGGGCGCTAGAGCTCTGACGTGGCCGAGCTAGCCCCTGTCTGCTCTCGTTCGTTTGATTATAAACTTCTGCTACCGTCTCGACCTGTGTGCCTGTCTCTGTTTCATCCTCTACTTCACTATCATAATCACGGCTGCAACGCTGCTCTGAGATCGCGTCCAAGTCACCTTCCTCATCAATGACCCTGTCGTCCTGTCCTGCTAAAAATGTGCCCATCTCACCTCCAAACCTATCCCCGTCAGTAACGTGCCCCTTATCCATTATAGTATCCACTTTTGCTTTAGCTTCGCTCACTAATAGTCGTGCCTTACTTCTCGTGATCATTCATGAGAAACAAAATTTATCTCAAATACACAGTAAAAATAGTCTACTCCCTGTATTTTTACACATAGACATAAAATTTCAACAACGCTGTTCCAACGCTGTAATCACAAACGCAATTTGATGTGGTACAGAAACCGCACACAAATCCGACAAAGTGCGATGTGGTACGGACACCACATCAATGAAACACAAAAACAATGAACAAACCAAAAATATATACACTGAAAACAAAAACTGTAATCATGCGCCGCTACTTAAAACTAAATGCGGAACTACCAGAAAAAAACTTGAGTATTAATCAATAAAAAAATTAAGCCAAAAAAAATTCTGAGTGTCCCTACTACTAATAATACTTGCTTATCAGCGATTCACAGGAAAGATCCTGGCAGGGTCGCCATATTATGCGAGGTGCCGGGGCCAGCAGTGTATTTAACACTAAATTCTAGAATCTACTTATGTAAATGATGCTCTAAACCCCCCTATTCTAACTCCGACTTTTGCTGTTGCACAAGGATTAAAAATTATACGCGAACTGACTGTAATCAACCCTGCAAGTGGAGTAGAAAAGAGTTTGGCACCTGCAATAATTTAATTTGATAAATAAGTTAAATAAAGGAAGGTTTCATAAACGTAGTGAGAAATGATGGGTTGCTCTACCGATTAACAGAATGAAAGTTCTGTCCAAAATAACAATATGATTTATTAAGACTAAACACAAAATAATAAACAAAAACACATGAATTCTAATTTATAATACATCAAATTGGCTCAAATTGGATACACATACAAACACTGTAAAGGTGAAGTTGTCCCTAAACTAGATCGTGAGGTTTAAGACGAAGTGGTATGTGGAGCCAATTCCTTGCCACTCAAATCTCAAGAGAGACACACAGTAATTGCTGCTACTCAAGACAGAACAAAGTTAGAAAAAGACGAACAGGCGCGCTCTGCTGAGCTCTGATTATCACCTAGGAAAATCCCTATCTGCCGGTACTGCGGACATACATTACAAAACTGTCTTCTTAACTGCCCGAAACACGATCTGGCGTACCGGAGGCGAAGGCTGGTTGCTTCGACGTCCTCGACCGAAAGGGGAGAGCCGACTACCTAGAGCACCCGTACAGGCCGAACACACAACATTCCCGCCCCCACGACAGTGGCCGTGGTTAAACGTTGCAATCAGCAACTCGAAAACCGGCGGAGCACTACCATTCCACCAAAGGAGATTCTTGGCGCCAATTTCTGTGCTGATTTTGCTACGTCACGGAGCTATGCCCTGAGCAAGCCAATCACAGTTACTATTTTGCAGAAAGCGCGGGAATTTTCCCGCCACAACTGCCTGGGTACACAAATCATTCCCACGCCTCGCTGGTAGCCCGCCAGAAAGTGTTTTCGCTAAGATTCTGCGAAGTAACCGAACCTCTAGCCCAGCCACTACTTCAAACCCCTACGGGCGTGTCTTTTGACAATGTCGGCGTCTGCAAAGCATTCACTCGACTTCCTCGCACCCGTCGGCTTAACCCTCTCCAGTTCAACAGAGCCCGCCTGTCACCGGACCACCCGGGTGACGAGAGACGCTGCGTGGGAAGTCTTGGTCCAGCACACAGTTTTAATCTGCGAGGAAGTCTCAGACAGTCCCCTTTCAGGTTTAACAATTACAAAGTGAAATTTCACATGAGTCATTTCAATGGGAACAACATCATTAATCAGTTCCAGAAACTGAATTTGTTTAACAGGTTTTGGTACAGTCAAGATGGTACAGTTGAAATTTGGTTTCTTCATTGTGTACTACGCGATATGAACTTCATTACGTGTCCCGCCTTTGCTTTAACGTGTTAATTTCTTGTTTTCCTCTTGTGCATACAACTATGTAGCTAGAATAAACTAAAAATAATTCAGTTACGTCCAAGCAAACTTACAGAGAATGCCTGAAGGAAAGGCCGAGTGAGGCAGTGAAGTGGTTAGGGCACCACACTAGTATTCTGGGCGGACAGGATTTTGTGTCGTCCTGGACACTAAACCTGTTAGGGCTAGGATGGTTCCTTTGAAAAGAGATTACTCTTTCCCTCTTCGTCCATACAGATCTTGTGCTTCATCTCCAACTACCTTGTCATCGATAGGACATTAAATCATAATGTTCTTTTCTCCTGAAGAGAAGGGTGCATGGGACAAAGAATAGTACAAGCAATTAAAGCTCGTTTGTTAACTGATTGTGAGTTGCACACTACGACGTTCCTTTTGTAACTATTTATAGTTTATAATAACTTCCCCCCTACAAATTTTATCACTTTGTCCACAGTAAAGCAAAAAAAAAAAAAATGCGAAGCTCCACCGTTCTGGCCTCAGACGGCTCAGTCGGGACCTACGACCACCATATCGTCCTCTTCCAGCAGCGGCATTTGGATACGGTTTGAAGAGGTGTGAGATCGGTAAAGTGCTCTCCCGGCCACTGTCGGTTTTGTAGATCTAGATCTTGGAACCAGAAACAGTACTTCCCGTTCACGTAGCACCTCAGTTGGCATCACGAGGCTGAGGGGACCCCCTTCTTGTCCTCCCACCAAGTAAATACTCCTGCCAGCACCGGCAACTGCACGTAGGCCTCTGCATGGCAGTCAGCCACGCCAACCATTCACCTACGGCGGTGGAAGTGTGCACGCTACCGTCTTCATTTACACTGAGACTGCAACCCATGTTGGGGTCATTGTTGTTTCTTAATGCGTCAGAAAAGATCGCAAAATTCTGTGAATTGTTCTCTCTTCACTCCAAGTAGGTGTTCCAGCGCAGTGAAAGGTGAGACGTCCGAACTCGTTCAGACACTACTTGCTCAAATGAATTGCTAGTATGTGTGACTATGAAATGCAGGCTTAGGCAGGCTGTTTAGCAACGTAGTCGAAATTTTGCAATGGGTCCCAGTTATATTATTCACGACGTTGGCTTTGGCCAAAACAACAAAACCACAGTTATCACAAAACTCATGTACTCACACAGATTAACGAGATACAATGAACGTGCAAAATAATCCACTTATGTAACAAATACACTTTTCATGCACAAATGAACAATGAATAACTTTCCTAGCATGTAAATGGCATTCATTGCTTGTACACCCGTGCCAACGCGCAAACTGGCTGCCGTCAGGACTCTTCCCCTGCGAATGCCACCAGCGGGGATCACATCCTAGCGGCTTTGCTAGTGACAATCCGACAACGCACTAAGCGATTCGAGCTGTTAATAATGTTTCTAATTTTTGAACTGTTATAATTGTAAATAGACTGTTTAGGTTCAAATGGTTCAAATGGCTCTCAGCACTGTGGGACTTAACATCTGAGGTCATCAGTCCCTTAGTACTTAGAACTACTTAAACCTAACTAACCTAAGGACATCACACACATCCATGACCGAGGCAGGATCGAACCTGCGACCGGAGCGGTCGCGCGGTTCCAGACTGAAGCGCCTAGAACCGCTTGGCCACACCGGCCGGCGGCTGTTTAGGTTTTTATGTTGGTAACGACACGTAATGCTTTGTATGAAAATCGCTGACTGCGTTGTGTGCAGTCTGTGGCTGGTTGGACTATTCTCGGATTATTCGCTAGTGTAGCGTTGGGCCGTTGGATGTGAACAGCGCGTAGCGTTGGGTAGTTGGAGGTGAGCCGCCAGCAGTGGTGGATGTGGGATATATATATATATATATATATATATATATATATATATATATATATATATATATATATATATATATATAAATGACTTTTGAACACTATTTAGGTAAATACATTGTTTGTTCTCCATCAAAATCTTTCATTTGCTAACTATACCTATCAGTAGTTAGTGCCTTCAGTAGGTAGAATCTTTTATGTAGCTGGCATTATTGGCGCTCACTGTATTTCAGTAGTTCGAGTAACGAAGATTTTTGTGAGGCAAGTGATTCATGAAAGGTATAGGTTATTGTTCGTCAGGGGCATTCTTTTGTATGGATTATTGAAAGTCAGATTGCGTTGCGCTAAAAATATTGTGTGTCAGTTTAGAAATGATCAGAATAAGTAAAGATTGAACTGTCTGAGTGCGTTCAGTTTTGCTCAGCTGTTTGAAAATCAAATAACGTAAGAGTTTTTCCAACTCTGTCGTTCTTTACATACAAAGAGGAAGTTTGATCTATTTTTAAATGCTCATTAGCTGACTACCCTGTTTTGTCTGGGAATGTACATATTCCATTCTTCTATTAGTCCATAACCTCCTTCCCCCTCTCTCTGTCTATCTCCTCCTACCTCCCCCCCCCACCCTTAGCCCTCTTCCTCTTTCCCCTAGTCTCAGTTCATCTCCTTCTTGTCCTCCTCCCTGTCCAGCTCATCAACCCCCTCTCTCTGTCCTCCCTCTCTGTCCACCACTCTTTCTGTTCACCTCCTCCTGCCCCTTTCTCTGTCCATCTCCTCCTACCCCTCTACCTGTTCTCCCTTCTCTGTCCATCTGCTCCCGCCTCCTCTGTCTGTATGCTGCTTCCCCCCCCCCCTTGGGTCCATCTGCTCCTCCCATGATCTAATGGCATCCCCTCCTCCCATATCTCTATCTCCTCCTCCCCCTCTCTCTGTCCATTACCACCCACCTCTCTCCATGTCCACATCCTCCTCCCCTTCTATCTGAGTCCATCTCCTCCTTACCCCTCTTTATCTCTATCTCTCACCTTCTCGCTCCACAGTATCACCCCTACCCCCAACAGAAGGCTGGTGGTTCTTATCCCATAGCATTTCTTCCCAGATTGTAACTAATATGTGTATCAGATGTTTAGGATGAGATTTTACCAGTGACTTTGCCAGCATACCCATATGTCAAAGATATTTCGCAGACATTTCACAAATTTCACACATATTTCTATACATCTCTAGAGAATTTTCATTTTCCCGCAGCTCAGTGCTTGTGCAGTTCGGGCATACAATGATACAATGATACAATTTTGCAGGTAGATCCAGTGGTACACGTGGTTACTGTCTGCAGAATGTGTTGTGAATAGAGTTAGTAGTAAAGAAGTAAGAAATTAAAACATCGTGCATGATACAGTAGTTTTTCACGCATCTCAGTAACTGACGTCATACCCCCTGAATTATATGTTTTATAGTGATATATTTTTTCTGGTATATTCGGTGGTATATGTGAATACTGTCTTCACAATTTGTCGCAAATGTAGTTAGCAGTAAAGAAGTAATAAATTAAAACGTCATGTACCATGAGGCAGTTTCACTGTATGATCAGCGAAGTTGTAGTAAGCGAGAAACTTTTTTCCTTTCATCATTTTGTGGGGGTTGCAAACGAAAAAAAGTTTCGTGAAGATTTGGAATTATGTATAAAGTTTGCTGCAAGTCATTAAGCGCTCTCATTCTCAAATACTGGATAAATAAAGTATGGATATTCGTTCGTCGTGGTGTACCGCTACCGCTCAGGTCCGGACTCCGTTTCAAGTATACTTACAGTGTCCTCAACGAATGTTACGAAAACAGTATAAGGAAATCTTAGCGCCTAACTTCGTACTTACGCCAGGCAAGAGCGTAAACAGAGCACTTATTTGGCGGAGCGGATACAAGAAAGAATGATGATAATATGGGGACCGGAATCTATACTCTCATTATTTTACAGCACACGACTCACTGCCTTCTTCATCAGGTTGTATACGTGGACGAAGAAAAAAAATTCACGTATTTTTCCCGGATTTCCCGGTAAAAAATACACGTTCTCCCAGGTGAAAATACACTTTTTCCGTGTTAAGTGACAGTATACTCTTCCTCAGCACTGTAAAACTCATCAATCCTTTGAATGTTTATGGTTCTATGTACCGACGTAAAATTTCCCGGCACTTCAGAAAACGAAACTCCAGGGAGGGGGCGGAAAGGGGGAGGGTCATGCATGTACACTGCATATTTTCGCATTACGAAGGTATAAATTTGAATTCCACCAAACACCGCATGTCACTTTCCGAAGCATTGAAATCGAGATTGAGATGCGCTTTTGTAAGCCAGCCAAAGCTCATGTCGCTTGATCTCGCCCGCTGATGACAGCATAGGGCATGTGATGTAGTCAGCCAATAGCAAGATCACTCGTATGTAGCGCGAACACACAAATAAGAAAAGTTCATGGTTTAAATTAAGATACATCACACAAATGTGCCAGTAAAATTTTTAATAACGACGTAAATGTCTGATATGGGCTCGAAATTCTTCTAAATGGTCGTCCTCAAAGAGTTTACTTTTATTAATTTTAATCAGAATTGTGGGTAAAATCTCCTCAGGTACTGTTGAAAGGAAAGTGCGAGTATTAGTTGAGGACCAATTGGATGAAAATCAGTGTGGGTTTAGGCCTCTTAGAGGTTGTCGGGACCAGACCTTTAGCTTACGGCAAATAATGGAGAAGTGTTATGAGTGGAACAGGGAATTGTATCTATGCTTTATAGATCTAGAAAAGGCATATGACTGGGTTCCTAGGAGGAAGTTATTGTCTGTTCTACGAGATTATGGAATAGGAGGCAAACTTTTGCAAGCAATTAAAGGTCTTTACATGGATAGTCAGGCAGCAGTTAGAGTTGATGGTAAATTGATTTCATGGTTCAGAGTAGTTTCAGGGGTAAGACAAGGCTGCAACCTGTCTCCACTGTTGTTCATATTATTTATGGATCATATGTTGAAAACAATAGACTAGCTGGGTGACATTAGGATATGTGAACACAAAATAAGCAGTCTTGCATATGCAGATGACTTAGTTGTGATGGCAGATTCGATTGAAAGTTTGCAAAGTAATATTTCAGAGCTAGATCGGAAATGTAAGGACTATGGTATGAAGATTAGCATCTCCAAAACGAAAGTAATGTCAGTGGGAAAGAAATATAAACGGATTGAGTGCCAAATAGGAGGAACAAAGTTAGAACAGGTGGACGGTTTCAAGTACTTAGGATGCATATTCTCACAGGATGGCAACATAGTGAAAGAACTGGAAGCGAGGTGTAGCAAAGCTAATGCAGTGAGCGCTCAGCTACGATCTACTCTCTTCTGCAAGAAGGAAGTCAATACCAAGACTAAGTTATCTGTGCACTGTTCAATCTTTCGACCAACTTTGTTGTATGGGAGCGAAAGCTGGGTGGATTCAGGTTACCTTATCAACAAGGGTGAGGTTACGGATATGAAAGTAGCTAGGATGATTGCAGGTACTAGTAGATGGGAACAATGGCAGCAGGGTGTCCACAATGAGGAAATCAAAGAAAAACTGGAAATGAACTCTATAGATGTAGCAGTCAGGGCGAACAGGCTTAGATGGTGGGGTCATGTTACACGCATGGGAGAAGCAAGGTTACCCAAGATACTCATGGGTTCAGCAGTAGAGGGTAGGAGGAGTCGGGGCAGACCAAGGAGAAGGTAACTGGATTCGGTTAAGAATGATTTTGAAGTAATAGGTTTAACATCAGAAGAGGCACCAATGTTAGCACTGAATAGGGAATCATGAAGGAATTTTATAAGGGGGGATATGCTCCAGACTGAACGCTGAAAGGCATAATCAGTCTTAAATGATGATGATGATGATGATGATGAATGTTAATAATGAACAGCCTCAGTTGCACCGTTTACCTAGAATTTATCTAGGTTTCAGTCGGGATAACCCAACCTTCTTCAGAATCTAAATACCAATACAGTAAATTCTAGGTAAACGGTGCAACTGAGGCTGTTCATTATTAAAATTAATATTTATACAGTTGCTGACAGGGCCGCGAAATGTTGAAGATATTTAAGTTGATTTTCAAATGAGAGTCAAACGCTTTGTGCTTTAAGAAATTCATCGTACATTCTCGCACACAGTTCATCTTGCGCAAAAGGAAATTTGCTTTGAATGTAAATCTTTTCAAACCACCATTCGCAATATTTTCCAGCGACCTGTTAGAAATAGGTTCGTTTCAGCAGTTGAAAGAGAGCGCCAGTTAACAGGCGCCACCGCGCTTGCGCAGCTACGATGACGCAGGTAGCCCATATGTTCGTACGTGTAAAACATTAAAAGTTCTTATATTATGTCATAAAAGAAACAAGACGTCAGAGGATACCTCAAGAGCATCGGAATTTCGTAAACCAGACTAAAATGCATAATTCGGCTTAAAGTGCACATTCGTATGTCCATATTCGGATGTAAATTTTCTTGGAGTACCAGTGCTGTACTATCTCATGTTTGGTTCTTTATTATAGTATAATGCCATACATGCACTTGAAATGCAGCGAACAGTTGAAACCAGCCAAGAGTGTGAAATTAAACACTTCGTTTCAAATAAATTGACTGCCTCAGCAGAAAAGATTAATAAAAGTCAAATCTCTTTAACAAACCGACAAAAATAACTTCATTGTTCTGCAAGGCGATTAATGCTTGACTGTCAGAAAAGTGGAAATAAAATCTGAAAGTAATAACATATTTTTGCCTTCCGTTACTAAGCGAACGTATTTTTAATTCATTTGATAGCTCCCGGCCACAAAAATCCGTTTCATCATCATTTAATGTGAGAGAAATAAACGAAGACGAAAAACAAAATCACTGAACTTAAACACGGGTCACGTGGAGACGACCCACCTCCCCACCACAACTCTGACTACTCCGTGCTTCAGCTCCAGATTTACTATATTTCCGAACCGGGGCAATATTAGATAGTAGCGCCCAGCCACACTTCGGTAACCGGAAGCGGGAGAAGGTACTACGCACACGCGACTAAACTGCGCACGCACAAGAGCCCGCCCGCAACTGCTCAAACGACTCTAAACAGTTGTCACGTCACGCTCATCGGAGGCAATTTGTTGTTATGAAGCATTACACAGTCATCCTAAGCCTTCGACACACTGTGCTGTCGGCAGACGCTTGTATGAGTACTGTGTTTTGTTGTTGTATACGGCGTATATCCTTTGCAACTTAAGTTTTATTTTCTTTTTTTTTTTCTCTCGTTCATGTTATTCTGCAGTAGCGGGATACAGTAACATCCTTTGTTAGAGTATTGGTTCTCACCAGACAAAAATCACAAAAATATAACTAAAACTAAAACACTGAAAAATTCCCGAAATTCTAAACAATTCCCGGTTTTCTCCCGGATGAAAAAATTCCCGGGTTTTTCCCGGATCTTCTGGTTGTCCCGGGTCGTATACACCCTGTTCATATACGATTGCGTGAGGCGCTTTTAGAATCTGTTGCAAAATTAATGTCTACGTGAAGCGTTCATAGAGACAAATACGTAGACGTAATCTCAGGAATTATATTTCGTATTATACATTAAAATATTGCTGCAGCATATCTTTACTGCAGCGAAATTAATTAAAAGAAACCTTTGAATTAAAGAAAGTATTTCCTTTTTAAACGAAACAATCTTTGTTTTTCCGAGAAGCAGCCATGTATATACTTAACTGAAAGTTTTCAATTTTTACTTTAATACGAAATAAAATAATTTGTGCACTTTCTTTTTTTTTAGTAATTATGATTGCGAGTCTTATAAAGCGTCCGTTGATGATGGAACGCAATGGAATTATAATGAAATTATTCCTACGCAAGATGTCTGCCAAGAATGGTCAATTGTTCGGCGGTTCTAGTGCACTGAAAACCTTGAAAAATTAACATCATTTTTACTTCTGCATGAAGGTTGCTATATATATGAAAGAAAAATGCGCAATTAGCATAAATTACAATATATTCTTTTAAATTCACAACTTACAAAGCGAAATGGCCGCCTAGCGTGCGTTTTCTTCAAGGATGGAACAGAGAGTGTGTGTAATAACGCTGGTCCTTTTTGTTTCTAGCACCAGCGAGTAAAAGAACAATTACTCTGCTACTATAAACTTTTCTTATAGGGTCTTTTGCTTTTTTCATTATTTCGTTTCATTACAAATTACCGTTCTGACAGTTAATTACACGCGCATTTTGAGAGACCCCGCATGATATTTTCAATAATTTAAAGTTTTACAATTTTCATTTTAGTTCTTTTTGTGTCCGAATTGTCGTCGCACAATTTAATATTTTGTACCGTGTATCGGTACAGTAGCTCCACTGGGCCACTGGGGGCCGAACCGCACAGTAACCCTCGGTTCGGTGTGGGGCGGCTGTAGGGTCAGTGGACTGCAGTAGCCTGTTGTGGGGTTGTGAACCACTCAGGGCTACGGCGGGGACGGAGCCTCTCCATCGTTTCTAGGTCCCCAGTTCAATACGTACATACATACATACAAATTAACATTTTCGCCTATTTCCATGACACCGTTATCTTCAGCTACCCCTGATTCATCGTAAACTAGGCATCTAGCGTTTCCTGATCAGTTGGGAACTTCATTTCTTTATTTATTTTCATTTGTTTACATTTGTTTACACGTCTATTTCCGTAGGACAAAATTGAGTAGCAAATCTCCACGCTCATGGAACGTGTCAGTACATGAAATTACAACATAAAAGTAATAGCAGATAAAATAAAATGATTGTGAACCCAAAAAAAGTCAAGTAATAAGTTTAAGTAAACACAAACAACAACGTAATATAAGAATCAGCTTCATTTTTCAAGGAACTCCTCAACAGAATAGCAGAAGTGACCCATGAGGGAACTTCAGTTTCGATTTGAAAGCGCGTGGATTACTGCTAAGATTTTGTAATTCTTGTGGTAGCTTACTGAAAATGATTGCAGCGGTATACTGCACACCTTTCTGCACAACAGTTAAGGAAGCGCGATCCAAACTCAGATTGGATTTATGCCGAGTGTTAACTGAGTGAAAGCTGCTAATTCTTGGGAATAAGCTGATATTGTTAACAAGAAACGACAGTAAAAATTACGTATATTGAGAGGCAGGTGTCAGAATACCCAGACTAGTGAACAGGGGTCGACAAGAGGTTCGTGAACTTACATCACTTGTTGCCCGAACTGCCCGTTTCTGCGTCAAAAATATCCTTTTATAATGGGAAGAGTTACCCCAAAATATAATACCATACGACATAAGCGAATGAAAATAAGTAAAAGCAGACTAATTTTCATGTCTAACGATCACTTACTTCAGATCCCGTTCGAATAGTAAAAATTTCAGCATTAAGTTTCTGAACAACATCGTGAATGTGGGCTTTCCATGACAGTTTACTATCTATCTGAACACCTAGAATATTGAACTGTTTAGTTTCACTAATCATTAAAACGTTGGGTTTTGTGGAAGTGTGTTAGAAACCGTAAAAACTGGGTCTTACTATGATTTAGCGTTTGTTTATTTTGTACAAGCCATGAACTTATGTCCTGAAAGGCACTATTTGAAACCGAGTGCCGGCCGGCTGAGCGGTTCTAGGCGCTACAATCTGGAACCGCGCGACCGCTACGGACGCAGGTTCGAATCCTGCCTTGGGCATGGATGTGTGTGGTGTCCTTAGGTTGGTTAGGTTTAAGTAGTTCTAAGTTCTAGGGGACTGATGACCTCAGCTGTTAAGTCCCATAGTCCTCAGAGCCATTTCAACCATTTTTTTGAAACCGAGTCAATGTTGCACGCGCCGGCCGCGGCGGCCGTGCGGTTCTACGCGCTCCAGTCCGGAGCCGCGCTGCTGCTACGGTCGCAGGTTCGAATCCTGCCTCGGGCATGGGTGTGTGTGATGTCCTTAGGTTAGTTAGGTTTAAGTAGTTCTAAGTTCTAGGGGACTAATGATCACAGCAGTTGAGTCCCATAGTGCTCAGAGCCATTTGAACCAATGCTGCACACAATATCCTTTACTACCAGGCTAGTGTCATTAACAAACAGAAATTTTTAGAATTATCCGTAATACTTGAGGGCATATCACTTATCTAAATAACGAACACACGATGCTGACGTATACATTACCAGCCCACTTTCTTGTCTATTGTCAACTGCTTTTCTTTGTAAGTAGCCGAATTTCTTACGAGCAGACTTAACTTCTCAGGGTCTTATAAGGGACTGATGTATACTGGGGTTAGAAAAACCATGGGATACCTTCTAGTATCTTGTCGGACCTTCTTTCTCTCGGCGTAGTGGAGCAGTTCGATGTGGCATGGAGTCAACAAGTCGCTGGAAGTCATCTGAAGAAATATTGAGCCATGCTGCCTCTATAGCCGTCCATAACTGCGGAAGCGTTGCATGTGCAGGATTTTGTGCACACACTGATCCCTCGATTATGCCCCATAAATGTTCGATGGCATTCATGTCGGGCAATCTGGGTGGCCAAATCATACGCCCAAACTGTCCAAAATGTGCTTCAAAGCGATCTCGAACGACTGTGGTCCGACCGGACATTGGGCATCGGCATCCATAAAAAATTCCATCGTTGTTTGGGAAGGGGAAGTTCATGAACGCAAATTGTCTCCAAGTAGCGGAACATAAACGTTTCCAGTCAACGGTCGATTCATTTGGACCATAGTACCCACTCCATTCCACGTAAACATAACCCACACCATTATGGGGCCACAGCCAGCTTGGACAGTTCCTCGTTGACAACTTGGGTCTGTGGTTTCATGGGGTCTGTGTCACACTTGAGTCCTACCATCAGCTCTTACCAAATGCAACTGGGACTCATCTGACCAGGCCACGGTTTTCCAATCGTCTAGGGCCCAACTGATACAGCCACGAGCACAGGGGAGCAGCAGCACGCGATGTCGTGATGTTAGCAAAGGCACTCGCGTCGGTCGTCTGCTACCATAGCTCATCAACGCCACAATTCGCGGCGCTGTCCTAACGGATGCGTCGAGTGTACGTCTCACATTGATTTATGCGGCTATTTTACGCAGTGTTACTCGTCTTTAGCACTGACAACTCTAAGCAAACGCCTCTGCTCTCGGTAGTTAAGTGAAGGCCGTCGGCCACCGCGTTGTCCGTGAGATGTAATGCCTGAAATTTGGTATTCTTGGCACACTCTTGACACTGTGGACCACGGAATATTGAATTCTCTAACGATTTCTAAAATGGAATGTCCCACGCTTCTAGCGTTCAACGTCTTTTAATTCATGTCATGCAACCATAACCATGTCGGAAACCATTTCACATGAGTCACCTGTGTTCAAATGATAACTCCACCAATGTTCTTCCCTTTCATACGTTGTTTTCGCGATACTATAACCTTATTGCTGTCTCATGACTTCTGTCACTTCAGTGTATTACTGCGCGGTATTTATTCCTTGTACTCATCAGTTAAAACTCTGCATTCATAGTGAACATGTCTGCTTTCGTTAATGTGGAACTCGTGCGTATTACGATTTAGTTGCTTGCCTTGAAAGGCACAAGCAGTATTATGCAAATCAGGTGAAACATGTCAGAAAAGCTTTCTGTGAATATTTTAACAGATAACAGAGCAAAGCAGTACAGATTCGTAAACTAGAAGAACTATTTATAAAATTACCCATGGGCAGTATATAATTTATAGTATATGTTTTCTGTTTTCCATGTACTCTCTACTATAACTTTTGCCGCAAACAAAATAAAAAGATTATGTTGATTGAAAAGTTACATAACCTTCTGAATGTTCTATAGCTGTTGCTAGATGTTAGACGAGGTTACTCACTGAACAGCTGATGTGACCTTATCTGTCAATTCTGAGAACTATTACAAGTGAAAGAAATATTTCTGCTTAGAGTCGTGACTTCATGATCTTCAGCTGCTCCTTATACTATGGACAACGAGGAAAACAGCGTTTGCTGATTAATCAGAAACTTCCTCCTATACACCTTCCAGCACACTTCCTGGTCTGATGCCATTTACTTTTTTCAGTTGTTTGCGGAAATTCGTTGTGAGCAAACTTAACTTCTCACGGTCTTGCAGGCACTGACGTATATTGCGCAGTACCACCCTTACACGGCTAAGTATTATTGCACAATATATAGAATGAGGGTCAATATTTTTAAAGCTCTACAGTATTCATGATTATGTTACGCGTACCGTCAATACTGATCTCAGACGATCGATATTATTGTGCAATACCCGTTATTGTCCAATAAATACGCAGCGCGTGGCGGGTCCTTAGCTGCATACGCCGATCAATGTTTTCTTGTGACGTTAGCTACTTGTTCCAACACCCAATACGCTTTGAATGACAATAACGTAACCATGGCTGCTGGAGCCAGCAATGTTGCAACAGGCGTCAGGTAATGATTTGATAGTAGGAAAAATCGTTGGTGATGACTTAGAAACCAAAGTACTACTACATCTGCATCTACAATACATGACTGCTCTGCGGTTGACACTCAAGTTCATGTCAGAGGGTTCGCCGACTCGCTTTCAGACTATTTCTCTACCGTTCCACTCTCTAATAACGGGTAGGAAAAACGAACACCTCAGTCTTTCGCCATTTGGAGGAGAAAGTTGTGACAGAAATTTCGTGAAAAAATGTCGCCGCAGTAGACACAACTTTGTTTTACTGACTGCTACCACATCTAGCGTATCACATCTCTGACACTCTCTCCCCATCTGATACAACTCAGGTGAGCCAACACAACAGTACCTCAGACGTTCCATGATGCCAGGTAGACTCCCCTCCAGTTCTCTCACAGATGAAAAACCATTTTTGACAGTTCAACATGTTAACTACTCTGTTGTGAAGGCACAACAGCATTGCAATTATATGAATGAGATACTCTTCACGTGTGATAAAGAGAATGGAGACGCACAATGTCTGTGGTCTTTATTCATCTATTTTATACTTTCTTGCACTGATACGTGATTTATGTATTCTGGTACAAAGAAATCTGGAACCCTACAAATAATAAAAAAAAAGTAAACCTACGTCATTAGCCACTCCTGCAGATTACTTGATTATCTAGACTCAAGGAACGAAAATTCAAATACAATAAGTTGAATGGCAAAAATAATGCACACTGCAGAGCTCCATGAGAAGTAGTTGTGCATTATAAATAGACCTCTGTTGACACAGAAGTTAGTAATTTATTTTTTTAATAGCAATGAATTTCTGTAAATAATAAGGTTTCAGAAAATTAACAGCAGCTGCTGTGAAACATGTGGTAGAAGGTACTTAGCACTGTATCAAATATTACGGTTTCTCGACATTCCAATCATATATGGAGCACGAGAAGAATCAACATCCACGTGAGTACTCTGCAATTAACACTTGAGTGCCCGGCAGAGGGTTCTTCGAATCTTTGGTTCGCCTTACGCCGAATATTTTCTACGACAGTAAATGAACACAACATGTTTTTGAAAAAGATTATTAAAAATCATGTCGAAAGATAGAGCTCAGATTAAAGAGTTTTTGATAGGAAAAGATGACAACAAAATGTGCGGGAGTGGTTCCAGAGGAGCAAGCGAGTTCCAGGACGATGATGATGATGGTGATTTTCGGTTTGTGGTGCGCTCAACTGTGTGATTATCAGCGCCCGTACAAATTGCCACTCTTTTCAAGGTCCAATCTTGCCATATTCCTGAATAATGATGAAATGATGAGGACAAGACAGACACCCAGTCTCTTGGATGAGAAAATCCCCGATCCGACCGGGAATCGAGACCGGAAGCCCGTGATCTAGAGGCAGCAAAGTTCCAGCGGTTCCTGGATTTTCAGTCAGGCAAGGTATGGAGCAAGAGAGCCGGTGGCTACGGATTACAGTGCGTTCCTGCGGACATTTAGTTACGTGTGTATACAGTGCTAAGGATACTTTGGAAGGACAGACACAGGTTGTATACAACAGCAAACATATCAGGTTGGTGCATAAGTTCGTAGCGTTTTTGTTTTGCATGTTGGTATTTCGGTTGCTATGGGTTTATTATCGATTGTCATTTTTTATTTATAATTCACTGTTGCTATCTGAGTTTACATGTTATCATCTGGAGATAGTGAGTGTAGCTGTGGACGCTAAAAATAGAGTGCCAAGTGCAGAAATCGAAACATTTGCGACATAGTCTTTGTTTAAATTCATCAGTGGGGTGACAGTGGCGAAGACAGCCAAAACTATTTGCGCCATGTGTGGGGATAATGCCATTGGACAGAGGACGATAATAAAACGGTTTTCTCGTTTTAAGGAGTATCGTTTTGACGTTAGTGACCCTCCACGTTCAGGAAGACCTTCGGTGTTTGATGAATTTCGTTTACACCTTAATAACTTTTCCGGTCACCTTACACGTTTCAACATTCCTTCATTTTCAAAGGCATTGGTTATGTCAATCATATAAAATTATTCATTAAATACATCGTATATCGTCAGCATTCCCAATCACGGGACAAGACTTTGAAAATGTCGGAATGTCGAAACGCTTAAGGTGATTTTGGAAATACTGAAAAGCGCGGTCAGGACATCAAAAAAGTTATTAAAGTGCATCCAAATGGCCTCTTCGTCTCGTAACATTTTCATGCAAATTGCAGAAGATAATTTAAAAACATGAATCCCCATGATCCTCGTCAATGTACTCGAGAACTGAAAAATGTTATTAACTGTGATCGTGCGACATTTGCATGCAATGGAGAAGGTTCAAAAATCGGGTTTATGGGTGCTGCATGATCTAAGCCAAAAACACAAAAAACAGCAGGTGATCATATGTGCATCTCTAGTTGCTCGCCATCAATTAGCTCGTGAACAACACTGGCCATTCCTAACCTGTATCGTAACCGGTGACGAAAAATGGTGTATTTATGTTAAAATAAGGAAAAGGAAGGAGTAGTTGAGGCCAAACAAAGCAGCAACTCCCCGTACGGAGACCTACGCGCATCAACAAAAGGTAATGTTGTGCATGTGGTGGAAAAGCGACGAGATGATGACGCTTGGTTTGTGGGGCGCTCAACTGCGCAGTTATCAGCGCCCGTACAATTTCCCAATCTTTGCTCAGCCCAATTTCGCCAGTTTCCTGGATGATGATGAAATGATGAGAGCAACACAAACACCCAGCCATCCTGAAGCAGGTGAAAATCCCTGACGCCGCCGGGAATCGAACGCGGGACCCCATGCTCGGGAAGCGAGAACGCAACCGCGAGACCACGAGCTGTGGACAGAGAAGACCGACGGTGTGGTGTACTGCAAATTGCTTCCCTGACATGTAACCATCATTGCTGACATTTACTGTCATTAACTGAAACGTCTTGCAGACGCAGTCCAAGAACAACGATCAGGAAGACCGTGTGAAGTGATGCCCGACAGCATTCTGCTAAACTGGCAAAAACCACTATATAGGAGTTGAGCTGGAGGAGGAGAAGGAGGAGAATAAGACTAGTGTTTAACATCCCGTCGACATCGAGGTCATTACAGACCGAGCGCAAGCTCGGATTAGGTATGGATGGGGAAGGAAATCAGCCGTGCTCTTTCAAAGGAACCATCTCAGCATTTGCCCAAACTGATTTACGGAAATCACGGAAAACCTAAATCAGGATGGTCTGATGCGGGTTTGAACTCTCGTTCTTCCGAACGGCGAGTCCAGTATACTAAACACTGCGCCACCTCGCTCGGTGATTTGGGTTGGGAAATCATTCCGCACCATCCTTATTCACCTGATCTTGCGACCTCAGAATTTCACCTTTTCCGCTCTCTGTCGATCACCCTTCAAGAGACTTGCTTTCCGGGTAAAAATGCACTCCGAACATGGCTTGACGAGTTCTTCGCCTCAAAACCACGTGATTTCTACAGGCGCTGAATCGGAAGGTTCAAAAAATGGTTCAAACGGCTCTCAGCACTATGGGACTTTACATCTGAGGTCATCAGTCCCCGAGACATAGAACTACTTAAACCTAACTAACCTAAGGGCATCACACACATCCATGCCCGAGGCAGGATTCGAACCTGCGACCGTAGCAGCAGCGTGATTCCAGACTGAAGGCCCTAGAACCGCTCGGCCACAGCGACCAGCGCAGAAAGTTACCCTAAAGTTGGCTGACTGTTGTAAACAGCGAAGGAGAATATATTATTGGTGATTACTCTGTTACGTGTGTCTGTTGTGCTTGGTACTTATAAAAAAAAAACGCTACGAACTTACGAAGCAACCTAACAGAATGCTTAATGTGAGCAGTCATAGCTATTGTATGGAAGGAGAATTTTAAATGCGCATTTGTTGTTCGTACAATAAAAGAAATGAAGCAGCCTTTATTTCAGTGCTTGCGTTACGTGAGAGCTGTCACATTAAACGAGCAAGTTCTTAAGATAATCGAACACCTACGGGAAACCAAACCACAGTACAGAGCCAACTCTCTATTTGCATGGCGGCAGAGTCCTCACCTTGACGGTGTCTAGAAACTGCGACTCAGCGGGACAGTGAATAATCACAAATTCTATAAAGAGTTAAATGTGCCTTTCACCCAGTCACTGCTGACACTATTTTTAACACTCTTACCTTGACAATTTGTCAACAGAATACGGCTCCTGCTGACGTTCATTCACTAGGTGATGGTATTATAAGTGAAAGTGTAAACACTAAGACGCACTAAAAACCGTCCTTGCCACTCATCTCAGTCTCCCTTAATCCCAACGGTCCCTCCACATCCAACAAGATAACTTCAGTTCCTGATATAATCAGTGCGAACTCACCAAAAACTTTCAAAAATCGAGGCAATAACTACAGGAAAACGCACCCGAACAAACCGTCCTCGTGACCTGTACCTTACAATCTTCAATCGTCCGATCCACCTAATTAAACATAACATAACATCGGGAGGTCTGCAGTGACCAGTACTGATATCGCTATTGTTCTTAATCTATATAAATTACCTTTCAACGGGAGAAGCGGACCTCGGGGAAGATCAGTTTGGATTCCGTAGAGATGTTGGAACACGTGAGGCAATACTAACCTTACGACTTATCTTAGAAGAAAGATTAAGAAAAGGCAAACCTACGTTTCTAGCATTTGTAGACTTAGAGAAAGCTTTTGACAACGTTAACTGGAATACACTCTTTCAAATTCTGAAGGTGGCAGGGGTAAAATACAAGGAGCGAAAGGCTATTTACAATTTGTACAGAAACCAGATGGCAGTTATAAGAGTCGAGGGGCATGAAAGGGAAGCAGTGGTTGGGAAAGGAGTGAGACAGAGTTGTAGCCTCTCCCCGATGTTATTCAATCTGTATATTGAGCAAGCAGTAAAGGAAACAAAAGAAAAATTCGCAGTAGGTATTAAAATTCATGGAGAAGTAGTAAAAACTTTGAGGTTCGCCGATGACATTGTAATTCTGTCAGAGACAGCAAAGGACTTGGAAGAGCAATTGAACGGAATGGACTGTGTCTTGAAAGGAGGATATAAGATGAACATCAACAAAAGCAAAACGAGGATAATGGAATGTAGTCAAATTAAATCGGGTGATACTGAGGGGATTAGATTAGGAAATGAGACACTTAAAGTAGTAAAGGAGTTTTGCTATTTAGGGAGCAAAATAACTGATGATGGTCGAAGTAGAGAGGATATAAAATGTAGACTGGCAATGGCAAGGAAATCGTTTCTGAAGAAGAGAAATTTGTTAACATCTAGTATGGATTTAAGTGTCAGGAAGTCTTTTCTGAAAGTATTTGTATGGAGTGTAGCCATGTATGGAAGTGAAACATGGACGACAAATAGTATGGACAAGAAGAGAATAGAAGCTTTCGAAATATCGTGTACAGAAGAATGCTTGAAGTTTAGATGGGTAGATCACACAACTAATGAGGAGGTATTGAATAGAATTGGGGAGAAGAGGAGTTTGTGGCACAACTTGACAAGAAGAAGGGACCGGTTGGTATGACATGTTCTGAGGCATCAAGGGATCACCAACTTAGTACTGGAGGGCAGCGTGGAGGGTAAAAATCGTAGAGGGAGACCAAGAGATGAATACACTAAGCAGATTCAGAAGGATGTAGGTTGCAGTAGGTACTGGGAGATGAAGAAGCTTGCACAGGATAGAGTAGCATGGAGAGCTGCATCAGACTAGTCTCAGGACTGAAGACCACAACAACAACAATTTTAAAGGGAAGTGCAAAAAGTGGATTGTTTGCTGATGACGCCAGAACAGGTCCAAAACTGGTTCACAAAGATTCAAACTACGTAATTCCAAAGAAACAAAAATGATCTACCATTGTTCTTAATCCATATAAATTACTTTCCAATAATTTTAAAGGGAAATGCAAAAAGTGGATTGTTTGCTGATGACGGCGGAACAGGTCTAAAACTGGTTCACAAAGACTCATATTACGTAATTCCAAAGAAACAAATATAATCTACCAGCAACAGAAGTAGACATTTTATCTAGTGAGCTTATTTTAAACAAGGGCCGAAGTGACAAATGACATTCCTTTACTCTGCTGGTGGTTCACTGACACCGGCAACCACGAATAGAGGTTGCCGAGAGTGAGACGTCTGTTTAAAACTGTCAGTATATAGACAGCGACAGAGGAGATACTCATGACGATGCAGATCTTATTAGGGCTGTGAGGTAATAATGGGGCCATTGTGAAACCAAGTTTGTTTCGGCTGACGCGGGGTAATTAGGCCGTTGCTGCCCGACTGTCATCGCTAATGTGGTGAGGGAGGCGCCCAGCGCCAGGTGACAATATTGCTCCAGCGCGGCCACACGTGGTACAGCCTTTGGTGCCCGCCAGCGACAACACGGGTCGCAACACACTGTAGGCGCTGCCCAAACACTGGCGGTGATTCTGCGCGCGCAGCGAACAGCAGCGTCATCTAAAACTGTGTACTCGCGGGACCGGCGACGCACATCGCTTGCATCTCGCAAGTACACCGGAGAGTATCGTTTGGCGGACGTTTTACGTCAAAGGATCGTATGAAATTTTACTTATTTATATTTTTAATGGCTCCCTTGTTCCGTCCAGAAAGAATTTTTAGGTGACCTACTACATTAGAGCAAGACAACTGGATAATTAATTATACCGGGTGATCAAAAAGTCTGTATAAATTTGAAAACTGAATAAATCACGTAGATAGAGAGGCACAAATTGACACACATGCTTGGAATGATATGGGGTTTTATTAGAACAAAAAAAATACAAACGTTCAAAAAATGTCCGACAGATGGCGCTTCATCTGATCAGAATAGCAATAATTAGCATAACAAAGTAAGACAAAGCATAGATGACGTTCTTTACAGGAAATGCTCAGTATGTCCACCATCATTCCTCATCAATAGCTGTAGTCGAGGAATAATGTTGTGAACAGCACTGTAAAGCATGTCCGGAGTAATGGTGAGGCATGTGGCGTCGGATGTTGTCTTTCAGCATCGCTAGAGATGTCGGTCGATCACGATACACTTGCGACTTCAGGTAACCCCAAAGCCAATAATCGCACGGACTGAGGTCTGGGGACCTGGGAGGCCAAGCATGACGAAAGTGGCGGCTGAGCATACGATCATCACCAAACGACGCGCGCAAGAGATCTTTCACGTGTCTAGCAATATGGGGAGTTTTTTTTTTTTTTTTGTTCTAATGAAACCCCATGTCATTCCAAGCATGTGTGTCATTTTTACCTCTATATCTACATTATTCCGTGGTTTATTAAGTTTTCAAATTTTTACTGACTTTTTGATCACCCAGTACTTAATATATTACACGTTACTTACCAGGAATGTCATTTTCTTCGCAACAATTGAACAACAGGCAAATTTGTCTTTGGGTGCATGGGTGTCTTGGGTGTCTTGAGCAACCGCAATTTTTTCTTCTTTTGTACCCAGACATGTTTCGCTGAAGTTGCAGCATCGTGAGTGCCTTTTTTTTGTTTTCTATTAAGTCACTGGAAAAATTGCTTTTTAGTATCCGCACACATAGAACTTCAATTTTTAACTATACATAGATTTGCAAATAAAAAAAATTACGTTCAAATTTGTGAATATTTTTCTTAAACTCAAATTCTTTATGTACAGATACTAAAAAAGCAAATTTTCCTGATATTTCATAGAAGGTAAATAAAAACCACGGATGATGCTATAACTTCAGCGAAAGCAAAAATTGTGTTTGCTCACAGCGGAAATTATCCAAAGAGAAACTTTTTATAAGCACACAGGGACACAAGAATGAGCTTCAACCCGAGATAGAACGACAGTTGTCGAGGAAAATATTTCGACCCATGGTCTACGAGTGAAAATTTTATTTCATGACAGAACGGTATACTTTCATTTCCTGAGAAAAGCAGCTGAAATTTTAGAGACACACAACACGATTAACCAGGAAAATTTTCAGTGGCACAAATAAGACCTGAAATACCGAAGTAAGGTGTCTAGTCGATGCCAAAAAGGAAGTGTTTAACCACTGTAAACTACACAAACGACTTAAAGACAAAAAGTCGACTCCTGTAAGTTCACGTAAAAACAACTAGCAGGAAGGAAGATGAAACTGAAAACCGTATGTGCACTAGTGCTAGACAGGTCACAGTGACAGGAAGAAGACGTTTTGAGAAGATAAGACGTACTAAATTAAAGTTAATTCGTGCTTCTACATGCTGTTTACATGACCAAACGAAACAATAATAAAGTGATACTTACAAAGGCACTGTCAAAGAAATTATGTTTGAAGCTCGTACAGAATTGTACTTGGTCGGAACCTAACGAGCCATAGCACAAAATGCAAATAGTTTATCTAGCGATAATATTTGTAGATATGACCTTAAGTGTAGTTTACCACAGAACTCTAAGACACACCGAGATAGCCACAAACCGAAAGACATCAAACGAAATCCACTTAGTCAAGTCGTTAGGAGCAACTTAAAACATCAATTTATATTTTCGTTTGGTAAGTTATTTTCATTTCAAATTCTTCCTAATCAACTAGACATTCTTTTATACGGTTCTCTATATTGCATAAACCTTTATACGGTTCTTTATGTTGCGTAAACTACTTTCTTTAGTCTTACATTATTAGGACTAAGAATTACGTATATTGAATTTATTGTTCGATCTAGTGCAGACACAATGGAGGAAAGATTTTCAGGAAACAAATACATAATTCAGATCGGACAACTTACATCTCGAAGTCCAGACACATTTCCTTGTGCGTGAAATAGAAAACAATACATGGAAGTAAGTTAAGTGGTTTATATAATAAAATGGTTCAAATGGCTCTGAGCACTATGGGACTTAACTGTTGAGGTCATCAGTCCCCTAGAACTTAGAACTACTTAAACCTAACTAACCTAAGGACATCACACACATCCATGCCCGAGGCAGGATTCGAACCTGCGACCGCAGCGGTCGCGCGGTTCCAGACTGAAGCGCCTAGAATCGCTCGGCCACTCCGGCCGGCGGTTTATATAATAATATCTAACTTGTAATTTAACAAATATGATGAAGTAAGCATTGACAGAATAATAAAAAGTGTAAAAAGGATAAAGAGAAACATACAAGGGATTCGATTTGTCAGCTGAGATGGTAGATTAATTCTCTACATCTATTATGTGAGAGCTAAAGTTAGAGCTATAATTATTACAAGAGATAGGTAGTTAGTGTATATTTGGAAATAGGGTAATTCGTAACTTTTCTTGTAGTTTACTCCAAACTCAAGCCCTTGCAACATATGTTTTCCCAGTCATAATTGTGCTGTGAGGGTAAGATGTCAAGACCTGATTCCCTGCGAATCGTGTTGATGCAGGAAAGCTTTGAGGACAGATATTAGGGTTCCGTTTAAAAAGTACGGTGAAACAAGTCAGAGGTTAGTAATCACCCTTTAACATTGAGTTTGCCGGATTATTTCTCTAAGCTAGAGTGCTCATATAATAGTGTTTCGGTCACGTAAATTACAGAGGAGCATAGTGCGAAGTCGAGGAGCTGTCAGTATTTAGCTTTTATTTTCATTCCATTTTTATTATGTGAGAATCCAACAATAACTTTTTTAGAATACTTTATTTTCCCATAGCTAATTAAGAACTATTTAATTCAGTCATTTACTCGTCATATTCCACAGATCCCTTCAAGAAGGACAAATGTGGGATATCGAACGACTCAAGGTATAGATCAGTGGAAGACAAATCATAGAAATGTAATCTATACACAGCATTTACAATGTACAACTACTAGCCTGCTTAGCGTAGCATTAGACTGCTTAGTCTACCACTAGACTGCTTAGTCTATCACTACACTGATTAGGCTATCACTACAGTGCTAATTCTAATCAAATAAATAGAATGCAGCTACTTTGAAAACTGCTGCTGGATTTCAGTTGTATTAAATATCTGCAATTTATCTTATATTGGTAGCTCAATATCTGTTTTAGTACACTGGTATTTTTCGAAGAAAATACAGTACTTAAATTCGTAACAGAGGCCCACCTAAGGGATACTACAGCTTGTCGTGCAGCTGTACAGTTAACACTGCAATTTGCTATGCAGCTAACATGATGTTCAATAATTTAATCTTAGTGTAAATAATCAGACGATTTGTAGTAGGAGTGATAAAAGACATTTGTTTTTTATTCTGTTCGAAATTAATGGGGAATACCAATATTTTGCAATATATTAGAATACCTTTGTGCCAGAGTATATAACGTCATTCTGAAACCTTGGCAAAAAGGCAAAGCCTACATGAAAATTATTTTAGGGTTTCGTATTGTGATTGTGCAAACCACAGTCCAGCAGAAACTGATTTCTATTGTTGGCAACAACAACCATGAAGGTGCAAATGTACTGGGAACTGAGTGAAAGATGTTCAAGATCCTTAAAAAAGACTCTGCAAGCTGTGAATTATCCACTTTACTCAACATCCTTACTGCTTGCTTCTGGTGAATAAATACCTGATTTACTAGAAAATATTCGAATGATTTCACCTTCGTTTGCCATATGACAAAGTCATACGGCGGAAGGGAGTGAAATAACGCAAGTAAGGCAAGATCTTTGTGTTTATATATACACAATAAAAGATGCTACTAAGAGCATAACACACTGTACTCATCTTTTGATCAGTTTACGTATGTGCAAACGTCAATTTTAACTCGTTATCCAGTGAGCGGCTGGATGGATGGAATGAGTACACAGAAGGGCTCTATGAAGGGGAGGACTTGTTCAGTGATAGAATAAGAAATTAGCGTCTTTATGGAAGAGATAGGGCGCCCAGTATTGGAGTCAGAATTTAAAAGAGCTTTGGAAGGCTTGACATTAAAAAACGCAGAAGGGGTAGCTAACATTCCACCGTAATTTCTAAAGCATTGGGGTAAGTGACAACCAAGCGACTATCTACCTTGGCGTTTAGAATATGCGAGACTGACGACATAGCATCTGACCTTCGAAAAATATCATCCATTCAATTCCAAAGACAGCATGAGAAAAAATGTGCAACAACCAGCGCAGAATCGTATTAACAGCTCATGCATCCAAGGTGCTGACAGGAATAATACAAAGAAGAATGGAAAAGAAAATTGAGGATATATTAGATGACGATCAGTTCGGCTTTATGAAAGGTGAAGGCAGCAGAAAGACAGTCCTGACGCTGCGCTTGGTAACGGAAGCATGACTGAAGTAAAATCAAGACTCTTTCACTGGATTTATCGGGGTGGGAAATGCGTTCCACGCTGTAGAAAGGCGGAAGATGTTTGGAATTCTGAGAAAAATGGGCATCAGGTATAGTGAAATTAAAAATGGGGTCAGACTCAGATGCCGTCTTTCTCTTGCACTGTTCAATCTACACCCTGAAGAAGTAATGACAGAAATAAAAGAAAGCTTCAAGTGTGGGGTTAAAATTCAGGACGAATGGATATCAGTGATAAGATTCGCTGATGACATTTCTATCCTCAGTGAAGGTGAAGAAGATTTACAAGACCTGTTGAATGGAATGAACAAACTTATGAATACAGAATATGGATTGAGAGTAAACAGAATAAAGACTGAAGTAGTGAGAAGTACCAGAAATGAGAACAGTAGCAAAATTAACAAAATTAACAGCAAAAATGGTGATCGTAGACAAAGTCAAGGAATTCTGCTAATCCATAACGGACGAAGTAAGAGGGCATAAAAAAACTGACATAGACAAAGAGGGAATACCTGGCCAAGAGAAGTCTACTAGTACCAAACATAAGGCCTTAATGAGAGGAAGAATTTTTTTTGAAAAAGCACGTTTGAGCATAGCATTGTGTGGTATTGAAACCGTCGGGAAACCGGAACAGAAGAGAAGTGAATCATTCGAGATGTGTTACAGAAGAATGTTGAAAATTAGGTGGACTGATAAGGTAAGAAATGAGGAGGTTCTCCTCAGAATCGTCGAAGAAAGGAACATGTGGGAAACACTGACAAGAAGAAGGAACATGTTAATAGGACATTTGTTTAGACATCAGGGAATAACTTCCATGGTACTAGAGGGAGCTGTAGAAGGTAAAATCTGTAGAGTTAGGCAGATACCGGAATACACCTGCGAAATAATTTACGACGAAAGGTGCAAGTGCTACTCTGAGACGAAAAAGTCAGCACAAGAAAGAATTCGTGGTACACCGCATCAAACAAGACAGAAGACCGATAATTTAAAAAAAATTGGAAAAGGAAAAAGGGAAAAGGAAAAAGAACCTACGAACCATAATTTGTAGGCTGATGACGATCTTCCTCGCAGGCATATCGGCGAGGCAGATCTTCTATGATTTCTGTTTCAGTGCGTATCTGTTGAATGATGGAATGACATCTTTTTGTGTATGCCGATTCCGCGGTTTAGTTCACATGATGACAGCCCTTCTTGACATAAAATGACAATAGACGCATAGTTTAAGCTTCAAATTACTGTTCGAGGCATGTATACACGATCAGCGTTGCTCTATTCACAATTGAAAAGGAAGATTAGGGTTTTTACGCTCCTTCGATGACACGGCTATTACGGACGGAGCGGAAACTCCGGCTGTGCAAGGCTTGGGAGGAAAGTTTGTTCTGCCGTTTCTGAGGAACCATCGAAAGCTTTCACTTCAAACGATTTAGGGAAATAAAGGAAAATTTAAATCTGGATGGCCGAACGGAGATGTAAAATGCCGTCCTCACGAACCAGTGCACCATATCGCACAGTATACAGCGCGCTCCGCCATTAGCATGTTTACTTTTACATTTGCCTCTATTACACATGTGACTGAACGTATTTTAACTTCGTGCGGTCAGTTGTGTGCTAGGAAAGAGGAACCCAATAAGAACACCCTCACACACATATGGGCAACGTAACGCATGACAAGACGCATAACATTTTTTCAGCAGTTTATTTATTTATTTTTGTGCTACGAAAATTGAGAACCCGCCGTATCTACGTTCTCTTTGACATTTTTTGAGTGTCTGCTGGTCTAACTTGTGTGATGAGAGGGGAGGGAATGGGAAAGGATGGTAGTAGGGGTGAGAATCCGATCAGGGGAAATTCATCAAAGAGGGGACGAAGATCTTACGGCGATGTTCAACAGTATACATACTCTGTTCCTTTACTTGGCTGTCAAGTATTGTACCTACTTTTTGTATGGCTGTTTTTTGTAGTGTTCACTCAATTTTGGTTGTTTTCTGTGTTAAGCAATACTTTTTTTTAGTCTGTAGAATACGTCATTTACGTGATGCTTATTTTTACGAGTGTGTTTGACTTCATATATGGTATACAACTGCACATTTTTTGGAGGTTGCTAGTATATTTTAAGTATGTGTTTGTTGTCCTCTACCCTTACATTAACGCGAAAGATATTTAATTGCACGTGACTTGGAAATTTTATTAATTGAAGGTTGCCCAGTGATCAATATAAATATGAAAATATTCTTCGGAAATAATTTTAAAAAATGGGCAGAATAATGTGCTATTTATTATGACAACTGATGTGGTAATTTCCTATAATTCTCGAATTTATATTTATTGTTGTGACTTTAAATGTTTAGCTCAAGAATATTAATTTCATATTGTCTGTAGTGTAAAAATGTAAATTGTATTTTACATTTTTGTTGTTAAATTTCACACCTAAGCCGTGTACTTCAGTGGTTGTTACATTGTATAGCATCAAGGTGTCTTCAGTGTAATATTTATAATACATTATTTTTGTCTTTTGCCATTTTATTTGCTTTAAAAAGTTATATTTCAGCAAATAGGCCAGGCAAGATACTGTTTATTGTTAAACCATCATTCTGGTCATAGATTTTTCCATTACAGATAAGTTAATTGTGGAATAGTACCAGTTTAAGTAAATTCATTAGTTTGCAGATTTCTACATAATTTTTTATTACACACTAAGTTGCGTTTCTATTATAAGTATGTTAGTATACAGATTAACTATACTGAGGTATGCAAATCTTGATGATCTAGGTATGGTGATGTCTTTGATACTGTCAATCAGTTCATAACTGTTCTCTACGGAGTATATTGTAGTAAATGTATAAGATGTATTAAGAATTTCATGAAGTCCTTTTAGTGATTTTGTTCCAGGGCTACATACTAAATTGAAAACTGGGTACATTCGATAACCAGGATTATTAGTTTTTGATAGCATGGTTGATGATTGC
This sequence comes from Schistocerca nitens, assembly GCF_023898315.1. Lineage (NCBI taxonomy): Eukaryota > Metazoa > Arthropoda > Insecta > Orthoptera > Acrididae > Schistocerca > Schistocerca nitens. The sequence goes on from NC_064622.1 coordinate 205,126,298, forward strand.
ACTTCATTTGGCTTCAGTTGGCGTTAGAAGGAAGATGCAGTTCTTTAACAGATTGCTTATTTTAGATTGCTATTTACGGATGGGATCAGATTCCAATCTAGTTATACTGTTATTTTTTTTTAATTTTGAAGTTTTGTTCATGTGCTCTGATTTATAAACTGCCACAGCTGTATTACTTCTGTAAATTTTAACAAGGGCATTAGTGTTAGTTGGTTTTTTTTATTTATTTGCTGCAAGTGATAGTATTTTTATCTGTCTGACTTAGTTTTTCTGATATACAGGCTATTTTGGCACTAGTAATTAGGTCTTTAACATTTTTTTTTTCAAGTTTGATGGCGACATTGTGTTAAAGTCCTTTATTTATCAAATTTAATTATATATACTTGAAATTAATGTTTCCAGTGTTCACAACTCTGTCAAAGAACTTATGTTGTTCAGCAGATGAATTATACTGGGGAATGGTTGTTTTCTTAACAATCAGGAATGAGTGTTTTTCTTTTGTTTTTATGAATAGCTTATCCTCATGCACAGATTGTTGTACTATGTCTACGAATTTTAAAAATTGGTGTAGTAGGAGGCAGTGGTTTAACTCTAGTTGCAGCCTGTACTGTAGATATTTTTATGAGAAGGAAACACAGTTTAGAATGAGACCTAATTTCACATTTGACCCATGTGGTTTGGCTGCTTGTGCTGATTTATACTGGGATTTATTACAACTCCAAAGTAATTAGGAATAACATTCTCTGTCTTCTGAGATATACTGCTTATTGAATTTCATGACGAGAATAATTTAATTAACTTCAGTTTACATTGCCTGCACATATTCATTGACCCTTTTGCCTTACTAGGTAGAGAAATAAAACGTTTATCTCTTATCTATGTGGGGACTGTGGCTGTGATGAGTAAATACATGAAATGTATTCGCAGTTGCGAATAGGGACAACCATCAGCTGCGTAATGGAGTGGACGACAATGAAAATTTGTGTCGTACGGGACTTGAAACTGGATTCCCCGCTTATCGCGATCTGTCGCCTTACCATTAGGCTATCCGAGCGTGAATCACGGCCAGACTCAAACCTCCATATGTCGTCAACCATGTGCCTACAACCTACACTCGCACATCCACTATGTGTATTCCTGTAAAGGAGAGACATTGTAATTGAAAGTCACTTGGATGTCCGAAGGTACATTGCACTGTAATTCAGAATACCACAGACACCGGAATATTGTATAGTGGCGAATAAAAGTTTTCAGAAATTATTATAACTGGTCACCTACTGCAATGTTTCATTTTTTATTGCTCCTTGACCAGTTTCCTGGTTATAATCACGATGATCATGACACCCTATGCATTCTATACTAAGAAGATCATAAAACACTATAGTTGCTTACCCGAACATTGAGAAAATAGAAAAACTATACAATGTACGCACCTACAGGATTAAGGGATCTCCTTCACAGTTGAACTTTTATACATGAAACTGTAACAGCTGACTGTGAAAAATATGTGTAGGTTATCCAGATATTTTGAAAACAAAATCGATCTTAAAACCAACACCAGCAAAATCAGAATCACGGCGATGAGTACATAAGGAATACTTGACAACAAAACGGCAGAAATGACCATAATGCAATCACAGATATTAAAGGAAACTGCAACAGCAAACAATGGTTTTTTTTTTTTTTTTTTTTTTTTTTTTTTTTTTTTTTTTTACTGAAAGCTGCCAGTCGCTAATGAACAGGTCAGGAAACATAGGAAGCAAAATCAGTTTATCAAGTTGACCACGTGGAGTGCTGTGTTTTACGCCTCTGAAAGGTGTTAACTGATGGCATTAGACAAGTAGTATTTTAAGGTTATGGAGAGGGGTCATTTGCAAAATTAACTTCAGCAGCTAATGTACTTTCAAAATAAAGAAAAGACAATAAGCGCCGGGTGGCTATCATTTAGAAGAAGAACAAATGAAAACCGAAGGTACTGTAAAAAGTAACAGGTCATGTTCTGAATAATGAAGAATAAAATTATCTAGAAAACAGGAGAACGACAGAGAAAAAAAATAGAACGGTCGTGGCAACGGCATGACGTAATCTTTAGATAGTTTTGTTGTTATTGATGGTGATGGGGGTGATAATCACCTGTATCTAACAGCAGGAATGAGTATGACTTACACGGCATCGCTGCAGAGCTGCCCCGCAGCGGCGAGTCCGCTTTGCCACCGGATTGCTCACCACTCGCGATTCGCAGTGCGCTATTTATTCGCCAATTTCGGCACCGTCGCGCCGGCGGGACTCCTGCCCCAGCGTTTAAGCCGCTTCCCCGCCATTTCCATCGGAACGCGGCTTTCAGCGCCACATTAGCCCCTGCGCGGCCCCGTTTCGCAGGGAATCCAATGACGCCGCGCTGCGTGGCTGCGTGCACTGCTCTGGCCGCCCATCACGTTTGCGTTAACGCTGTTACGCAAGATGCGTTTAAAAAAAGCAACGGCTCGCCATTATGCGTCAGTAATCGAATAGCTGACGTCAAGCTATCGACGCCAGTATCCAGTGCTAGCGCTGCTGTTGCCAGTATGGATCTGCCCCAAAGTGAAAAAAAAAAAAAAAACAAATATCAGACACAGTTGTTTAACTGCTAGAGAAAGCCACACAAACTAAATTTAATAACACCGTAACTCTGTTTCAATGAAATGGTACTGACAGTATGCTTCATATATCGACAACACGCGGTTATCACGAAACTTATACATGTATAGAACTAAATAAACAGCTGGAAAAGAAACCTCTAGTCATATCAAAAATGATAGTCAGACCAGGGCTCGAAACCTGGTCAATTTCCCTCTCAGGAAGGTTCGTAATAGCGTGCACTCTTGCACCATAGTAAATGCTTTTTTTTTTTTTTTTTTTTTTTTTTTTTTTTTTTTTTTTTTACGTGGCTGCACGTTCAGAGACAGTGAATAGTTACAACTGAAAGAAAAACAGCCCTCGGTCACTATATTTAAACGAATTAACCGGGTTTCAACATTGCTGGGAGTGTCTTCCTCAGAATTTAAATAAAAGAATGGTCTATATTCTATAACATTCTTTGATTTAAATACTGAGGAAGGCACTCCTAGCAGTGCTGAAACCCGTTTAATTCGTTTAAATATAGTGATCGAGGGCTGTTTTTCTTTCAATTACCGTAGTAAATGATTTTTTTAGGAGACTTTTATCCACACATATGCAGCAACACTTAAAAAAAGTACGAACAAGAGCGAGTTTGGCTTAAGCTCTGACGGTTCTGTACTAACTTAATTATGTATACTGAGGTGAAAAAAGTCATAGGATACCACCTGATATCGTGTCGCACCTCTTTTTGCCTGGTATAGTGCAATAACTCGACGTGGCATGGATTCAACAAGCCGTTGGAAGTATCCTGCAGAAATATTGAGTCATGATATCTCTATAGCCAATCATAATTGCGAAAATGTTGCCAATGCAGGATTTTGTGCAAGAACTGACCTCTCCATTATGTTTCACAAATGTTCGATGGGATTCATGTCAGCCGGCCGCTGTGGCCGAGCGATTCCAGGCGCTTCAGTCCAGAACCGCGCTGCTACTACGGTCGCAGGTTCAAATCCTGCCTCGGGTATGGATGTGTGTGATCTCCTTGGGTTAGTTAGGTTTAAGCGGTTCTAAGTTCTAGGTGACTGATGACCTCAGATGTTAAGTCCCATAGTGCTTAGAGCCATTTGAAACATTTGACTCATGTTGAGCGATCTGGTTGGCCAGTTCATTCACTCAAATTATCCAGAATGTTCTTCAAGTTAATCGCCAACAATTGTGCCCCCACAACATGGCGCATAGTCATCCATAAAAGTTCTGTCATTGCTTGGCGATATAAAGTCCATGATTGTCTGCAGACGGTCTCCAAGTAACCGAACATAGTCACTTCTAGTCAGTGATCGGTTCACTTGGGCCAGAGGACCCAGCCCATTACATGTAAATACAGCTCACGCCATTATGGGGCCATCACCAGCTCGGGCACAGCTCGGACAGTGCCTTGTTGGCAATGCGGGTCCATGGATTCTTGGGGTCTGCTCCGCACTCGAACCCTACCATCATCTCTTAGCACCTAAAATCGGAGCACATCTTACTCGACGGTTTTCCAGTCGTCTAGAGTCCAACTGATATGGTCAAGAGCCAAGGAGAAGCGCTGCTGTTACCAAAGGCACTCGCCTTAGTCGCCTGTTACCATTAGAGATGGGAGATCCGCTCCTAAACTGATTCATAGAGTTGAATCTTTCAAAGGAGTGAACAATCAGTGTTCAGAAAAAAAGAACGGTAGCTCCAAACGTTTCCCACAGCAGAGAGAGAGAGAGAGTCGGAGCAGATCAGCGGGGCCTCTGCTGGTCAGAGCACACTGCAAGCCACACAACACAGCGCCGGCCTCTGCCCTGCTTCTGCCTTGGCTGCCTGCATTGTGCAGTGCCCCATTGGATTTTGTGTTTCACATATGCCGTGCCGTCTCTGTGCTTCCTCTGTCGCGTGCAGTGTCTGGCGCTCCTTAACTTCGCACTCTGTCAGCGATCGTTTCAGTCGCACGTCCTGCCCTCTGGGCAGTTGATGCGAGCAACAGGACAGATAGCCTCCTAGCGGAGAACATAAGAACTACTTGCAACAACCTGCTCGCAAGAGAACGGACGATTTGTCTCAGAGCGGGTGACTGGTGGCCGTTCACCGCTCACCCCACCCTCGGAACTCACCCGCTCAACGCTCAACCCACAGTTTCGACTCTGGCCAGAGCGTTGAGCAAAGCAACTCAGGTGTCACTCTGGTCTCTGCAGTCTTAGCTCATGCGGTAACACAGCTCGCGCCTCGACCCGCTTGACTCAGTGCCTCTGCATCGGAGTTCGTCTCTACTGGATATTGTTCTTCGTAGTAATACCGCTATGTATATTACATAATTATGTTATGTATATATCATTTGTTTTTATTTTATTTTTATTTGTTTAAACTGATCAGATTAGGCTCCTGACGACTCCTCTTACTATAGGATTTTTTATTATGGACACTCGAATTTATGCTTTAGTTACGAGCAAACCGATAAACGTATCGCAAAATGTGATACACCAATATTTTCCTTGTTTTATTCTGCGTAAGGCTATATGCAGCACTTTGGTCTTACAGTCCAATTTATATATTTTTTTCTTATTGTACTACGGATTTTGCGATTTTAGGCGTCTTCGGAAGGAAATGTTCACTTTAAAAATATATGGCTTGCAATGTATTGGTACGAGGTTAATGAAATTTTAATACATTATAGCCAAATATATTGTTAATGTAAATCTCAAGTTACAACATTTTCCGATCACCCAAAAAACCACGATAGTGCAAAATAAATCAATAATCAAGAACTTTGTCATATCATGAAAATTTCTATAAACAATACAAAATTCTTACTCATTATCTGTGTTACTTCAAAATAGGATCAAATAAGTTCCAAATACAGGTATAGTACTGGAATAAACCAAGTTTAAAGAGCAATGTGCCTTCCATTTATTTTCTGTTGTGAATGAGTGGTGAGTCATGAAAAAGAGCTAGTTCATTTCAGGGAGTGAACAGTTCTGATCCGATCTCTGAAAAGAACAGTTTTGCCCATCTCTAGTTACCATAGCCTATTAACACCAAATTTTGCTGCTCTGTCCAAACAGATACGTTCGTCGTACGTCCCACATTGACTTCTGCGGTAATTTCATGCACTGATGCTTGTCGGTTAAAACTGATAACTCTACACAAACGCCACTGCTCTCGGTCGTTAAGTGAAGTTCGTCGGCCACTGCGTTCTCTTTGGTGAGAGGTGATGCCTCAAATTTGCTAATCTCGGCAAACTCCTGTCACTTTGGATCTGTGAATATTGAATTCCCTAACGTTATCCGAAGTGGAATTTCCCACTCGTCTTGCTCTAGCCACCATTCTGCATTCAAAATATGCTAATTCCCGTCGTGCGACAATAATAGTGTCACATGAATCACCTGAGTACAAATAACTCCGCCAGTGCTACAACCTCTATCTTTATACGTGCAAGTCGCTATCCCATCACTTTTGTCACCTCAATGTATATAGACAACTAGTCAAGTATCCGTGATTTCGCTCATGTGTGCGATCGCCAAATATCAGCCTACCATCCCTTTCTATCGACCTCGTCTTCACGAACTGTGTATATGTAGGCCATCTACAAAACTTAATTATTCTGCTAAAATTTCGTTAGAACGTCATATTACCTGTGTTCCTCGTGTTGCAGCCACTGGAATGTAGACTGCAGTGCAGAAATTGGGACTTAATAAAAGATTTAATGCTATAGAAATAGGATGTATGTGGTTACATCGTCAATAATGTGGACAGTAAAACTCAGTGCAAAAGATTGTAACGATTTAGTTATTTATTGTAAGACTTGTTTACATGTAATTTTTTTTTTTACACACGCTGGTGCAAAGATGAGTAAACTGCGCGGTGAGCTGACCATAAAGCACATGCCCTACAACTGTACATAGGGGAAACACTGACGAGACGTGACACTGATGTGCCGTGAATTGCGTGCTTGTCTGACAGTCCTTCATGGCCTGCAATTGCGCTTCATGTTTTTGTGCAGTCTCAGGGGCTCTGGATGAAGTTGCACATTGTCTCTTTTACTGTAAGCGGACGTCACGCTGTTGGACCGTCTCGGAGGTTGTACTTGTGGAAGCTGTAACACTGATCAAAGCCAGCTGTGATTCTCTTTGCTTGTAACTATCCCATCTGTGAAAGTCTTTGCTTCAGTTTGCATTTGGGTCTCTTGCCCGATTGCCGTTAGTTTTCATTTCGGTGTTGTCCTACTTGCAAGTGACGCGAAGTTCCAAAACAAGGCATGTGGCTTTACTGCCTGTGTATATCTGAGTGTGGCGCCATTATATGCTGAGGAGGAGTTGTGTTTGTGTCTCATGGACGTAAGCGACACAATGTCATGCTTATATGTGGAGGATATCTCTATGGTATTGAAGGTATAGGACTGCTTTCCCCTCTCAGGCCAACTCTTCAGTCCCATTCTCACAGCCAATCCCCATTTCACCCCAATAACTGTCCATCTCCTTCTGCCCTTCTCCCAGTCCATCTCCTCCTCCAGCTCCCTCAGTTCCTTCCCCAGTCTTTGCCCTGCCTATGTGGATGGGGCTGGGAAACTGTTGTGTGCCACTAACATATAAGCTACACTGCAAAGCAGGTTATTAAGGCAGGCCAATTCTATTCCCACACTGTACACCTGTCGTCATTAAGGCAGGCCGATTCTATTCCCACACTGTACACCTGTCGTCATTAAGGCAGGCCGATTCTATTCCCACACTGGGTCGTAATGTGCAGTGTATACTCCAGGGGCTGGAAAAAATCTATTTTGTGCATACCTTTCCTCCTACTGAAGGTCAGAGTTTATAATCCTCACAGTCCTGATACTCGTGAGGCCTGCTGTTTTTGTCTCAAATTTGGTTTTAATCTATCCAGGGTTTTGGGAGGAGATCCAAGAAATACACACATACACTCTGTTTTATACACCCCTATATGTAAAAGATAAATAATTTCGTGTGTCTCAATGGCACTGTGCAAGTCCTTCAATTGGACGCCACTTTGGCATCTTGCATGTTCCTAACCCACCACAGTTATCCAAGTGTGGAAAGGATATGTACAGTTTAAAGTGGAATCGCTACCCCTTAACGTTCCTGGCGACTCCTCACATCGTTGAGAGATCACAGCTACGTTAATATGAATACAGAAAAAAGGCGAGATTCCAGGCACATACTTTACCACTAGATAAACATGTCTGACGTGGATACGTTTAGTTGATCTAGAGGTCTTTGATGATTGAGTTTAGCAGTGATATAAATGGGGAGTTTAAATTTGTTACACCATTAAGGAACCATAGATCTTAGTTCAAATGGTTCAAATGGCTCTGAGCACTATGGGACTTAACAGCTATGGTCATCAGTCCCCTAGAACTTAGAACTACTTAAACCTAACTAACCTAAGGACATCACACAACACCCAGCCATCACGAGGCAGAGAAAATCCCTGACCCCGCCGGGAATCGAACCCGGGAACCCGGGCGTGGGAAGCGAGAACGCTACCGCACGACCACGAGATGCGGGCTATAGATCTTAGTATTTGACATAAATTTCAACTTGATAATTGTACCCACTCCTGAGAAAAAGGAGTCTTAACAGACAGACAGATGGACAAGAAAGTGCTCCTACAAGGTTCTGTTTTTACAGATTGAGTCATGGAACCCAAAAAGCACACTAACATGGGTTTCAGGTGTTTTTTTATGCTGTCTCAAATCTTTTGTCATGTACTAATCTTTGCAACTTTGTGTAACTATTAACTCTTCATCGTCTATACCGCGCCAGTTCTAGTCTTGGTCTGCCGCTACATGTTCACTGTTCACAGATACCACTTCAGTTGCCCCACTAGCCCGTCCCTTCTTTTGGTAAGGATGTTACATGGGGACTTCATGATGTAAGTTACATATGCTGCTCCACATTAAGACGACTGTGCAACAAGAGTGGTGACTTTTCTGAAAAAAGTGCATGTGCTGGATTTCCTGCAGATACAGTCTACTGCAGTAGGGATAACAGGTGTGTCAGAGGGGGGGGGGGGGGGGGGTAGTGAAATGGGGTGGCTACTGGAAACGTACTCGAAAGCTAATGTACGCGGGACTATACGTTTCCTGTCTGCAAAACGTCTGAGTTGCACACAGATTCACGGTGAAATTCTGGTTGGGTGTTGTTTGGGGGAGGAGACCAGACAGCGAGGTCATCGGCCTCATTGAATTAGGGAAGGACGGGGAAGGATGTCGGCCGTGCCCTTTCAAAGAAACCATCCGGGTATTTGCCTGGAGCGATTTAGGGAAATCACGGAAAACCCAAATCAGGATGGCCGGACGCGGGATTGAACCGTCGTCCTCCCGAATGCGAGTCCAGTGAGCTAGCTACTGCGCCACCTCGCTCGGTGGTGAAAATCTGCTGGCGTTATATGAACCAAATGCAATGTCATGTCCAGCCATAGCGAAATAATGCCAACAATTCGACCAAGACAGCAGGGAGTGGGTGGTGCAGATCGGGAAGGCACATCTTATACCATGCGATCTACATCTTTCCAAGATATGAACACTGAAGGGTGTACATATTGGGAGAAATGTTTATGCAAGATGTACTTATCACGCGAAATGGCTGTTTGTTTGGTGTATTTGACAGTTTATTATGAATGTTTACCACTACGATCATGTTTGCATGTTTGAAAATATGAGTGATACGTATTCTTTGGTTACCAAAAGTCATATTGAGTAGAGCTCGTGAGAGCAAAGGAGCTGGAAGTAGTTGTGGCCAGGTAGGGTGTTTCTCATAGCAGAATGAGGAACTTGGTTGGCAGACATACCGCACAGAGAATTACGATGCTCCCTGATGTGTAGTTGATGATATAGGATTATTTAAGAGGATTTTGTAGAGAGTCGGTTTATTTGGAACAAAGGTAATTTCCATTGAGTTTATTTTGCTGCAATATTTACTTGCGTAATTATTGTAGTGTAAAGATCTCATTGTGTCTAGCACTATCTACATGTTGGCACCCCTCCCTCCACTGTTAGTTAAAGCATTTCATTTAAAAAGTGTAAATTTTACGTAATTTTAATACTGTCTAAAAGTAATTTTTGTGGTATTTAACAATGTTAAAGAAAGGGTTATAGTTAATTTTAGTTCCAGTCTTTTCTGCCACATTAAAAGGATTCAATATGGTTGCTGGATATTTTCCTCTTCATTGATAAATATTGGACTGCAGTTTATCCTCACTGTTAGAGGAAAAGTATATCTGATAAAAACTGCACTGTCACACGTTGCACTACTGCGTAGAGAGTGGAACATATTTGCGGAAACGAAACAATAATTTAATTTGTGAAAATAAAATAAAACGAAGTTGTTTGCTGCGCTGTTATTTGTTAAAGGTCATACAGTTCAGATTTTAGCACTGTGCAGATAGAGAAGATCCGAGTTATCTGTTGCACAGATAACAAAAAATAGTAAGACCTAAAAGAACCGTTTAGATTAAATGAAGGATATTTATTTATAAAATTTCAAATAAATCTAGTTGATGTGTATTTCTAAGAGGACATATTTTCGTTACGTAACAGTTGGGAAGTGTTTGTGATTGGTACATGACAAAGTAACTCTCAGTATTGCTGACAAAAATTCTTTATTTTTGTTTACTTGGAGTCATATGCAATTTAGATTAATGCCACACTCAGCAAAATTAATTTGCACAGCTATATTCGTATTTAAAATTAGAGTAGCAAAGGCGATCCTACATCACATTCAGTAATCGAAATTTAGAAAATTATTTGCTTTCATATTACTTGCCAGAAGTTTCGTCGTACACAGTCTCCAGTTAACAAGTTCAAAAGCGTAAAAATTGCAACCCTCACACAGCTGTGTGTGACTTAGAGTACTTTCTACTTGCGATCGTTAACACCAAACTTCTCAGTCATCAGAGGACTTCCTTCTCATATGTGATGAAACATGTGGATCTTGTTTCGACACATTCCTCTAGACGAACGAAGATTGATGCGACGTACTCCATTCCCCTGCCGAATCTTGGGTATGAAATCGAATCTTTAGTGTCATAGCTACAGTGATTCTAAGTTAGCGACAGGTTATTTGTGAGGGGTATACATCTGCTTGACAGTTGTCCTGTTATAGAGTAAGTGGCGGCATAACTTGTAATTTCACATGTCAAACACCGCTGTTATGCGTTTGTCTGTTTCTTCGTACGAGGCATTCTTCGTTACTAACGATTATTTTATATAGGAATGATGTGCGCGTAGTATAGTTTCTGAACTGTGAACAGTGGGCGCTATACACCTCTGGAAAGCAATATTATGCATGTATCACAAAGAACCGATACTTTAAGGAGGCAGTTTTTTTCATTTTAGATTCTGTCACCATAGCTTATCGTAGAGAAACTGCTAGAAGAATATATGTCATGCGCTGGAAATATATCTCTTTCATTGGAATAGTAACAGCGTTGCATTCCTCATGATTAATAGATCGGAAGCCGCAACGATCTAACATTATAGCGTGTTTTAATTGCAGAACCGTGTAGCCTTTGGGGTGCATGTGTTTATGTTCTCTCTTACCAATACCTTCCTGGTACTGACCCCAGACACTAGAACAATACTTTAGAATCGACGGCGCATTTTATTTACATAAAATGCTTCAAACTCCGTCCACCTGGTTCCCCATGCACAAAACCACCCATTTCTTGTTCTTAACCGTCTGTTATACCATCACAACTCTTTCATATCTATTATACACTGATAAGGGGTGCTAACCTCCTCGACACTCGCGCATCTGGAGAAATCTTGTGTTCTTGGATGGTTGCGGGACATTAGTTACAGACTCAGTTCGTTCTGTTTCTTCATAAAACGTGAAATGTCCTGATCTACTTCTGGTCAGCTGCAGATTAAATCTGTGACAAGTGTTGCTGGGAGCGTTGTTCAAAGACAATGCAAGAAGATCTAACTTTATCCTAAGAATGCGAGAATGCTCTGTGACTCCCATCCACATAGGGAACGATGGGCAATCGTAATCGTAAATTACGCACTATGATCGAAGTGCTAGAAATATGTAGATCGCTGTCTGGTATAATTTGGTGTAAATCTTTCAGAATTAACAATGAATGGACGTACTGCACAGTCATCTATCTACATTTGTAATGGTACTTGAAAAGTAGAGGAGAGGCGGTTCAGCGTTGATACAGAAACTGGGAAGCATGCTGCCGTTTCAATGGTCAGTGTTGTGAAAATCTGGTAAAATTGCTAAAATTGATCGAACTATCAACTGTGATGCTTATTACAGTACATCGGCGGTGTCTTTTCCATCCCATCTGTCCACTGGTATGATGTTGATTACCACATAGTAATTGACTGAAATCGCTTCAGTTGAGATGGAGAAAGAGTTTTGGTGGAGGAGCAACACCTTCCAGAGATGGCTAGCACTGAAACAGTGATCGCGTACATGACTGTAATGTGAGGGATCAGTTGAAACAGAACACCGAGCCATCAGCTATCCCATCACTGTGAAAGATGAACTGTTTGGAAACGCTCCACAATGCCGTAAAGTTCTTCCAGTTTCCTTATGTTGTGACTGTCTTTTATTTCAATGATCCATTGTGCGTGTTGTGGGAGCATCAGCAACATGATTTACACCATGCAATGCCCAGTTTTCTGTGAGAGCCAATGAATCAATGTTAATGTCAGTTTAGAACCTGACATGATCTCAAAGTCGTGGCGGAAGAAACAAAATCTATGGCACTGTACAAAGCGTGTTCCACCAGAAAAAACAATATGTCAGGCAACAGGCTTGTGACTAATAGTCTGTGGGGTATGGTCCTCCTACAGTACAGGTGATGAAACTTTACACTGGTCTGGGCAAGCGACTTGGATCACTGGCCACCTGCTCCAATGGACCAATACCTGTATTTTTAATAGGATCGCCACATATGCTCGATGACGGCATGTAGACGGTATTTGTTTTCGATATATCGGAAGAGAGAGATGCGGTAAAAATCTTTTCGAGTTCTCTGTCGGATGAAGCTAGCCGACTTTTTGTAGTTCGCAGTTTTTTCTCTAATGGATGATACAAAATAACGATGATAGAATGTTTGGATGATAGGCATGAATGCACCCTGAGGGGCACAGATCTCCTTCATACTGTAGTACCTGTATGTATAATTGCTCTTCTTCCACCACAATAACCCATTAAAATAAGTTCACTCTAAAAAATGGTTCAAATGGCTCTAAGCACTATGGGACTTAACATCTGTGGTCATCAGTCCCCTAGAACTTAGAACTACTTAAACCTAACTAACCTAAGGACATTACACACATCCATGCCCAAGGCAGGATTCGAACCTGCGACCGTAGCAGTCGCGCGGTTCCGGACTGATCGCCTAGAACCCCTAGACCACCGCGGCCGGCTAAGTTCGCTCTCCTTCTTCCCTAAGTGACCAATGAAACGAACTATCTTTTTAAAATTATGACGTAATGGCATGCGCAGTGAATAGCAGTAACAAAATATAAGGGACACTGCATGGCTAGAACGCACCAGTAGACCCAGAGGAAGGCCGCTTCAACTGTGGACAATATGTTCATCTTTCTTAAGCTGTAGTTTTGTACAATATGACGTGGTACCATACCCAGAAAGATTTTATGTCGTCTACCTGTATGTAGTTGGAAACGCATCGCAATCCAATAGCAACAAAATCCTCGTCCTTCTTCCATTTCCCATATGATGTGGTTATACTACTTCGTGTTGCAGGAGAAAACTTCATTTGCGCTGACCTTACACACTGTACATCGTTGGCAGAGCTACGGCAACATGTTCCCATTTCCGCGAGTGGTCAAAAGACAGTCCTGTTGCATTAACACAGATCAACCTGTTGCTACACAGGTTGCAGAAGGTAGTGGATATAGCGCTCTCCGACTTTTGTTCAGTTTCGTCTTAAATTGGGTTCGAGTCCTCCCTCGGGCATGGGTGTGTGTGTTTGTCCTTAGGATAATTTAGGTTAAGTAGTGTGTAAGCTTAGGGACTGATGACCTTAGCAGTTAAGTCCCATACAATTTCACACACATTTGAACATTTTTTTCTTAAATTGGGACGATAGCATGGACGAAGCTGCAGGAAGGCCGGAGTAGAGACTGAGGAGCAGTTACAAGTGTAAGTAGGCTGTTTATGTTTTCTTATTGGCAACGTTACGTAGCGCTCTGTATGAAAATCACTGGCTGTGCTGTGTGCAGTCTGTGGCTAGTTTGCATTGTTGTCTGCCATTGTAGTGTTGGGCAGCGGCAGCTGGATGTGAACAGCGCGTAGCGTTGCGCAGTTGGAGGTGAGCCGCCAGCAGTGGTGGATGTGGGGAGAGAATTGGCGGAGTTTTGATATTTGTAAGAATGGATGTTATGAACTCCTATATATATTATGACTTTTGATGACTATTAAGGTAAATACAGTGTTTGTTCTCTATCAAAATCTTTCATTTGCTAACTATGCCTATCAGTAGTTAGTGCCTTCCTTAGTTTGAATCTTTTATTTAGCTGGCAGTAGTGGCGCTCGCTGTATTGCAGTAGTTCGAGTAACGAAGATTTTTGTGAGGTAAGTGATTTGTGAAACGTATAGGTTAATATTAGACAGGGCCATTCTTTTGTAGGGATTATTGAAAGTCAGATTGCGTTGCGCTAAAAAAATATTGTGTGTCAGTTAAAGCACAGTCTTGTATAATTCTTCAAAAAGGGGACGTTATCTAGTTTCTATCTGCACTACAGCATTGGTTAAAATAAAATTTAATATATGTACTAATATAGTCATTTTATGCCTACAGACCCAGTCAATAAGAAATTTATGATCTACTTCCAAGAAAACGAGGGCACATAAATAGACATTTCCCTTCACAGGAATTGCATCAATAATTTCTTTACGATTTGGTAACTTATCCGCTAGTGTAAGTTCTCGTGATGCATCACTCTAGTGTTAAGATGTGACATAGGTATTAAACATGGCCATTTTTAGTGTAATATTTTTTCTGCTTGAGCTATGTCATGTTTAGATATAAGTTTTTGCATTGCTGCTGCTGTTTGCCAGGCATAGTGTTACTGAATTTGACTTTGTGTTACTCTGCTAAGCCAGTTTACTACTGATTTATTTTTCTTGTTTGCTGCACATTGCCTTATATTAGTAGTAATATTGCAATTGCTTTGCTACTTTCTATAATGCTGCTTGCTTTGCAAATCTGCATTTTTTGTCATTGCTGTTTGTGTTAATTGTTTTGTGCTGCTGCATTGCCTCGTCCCTTACTTTAGCATCTGAGCTCAGTAGATTTAAGTTAGCTTAAGAGGGGGTAGCCTATAAGAGAATGAGTTGCGATGAATTTGAAGAAATGCACTGAGAGGTTATACGAGAAAAGTACAGAAAGCAGGTATAGATAGGACTTTTTGGAAATAATGAAGAACGAAGGGAGATCTCCGACAAGTAAAGAAAGTTTTTTTTGCAAAATACTGCAGTACAACAAACCCTGTCCTTTCCTTGTGTTATCCCACTATATGTTTGTGTACCCTTGTGTATTTGTTTTCTTCCTGTCTCTGTGTAGTTTCATATAATTTTTTCTTCTTCTAATACTAAGCTACATTCACTATGATGAGGAATACTGTTATCCTCAAATATAATATGTTATTTACTTTGTAAAGATGTTTAGACATTATTTATTCTGTTTTGTTTTAATGCTCATGTGTGAAGTTGATGTTTCAATAATTATTCTGATCTTTTATGTATTTACTTATGTCATAATTCCTGTAACACTGATGTATATGTTATTTCGATTCTTTTGTAAAGCCTGTTATGTTCTTTAATGATGTATTTTGTACCTTTGTAATTGTATTCTTATGTTATACAAATGTAATTGACACCAGTTCATCAAATTAAGTAACTTGTAAGTTCCATTTCACTGCACACGTTTCTGTTGGTCATAGTATATGGACAATATGTGAGAAGTAGGGACTGATAGTATTTGCACGTGTGTTAATAATTCAGCAAGGGACTGGATAACAGCATTGCTGGTTCTAAGGACAATTCCAGAAACTTTGTGAGTTCACAAGTGGTGGTTATGGACTTGCTATATTATCCGCAAGACTCTTCAATGGGGATTGTGCACCTGCACAGTCACAACAGATGGCTGCTGGCCGTCTCTACAAGGACTATAGTGGGTCTGCATCTTTGATGACCCACCAATACCATTATTTCTACAAGGACTGCAGTGGGTCTCTTCCTCTGGTGGCCTACCAATACCGTAATCTCTACCAGGACTACAGTGTGTCTACTCTGTGATGACCTACCTACCAGTATTCTTCAAAACTTCGACTGACTCTGCGGTGGGTTTGCTCTGTTGTGGCCCATTACCTGTCAGCATGTCAAGAGTCAGCACTGTCTTGCTGTTGGAAGGACAACACTACTTCTTCAAGACTGCATGGAAATCCACTACTTCCGTGTGCATTATCTTTTACTGCTCAGACTTTGAGAAAAACACTGCTATTTTACTGTGATGAACGATCAGGACTGTCTTTATGGACTGTGAGAAAATTTTAGCTTTCGACCAACAGTGTATCAATAAGTGTGTGCATTTGATATCTTTGTTATTGTAATTATGAAAAATTTTATCAAATCATTATTGGCCACTGCCCAAAACAATTTGTAAAATTTTTTGTGGGGAGCATGGGGGCTATGTAAGTAGGCTGTTTATGTTTTCTTATTGGCAACGTTACGTAGCGCTCTGTATGAAAATCACTGGCTGTGCTGTGTGCAGTCTGTGGCTAGTTTGCATTGTTGTCTGCCATTGTAGTGTTGGGCAGCGGCAGCTGGATGCGAACAGCACGTAGCGTTGCGCAGTTGGAGGTGAGCCGCCAGCAGTGGTGGATGTGGGGAGAGAAATGGCGGAGTTTTGATATTTGTAAGAATGGATGTTATGAACTCCTATATATATTATGACTTTTGATGACTATTAAGGTAAATACAGTGTCTGTTCTCTATCAAAATCTTTCATTTGCTAACTATGCCTATCAGTAGTTAGTGCCTTCCTTAGTTTGAATCTTTTATTTAGCTGGTAGTAGTGGCGCTCGCTGTATTGCAGTAGTTCGAGTAACGAAGATTTTTGTGAGGTAAGTGATTTGTGAAACGTATAAGTTAATATTAGACAGGGCCATTCTTTTGTAGGGATTATTGAAAGTTCGCCATATGAAACGTCCCCTTTTTGAAAAATTATACATGACTGTGCTTTAACTGACACACAATGTTTTTTAGCGCAACGCAATCTGACTTTCAATAATCCCTACAAAAGAATAGCCCTGTCTAATATTAACCTATACGTTTCACAAATCACTTACCTCACAAAAATCTTCGTTACTCGAACTACTGCAATACAGCGAGCGCCATTACTGCCAGCTAAATAAAAGATTCAAACTAAGGAAGGCACTAACTACTGATAGGCATAGTTAGGAAATGAAAGATTTTGATAGAGAACAAACACTGTATTTACCTTAATAGTCATCAAAAGTCATAATATATATAGGAGTTCATAACATCCATTCTTACAAATATCAAAACCCCGCCATTTCTCTCCCCACATCCACCACTGCTGGCGGCTCACCTCCAACTGCGCAACGCTATGCGCTGTTCACATCCAGCTGCCGCTGCCCAACACTACAATGGCAGACAACAATGCAAACTAGCCACAGACTGCACACAGCACAGCCAGTGATTTTCATACAGAGCGCTACGTAACGTTGCCAATAAGAAAACATAAACAGCCTACTTACACAAGATGCAGAGGAATGGTCTAAAACCACTTTGGAGTTTAGCTGTAGCAGATAGTTTCGAAAAAGGTGACTCGTTTCGAGATATGAGAGTACCACCAATATTATTCACCAATGTCTGTAACCATTAAAATATGTCTCCATGGTACTCATTGCAAGTGTGTGTTTGAATGGAGAGACTTGATTCCAAATCGCAGACAGCATTTGTACCAGAATGCGTCACACTACCAGTGAATCTTGTGTGTGCCTTTAGAACCAAGATCGCTTTTTATGCAGGGTGACGGTAACATAGTCGTTTTGATCGTGTTTTTAACAGAGCAGTCCTGATGTGTAATGTGTGTTACAGGTGATAGAATTCTTCCATGGTCAGCTTCAAATGGCGGTTCTCAATAGTGTTCCTCGAAAAGAACATCGTAGTCCCTCCAGGAATTTCTATTTGAACCACCTGGTGAGTGTAATCCGACTACTCCACAAGAAAAATTATTCATTATGCGAAGTGACTCGCATGATCGATTTAATTAATGGGCCTATCAGTTTGATATCAGTGACATGCGACCTGGTGGGTGTAGGCGATGGCTAGGGCACCACAGGCATTATTCTTCACTTTGCGTTTTTTCCGCTTCGGCGATATCTTTTAACAATATTTCAATCGTCCACCCATACAGGGAGAGGTGTGTTACAGAATTTATAAAGTGATATGTAGTATAAAACTTATATTTACAACTTCTCTGTGCTGTTACCTTAAGAGACTTCGTATATGGTGAGACATTTGGTTACCTTAAGAGAGTGAAACTTCCTGGCAGATTAAAACTGTGTGCCCGACCGAGACTCGAACTCGGGACCTTTGCCTTTCGCGGGCGAGTGCTCTACCAACTGAGCTACCGAAGTACGACTCACGCCCGGTACTCACAGCTTTACTTCTGCCAGTACCTCGTCTCCTACCTTCCAATCTGCCAGGAAGTTTCTTATCAGCGCACACTCCGCTGCAGAGTGAAAATCTCATTCTGGAAACCTTAAGAGAGTGTTCGAAAGTGAGGAGGCGTCCTGAATAATGGTAGATCTTAGCACTCTGTCATGAGCCAAAAATAAGTTTAATATTCTAGTCCTATGATGCATGACGTCACAGATAAGAACAGATATTTTTCTACCAGATGAAAGAATACTTAGTGACAATATAGCCTACGCCATAGTCCTGCACAGGATTTTCCCAACGATACTTCAGCGACGTGAAAATGCGTATATTGTCCGATTTATTCTATCTTCGAAAATAATTCGTATGAACGGAAGGAAACTACATTTCGAGGGAGAAATTCGAGTTGTATGGTCAACAGCATAGCTATCTCGGATAGGATAAAGCAGATTTTTTTAAACTGGTGGGATATGTTGGGGTGGAATTGTTTTTAGAACTGCTGTATAGATCCATGCTGGAGTCGGCAACCGGAAGTAACAGATTAGCTCAGCCTGTGAAGTGTACAAGGCAGCGAGGGCTGGTGAAGTGACCAGTGTGCTGGGTGAGCACGACGGAAGCGGACGTGTGTCTGTTGCGTGAGAGCAGATTCAAAATGATGGACATTTGCTCTGGACGTGTCGATAACATCCGAATTCCTATCACTCCCCGGATGCCCTCCATGGCCTGGGGTGGTGCACTCTGGCGTACACGCACGTCCACGACTGTGGCGGCACTGACTTCATTACGTCGGAGGTTCGCGTCCTACCTCGGACATGGGTGTGTGTGTGTGTTGTCCATAGCGTAAGTTAGTTTAAGTTAGATTAAGTAGTGTGGAGGCTTAGGGACCGATGACCTCAGCAGTTTGGTCCCGTAAGACCTTACCACAAATTTCCAGTTTTTTCTTTACGTCGGCAGTGGCTGTGTACAAGAGGGAAGGGCGCACTGCATGTGGACCTTAGGACATGAGCGCGCGGGATGTGCAAGTGTTTCCAGCTGTCTCTGACATCTAGCCGTGACAGCTTATTGCTATTGACTGGATCGTGGTTTAAGTGTGACGTGTTTAGTGCTTCTCAATACATCGGAGTGGACTCTGCCTTGAAGCGGTATTTGCTGTTGTCACTATCCTATCACGTTGTAGACCATTCTTCCCTCCTTCCGAATGTAGGAGAGAGAACCAGTTTAGGAAGTCTATAGCACTTTTAAAAACCCAGTCCCGACATCAAATTCCTGACTGATAAATTTATAGTTTCCGACAGTTGTATTGCGTGCACATTTGCGTTCGCTACAGGCGGGCATGGCTGGCGCGAGTGTGGGTCTCTCTCTCTCTCTCTCTCTCTCTCTCTCTCTCTCTCTCCCCCGGCCGGCGCGTGTGAGGCTACCCTGCAGTCAGCGGACGGTGCGCTTCGTGATCGCTGAGTTTGTGTGAATGTCAGGATCTTTTTTTCACCAGATGCGTTCAGTGGAAACGTTGTGGTGGAGGAGGGCGCGTACAAGATGTCGAATATACACTACTGGCCATTAAAATTGCTACACCACGAACATTACGTGCTACAGACGCGAACTTTGACCGACAGGAACAAGATGCTGTGATATGCAAATGATCAGCTATTCAGAGCATTCACACAAGGTTGGCGCCGGTGGCGACACCTACAACGTGCTGACATGAGGAAAGTTTCCGACCGATTCCTCATACACAAACACCAGTTGACCGGCGTTGCCTGGTGAAACGTTATTGTGATGCCTCGTGTAAGGAGGAGAAATGCGTACCATCACGTTTCCGACTTTGATAAAGGTAGGACTGTAGCCTATGGCGATTGCGGTTTATCGTATCGCGACATTGCTGCTCGCGTTGGTCGAGATCCAATGACTGTTAGCACAATATGGAATCGATGGGTTCAGGAGGGTAATACGGAACGCCGTGCTGGATCCCAACGACCTCGTATCACTAGCAGTCGATATGACAGGCGTCTCATCCGCATGGCTGTAACGGATCGAGCAGCCAAGTCTCGATCCCTGAGTCAACAGATGGGGACGCTTGCAAGACAACAACCATCTGCACGAACAGTTCGACGACGTTTGCAGCAGCATGGACTATCAGCTCGGAGACCATGGCTGCGGTTACCCTTGACGCTGCATCACAGACAGGAGCGCCTGCGATGGCGTACTCAACGACGAACCTGGGTGCACGAATGGCAAAGCGTCATTTTTTAGGATGATTCCAGGTTCTGTTTACAGGACCATTATGGTCGCATCCGTGTTTCGCGACATCGCGATGAACGCTCAATCGAAGCGTGTATTCGTCATCGCCCTACTGGTGTATCACCCGGCGTGACGGTATGGAGTGCCATTGGTTACACGTCTCGGTCACCTCTTGTTCGCCTTGACGGCACTTTGAACAGTGGACGTTACATTTTAGATGTGTTACAACCCGTGGCTCTACCCTTCATTCGATCCCTGGGAAACCTTACATTTCAGCAGGATAATGCACGACCGCATGTTGCAGGTCCTGTACGGGCCTTTCTGGATACAGAAGATGTTCGACTGCTGCCCTAGCCAGCACATTCTCCAGATCTCTCACCAACTGAAAACGTCTGGTCAATGGTGGCAGAGCAACTGGCTCGTCACAATACGCCAGTCACTATTCTTGATGAACTGTGGTATCGTGTTGAAGCTGCATGGGCAGCTGTACCTGTACACGCCATCCAAGCTCTGTTTGACTCAATGCCCAGGCGTATCAAGACCGTTATTACAGCCAGAGGTGGTTGTTCTGGGTACTGATTTCTCAGGATATATGCACCCAAACTGCGTGAAAATGTAATCACATGTCAATTGTAGTATAATATATTTGTCCAATGAATACCCGTTTATCATCTGGATTTCTTCTTGGTGTAGCAATTTTAATGGACAGTAGTATATTTAGCGCTACGATCTATTTGTGACGGAAATTTAATTACTTGATTTGCATAATATTTGCGTGTGATACTCAAACGTTGAAAATATGTTTTATTATGAAGAAGGATCATCGAAGGCGGAAGTGAGTGTTTTAAGCGATCTATTTGACTCCTCTAAATTGTTAAACAGTTAATTTGACAGGGTAGTGCAAATGGATTATTTCACTCTATTTTTTATATCGAAAACTGCGTCATCTTTCCTATTGTCTGCAGCACTAGCCAAAAGGAATACGGTATTCTGAGGAGAGATGATAGCCTCCATCCTCGTGTTTGGAGACGCTAGTTCACACAGACCAGTAGGGAGTGGCCTCTTGAGAGTGACAGAGACAGGAAGCGAGTCTGGAATTTGCCAATCAACAGAAAGCCGCCACTTGATGCTTTATTTGGGGTGCGAGATCAGACGAGGCTGGTATCTGCTCCGTGACTGCTGGTATTTAGTAACGTGATCTGTAATTAGGACTTTGGGCTGTTTTGACCTTTGTGGCGGGGCCCTGACAATATACACACACACACTGGAGATCCCAAACGGTCGTTACTATAATGCACTTCATTCCATTGCCTTGTGATTACACTTATTACGTCATGGGGAGCAAGGGTGGAGGGTGCAGTTACGATGTCTACCCAAATGGGGAACCCCATCTCCTGCGAACTGGTTAAATAAAGAATACATATCAATATATTATTGACTTTGATTTGAATTTCGTGTCATGAGATCCTTCCTCTCCAGCACAGAGTGAGTCTTTTTCCTACCATTTTTTTCTGGGAGGGGTGGAGAGGGTGTGGCCAGGGGTAGGGGGTGGGACATCCTCTGATAGTTTCACTGTGCACTAGCTTAGTCGATCTCTGCATGTCAAGGTGAGAGCACACATGAAAAGGCACCTCCAATCTGCAGCAGAGTAAGTACATAATTAGGACACGTAGTTGCTGGATGTGAGCTTTTCCCACCAAATAAAACAGAGATCCAGCCCCTGCGAATTCAGTTTTATAAATAAACAATATATCCTATGCTATATAATTGAATTTCCTGCCATGAGATCCTTCCTCTTCAGCACAGATGGCAGCTTAGAGGCTATGGCAGAATCCATTCTCAGTCAGGCATTTACCTTGAAAGGAGTTCTCATGTGCATCGGTATTCTGCTTGGGTTTACTGGTAAACGCTGCTTTTTTTGTGGTTCCGTCCAACCGCGACCAAAGGAGCGTACACAAATTGCAGTGGAGTGTTGTAACTCTCGAAGCACCTTGTACTCAAAGACAAGGGTATTTCCTACAAAAGCCTTGAAGTGTCTGAGGGATGGTTTCATAAGTGTGTCATCATCTTTTCTTTTAGTGTCAGTGTTCAAGTGTGGCAGTGGTGGTATTCCTCAGAATTGTTTAAATATTCTCACATCATCTGCACATATCTCTCTTTACACACTGGTACATTTACTTCCTGTGACATCTTCAAAATGTGATGTTACATTCCAGATTTATCCCAAAATTTTAAACATGCCTGAGGCATCAGCTGTTGAAAATCTTCACGGTAAATGATAACAGCCAACCAGTTGCAGAATAAAGATTTATTGAAATCCTTGACCATGGCTTCAGTATATTTAAATATACCTTCATCAGAAGCAAAAATCCACCTGAACAGTAAGACACCTTCATTAGCAAAAAACGTAGCAATATGAGATGGAACACTTATAACCTTAAGTAACCGTGAAAAATACCAAAGCATTACAGCCACAAAAGCTTTTAGTCACTTACTAAAATCACGTCCCGCTGTGTAGATGCATAAAGCAATGATGGCAAAGGCGTCGTCAGTAGTTAAAACTAAAATATCACCTCCATCTGTACAGCATAATTATAAACAGACGGTCGATGTGAACACGGCATATTATCAGTACTTAGCCTGTGAACTAGCGTGAAGAGGGTGTGGGAGCACTAGGGCAGACAATTTCACCGAGAGAGGGCACTTTCGGTATGCGCGAGACACTCGCGTACATTAAAACACCAGGATACATCCACATGCGCATCAAAATTTTGAAGGTTTTGCTAATTTAAACCCTCTGTCTTAATAAATGAAACATATCAGAACCATTTAAAACACCCGCATACAATAGAAAATATGAATACCAATTTGCCTGTGTCCCACTGCCAAGCAGGTGAAGCTTGCGCTAAGGAACATATCCCACGAGAGAGGGCACTAGTGTTATGCGCGAGAATCTCGCGCAAATTAAAGGCCAGGATACAAACTAATGAAAATGACAAAATGTTGTAAATCGAAACCGACTGTCGTCATGAATAAAAAACATAACAGAATCACTTAAACCACACATACACATCGAAAACCGTGAACAACATTCATCAAGAATACGTAAAATCCGAACAAGACAGGAAAGGAGCATCTCACCAGCATCAACAGACAAGAAAACTAGCCTCTAGACAGCACAAACTATATTACGTTAGAGCAAGAAAGGGTTTGAAACTATCCAAGAAATTTTTGTTTCTAAGCTGCACCTGTTCGTTAAGAATATATCTATCTTTTCGAGATAGGTGCTTGAAAATTTCTAATTCCTCGAACAGGTCCAGTTGTAATCCTTACTACTTCGTGTAGCAATTCTACGTCATCCAGTTTTCGTGGCGTATGTTGTAAGAGCAATAGATGTTCAGCAAACGTGGAATTGTACACGTTTTCTCCATTTTTACCTAGCTTGTTTTCTTTATATCTTACTTTGATGGGTCTACCTGTCTGTTCAAAAATGGCTCTGAGCACTATGGGACTTAACATCTGAAGTCATCAGTCCCCTAGAACTTAGAACTACTTAAACCTAACTAGCCTAAGGACATCACACACATCCATGCCCGAGGCAGGATTCGAACCCTACGACCATAGCAGTCGCGCGGTTCCAGACTGAACTACCTGTCTGTACAACGTAATATTTGGGGCAGTCATTACAAGTAATTTTGTAAACTCCGGATTTAGTAGCAAGTTCTTCCCGTGCCCCAGTATATGAATCACTCTTTTTATTAAGCTATTGTTTACGGAAAAGGCAACTCTATACCGTATTGCTTCTGCAGACGTCTCCTTATCTTATATGATACGTTCCCCAAAAATGGAATACAAGGATTGTTTTATGCATCTCCACTGCAGGACGTGATTTTAGTAAGTGATTCAAAGTGTTTGTGCTTGTAATACTTTGGTGTTTTTCATGGTTACTTAAAGGTATAAGTGTTATATCTCAGTTATGTTGCTAAGTTTTTTGCTAATGAAGGTGTCTTCCTGTTCAGGTGTATTTTTGCTTCTGATGAAGGTATATTTAGATATGCCGAAACCGTGGTCAAGGATTTCAATAAATCTTTATTCTGCAA
This sequence comes from Schistocerca nitens, assembly GCF_023898315.1. NCBI lineage: Eukaryota > Metazoa > Arthropoda > Insecta > Orthoptera > Acrididae > Schistocerca > Schistocerca nitens. The sequence goes on from NC_064622.1 coordinate 205,150,944, forward strand.
CTGGTTGGCTGTTATCATTTACCGTGAAAATTCCAGATTTAATAACTGCTGAAGCAATTCATGAAATGCAACACAAGAAAGTGCGCACAGGAAAGCTGAGGCAGCTTAGAACCCATGATGGAATCTATTCTCAGGTGGCATACGCCTTAAAAGGAGTTCTCACATGCATTGGTATTCTGCAGGGGTTTACCGCGTAAATGCTGCTTTGTTTGCGGCTCGGTCCGATCATGACTGACGGCAGACCTGGCAGGACAGGAGGAGAAATAAAGAGAGAGCACATGTTGCGAGACGAATTTCTCGGGTATCAAGTATAAAGGGTTTCTGTCACGCAATGCTTCTGTTCAGTGATGAGCGTGACATCCAGTCTGTCAGTCGTGGGGCCCGAGCCACCACCTCTTGAACACGGGCACATGGCGCAGCCGCTAACAGACACGTCACTCTGCGGGGACCGCCAGTACACACTGAATCCGAGGTCCCAGCACGGGTGGCGTCCTGTGAGGGCCACTGGACGGCGCATGTTTCGTGATCGAAAGACTTTTAACAATGTCATTATGTGTGATGTCATTATGTGTGAGTTGTGTTTCATGACAGTATCCCTTGCACGATCAGGATAAAAAAACCGATCTATTTAACTACTTCCTTTCGATGTATTTTACAAGACCTGCATCTTCTCAAACAGCGGAAAATTATGAGCTAGAGAGATCCAGCACCTGAAAAATGAATTTTTTATAAATAAACAATATTTCCTGTCATACGATCCTTCCTCTCTAGCACAGTGCTGCAATTTTCCAGGTATGGGAGGGGGAGAGACGGGGTTTGGAGGTTTACAGGGGGGGAGAGGTTAATTAATTGATCAATTTAATTAAGTAGTCAATGAAATTGATGGAGTGAGAGGGGGCTATTCGAATAAATCAGTCCTGAAAGTGTCCCTGTATCAGTGAGGGGGAGGGTTGGAGTTTTCCTGAGAGGTTGGGGGAGGATTGGGAGGGGATGGACTGGGGGAACAATAGGTGAAGAACCTTTCAATCAAAAGGAAGGATTATAAGGATTATCACTAGGGGGCCATAAACCTCTTAGTAGAACAATAGGTTAAGGACCTGTCAATCAAAGGAGAACAATAGGGTTGTCCCTGAATGTATACTTGCCCTGAATGTAGGCAACCTGTTCTAACAAACTGTCCCCATGGCGCTGTTGCCCCCCCTACTATTACTAGTGCCTGCTCGCACCACAACCTCTAGGTCATACCGATGACACCAATGACAATTCTGTAGTGTGCAGCATGTTCCCCTGTACACACTATCTGATGGCCAGAATCACTTGCCACAGTCAAGTAGAATTTTTCAGAGAACATCACTGTGGAACACTGTTGCTGTCCCCAACCAACATGTTGCCTACACCAATGAACTCTTTCTCTATGATGGCGCAGTTGAAGTGGGATTTTAACATACTTCTGAACATACAAATCATCCTGATTCAATCGTTGCTAAATGGTTCTGGCAGAGACACGTGATCAGTTGTGGCTGCAAGGTCTGCAGAGATCTGCCTAGGAGTGAGAAGTGTGTTTCTTTTCGCCACCAGGATTACGTATCGATCCTCTTGCAATGCGATAATCCATCTACGTTCACCAGCACGCTTTCGCTTAGCATTTCCATCTTCAGAGGCTTTTTTTTTTTTTTTTTTAATGGCGAGCTGACACTTTTGGACACAACTGTTACTGTGCCAGAGTAGTAAGACTTTGACCGGCTTTGTGCCGCCAAACTGCTCGTCCATAATCGTAAGCACTCAAGTTATATTTTGTGGACATGTTGCTGTAAATGATGCACTATAACCAGTCCCACGATAACGTGTGTCAAATAGTGTACTGCATGAACTGTCGAATGCATGCAGAGCTTTCTTGCACAGAGTCGCTGCAGTTACCACATCCCGCCCTCTACATTTCCTTTTACTATCACTGGTCAGGTGTTCCAACGTAATTGTCGGTCGCTCCGTAGCAAGTGGCAGCAAGTGACAGTTGTTTCTTAGCAACTGTCAAACAGTATATTTGCCTCGATTGTAGCCTTCTATGCAAGTAAAACGTGGACTACAAACAATTCAGACAAGAAGAGAATAGAATCCTTTGAAATGTGGTGCTACAGAAGAAGGCTGAAGATTATATGGGTAGATCACGTAACTAATGATGAGGTACTGAATATAACTGGGGAGAAAAGAGATCTATGGTGCAACTTGATTAAAAGAAGGGATTATTGATAGAATACGTTCTGTGACATCAAGGGATCACCAGTTTAATATTTGGGGAAGTGTGGGGGGTAAAAACTATAGAGAGAAAACAACAGACCAATACAGTGAGCAGGCTAGAAAGGATGTTGGTTGCACTAGTTATTCAGAGATGAAGATGCGTGCATAGAATGGAGCAGCATAAAGAACTGCATCAAACAAGATTTTGGGCCCAAGACAGCAACAATTATGACACACGAGTCAAAAAAGTTGATTATGAGTACAGAAGAGAACCGAAAATGTTCATAATAAATAAAGTTATCCCGTGTGATCAAGATAATGAAAAAATTATTATAAATTAGGCTTGTGTGAAAAATGGAAATGATTTGAATGCTTTAAATAGATAGCATATATTCAGCTGGTCTGGGAATGCCGCTGTTAACAAGTGAGTCTGTGGGTGTACGTACATGGTTATTGAAATACTCTAAGCAAATGTAATCGTTCACTTTGAAGTATCTGGGAACGGTTTTTACTGTCTATGTAAATAAACTAACTGTGTATGTTAATGAGATGAAACTAGCAGCACTTTCGGTTCCCCTGTGAGCAAACTGCGAACGTTTCGGCTTACATTGAACGGCTACGCCCGATTTCTAATTAATAATATCTGATAAACTTTGTGTGCTCATTTGACCTCCGAGGCCTATCTGCACACATCTGCCTAGGGCCACTCCGCACCGGCACTGATGACCAACGATATATTTACTAAGCTCGGTGTCGACTGCTACATCCAGCGAATTCGCATATCGATACGTGAGATCGGATTTGCGCTGTCCCACTATCAGCAGCGAGCAAAATCACCGCGTTTACACTGCGAGCGGCGTTAAAGCCAGGAGCACGCCTCACACCGCCATGTAGGATCATGTAGGACCAGTCGCCAATCGTCTTCCTCTGACTCGGAATAAAGCTGCCAACACGCCTACTCGACACTTCCTAAATCTTGAGAAAACAAACTATTTTCAGTTCTGTACAACAAATAGAATCATACCAACAACCGATGTAGCACATGAACAAGACGCAGTAAATAGGCTAGAATGCTTCATACACTACTGGCCATTAAAATTGCTACACCAAGAAGAAATGCAGATGATAAACGGGTATTCATTGGACAAATATATTATACTAGAACTGACAGGTGATTACATTTTCAAGCAATTTGGGTGCATAGATCCTGAGAAATCAGTACCCAGAACAACCACCTATGGCCGTAATAACGGCCTTGATACGCCTGGGCATTAAGTCAAACAGAGCTTGGATGGCGTGTACAGGTACAGCTGCCCACGCAGCTTCAACACGATACCACAGTTCATCACGAGTAGTAACCGGCGTATTGTGACAAGCCAGTTGCTCGGCCACCATTGACAGACGTTTTCAATTGGTGAGAGATCTGGAGAATGTGCTGGCCAGGGCAGCAGTCGAACATTTTCTGTATCCAAAAAGGCCCGTACAGGTCCTGCAACATGCGGCCGTGCATTATCCTGCTGAAATGTAGGGTTTCGCAGAGATCGAATGAAGGGTAGAGCCACGGGTCGTAACACATCTGAAATGTAACGTCCACTGTTCAAAGTGCCGTCAAGGCGAACAAGAGGTGACCGAGACGTGTAACCAATGGCACCCCATACCGTCACGACGGGTGATACACCAGTAGGGGGATGACGAATACACGCTTCGATTGTGCGTTCACCGCGATGTCGCCAAACACGGATGCGACCATAATGATGCTGTAAACAGAACCTGGAGTCATCCGAAAAAATGACGCTTTGCCATTCATGCACCCAGGTACGTCGTTGAGTACACCATCGCAGGCGCTCCTGTCTGTGATGCAGCGTCAAGGGTAACCGCAGCCATGGTCTCCGAGCTGATAGTCCATGTTGCTGCAAACATCGTCGAACTGTTCGTGCAGATGGTTGTTGTCTTGCAAACGTCCCCATCTGTTGACTCAGGGATCGAGACTTGGCTGCACGATCCGTTACAGCCACGCGGATAAGATGCCTGTCATCTCGACTGCTAGTGATACGAGGCCGTTGGGATCCAGTACGGCGTTCCGTATTACCCTCCTGCACCCACCTATTCCATATTCTGCTAACAGTCATTGGTTCTCGATCAACGCGGGCAGCAATGTCGCGATACGATAAACCGCAATCGCGATAGGCTACAATCCTACCTTTATCAAAGTTGGAAACGTGATGGTACGCATTTCTCCTTTTTTCACGAGGCATCACAACAACGTTTCACCAGGCAACGCCGGTCAACTGCTGTTTGTGTATGTGAAATCGGTTGGAAACTTTCCTCATGTCAGCACGTTTTAGATGTCGCCACCGGCGCCAACCTTGTGTGAATGCTCTGAAAAGCTAATCATTTACATATCACAGCATCTTCTTCCTGTCGGTTAAATTTCGCGTCTGTAGCGCGTCATCTTTGTGGTGTAACAATGTTAATGGCCAGTAGTGTATTTTTGAAATGGAAAAGCATATTACTGACCTTCTCAAACAATGAAGTTGACCTACTCTTACTCTTCGTATAAATGCTATTCCTTGAAACAAATGAATCAACCCCCTGACAAATTTTGCATATTTCCACTGAATAATACCTTATGGAACAACGGGACAATTTTCTGGGGTAACTCATCACTTAGAAACGAAGTACTGATACCACAAAAGCGAGCAGTAAGAATAATATGTGGTATTCACCCACAGTCATTTTAACTGCACTGTCAAAATACATATATTCAGTAACGAAATTTTTAAATAATCCATCGCTCTTTGAGAAGAACGGTGTTGTCCGTACCTACAACACAAGAGGGACAAATCACCTTTGTTAAAGGTGTCAGTGGCTAAGATAGGAGCTCAATAGGCAGCAACAAAAATTTTTAGTCATTTGCCTGAGAACGTAAAATTTCTGACAAATAGTAAAGTAACTTTTAAATCTAACTTAAAATCATTCTTTCCCAATTCCTTCTACTCCCGGACGAATTTCTGTTTAAAAACTGGCAACGAGAAAAAAATCCTTGTTTTTAAGTGTAGTTGCATAAGTGCGACTAAAAAATGTGTTCCTTAATGTAAATTTAATTATGTATACATGTCCTGTAAACTGACTGATTCCATATCACTTCGATTAAATAATCAACAAAATAGTGTACGGAACATGTAACTAACTAGCAAGCGGTGGGTCATTTACGCACAAAACAAACAAATAAGAATCCAATATCTAACCTTCTGGAACTCCCTGTGAAATAGTATTTATGTTTGAGGAGCAGTTGCTTGAATTTGAAGTTAGGATTCCTCTTTTTGTTTCCTATCCGTTTAGTAGGAGTTGGTCCATTAAAAAGCAGGGTCGCTGATTCGGTACACCTGTAATGTGCTTCCAAGTAACGAGTGGTTTACTGAATAAAATTCTTTTGTCAGGCCATAGAATATTCCTGTGATCTTTCCTCCCTTATCTAATGAGGATCATATTTTTGAGTAAGCTCAGTGATAGGATTTACAATTCTTTTTACTTTTTAGAACCCAAACTGGTTTTTAAATATTATGCCATTTTGAAACGCCTCTGGCTGGAGTCAGTGCATCGTTATTTTCTCATCGATAACGTGATTGACGAGAAAATAATACTGCTTCACTTTTCCTTGCTCAAATGACACTTAAGTTTTGTTTTAAGAGGTCACGACGTACCTCTAATAATATAATTCCTTTTAATTGTTTACTGGGTCTGCATGTTTTACTAGGCTGGTTAATTATCAGAATCGTGGTGAGTCATCACAGCAACAGTTGTCCTCTTAGCTGGAGGATGGAAAGCACCTAGTGACACTTTATTTGGAGTCCTAAGAGCCATGTCGTGGCGACAGGGAGTTACTCCACCCACTGGCCTCAGCCCCAAGAGTCGGTCACCACCTCGCTGACCATTGTGCACTGGGTGCCGCGTTGGCGAAGTGGAGTGATTTTTCCGCGAAAACTGGACAGGCGCCTGGCAGTCCTTCTGCACGAATTACACTACTGGCCATTAAAATTTCTACACCACGAAGAAATGCAGATGATAAATGGGTACTCATTGGACAAATATATTATACTACAACTGACATGTGATTACATTTTCACGAAATTTGGGTGCACAGATCCTGAGAAATCAGTACCCAGAACAACCGGCGCTGGCCGTAATAACGGCCTTGATACACCTGGGCATTGAGTCAAACAGAGCTTGGATGGCGTGTACCGGTACAGGTGCCCATGCAGCTTCAATACGATACCACAGTTCATCAAGAGTAATTACCCCCACGAACCATGGACCTTGCCGTTGGTGGGGAGGCTTGCGTGCCTCAGCGATACAGAGAGCCGTACCGTAGGTGTAACCACAACGGAGGGGTATCTGTTGAGAGGCCAGACAAACGTGTGGTTCCTGAAGAGGGGCAGCAGCCTTTTCAGTAGTTGCAAGGGCAACAGTCTGGATGATTGACTGATCTGGCCTTGGAACACTAACCAAAACGGCCTTGCTGTGCTGGTACAGCGAACGGCTGAAAGCAAGGGGAAACTACGGCCGTAATTTCTCCCGAGGGCATGCAGCTTTACTGTATGGTTAAATGATGATGGCGTCCTCTTGGGTAAAACATCCCGGAGGTAAAACAGTCCCCCATTCGGATCTCCGGGCGGGGACTACACAAGAGGACGTCGTTATCAGGAGAAGAAAACAGGCGTTCTATGGATCGGAGCGTGGAATGCCAGATCCCTTAATCGGGCAAGTAGGTTAGAACATTTAAAAAGGGAAATGGATAGGTTGAAGTTAGATATAGTGGGAATTAGTGTAGTTCGGTGGCAGGAGGAACAAGACTTCTGGTCAGGTGACTACAGGGTTATAAACACAAAATCAAATAGGGGTAATGCAGGAGTAGGTTTAATAATGGAAAGGAAAATAGGAATGCGAGTAAGCTACTACAAACAGCATAGTGAACGCATTATTGTGGCAAAGAAAGACACGAAGCCCACGCCTACTACAGTAGTACAAGTTTATATGCCAACTAGCTCTGCAGATGACGAAGTAATTGAAGAAATGTATGATGAAATAAAAGAAATTATTCAGATAGTGAAGGGTGACGAAAATTTAATAGTCATGGGTGACTGGAAATCGGTAGTAGGAAAAGGGAGAGAAGGAAATGTAGTAGGTGAATATGGATTGGGGCTAAGGAATGAAAGAGGAAGCCGCCTGGTAGAATTTTGCACAGAGCATAACTTAATCATAGCTAACACTTGGTTCAAGGATCATAAAAGAAGGTTATATACATGGAAGAATCCTGGAGATACTAAAAGGTATCAGATAGATTATATAATGGTAAGACAGAGGTTTAGGAACCAGGTTTTAAATTGTAAGGCATTTCCAGGAGCAGATGTGGACTCTGACCACAATCTATTGGTTATGATCTGTAGATTAAAACTGAAGAAACTGCAAAAAGGTAGGAATTTAAGGAGATGGGACCTGGATAAACTGGGTAAGCCAGAGGTTGTACAGAGTTTCAGTGAGAGCATAAGGGAACAATTGACAGGAATGGGGGAAAGAAATACAGTAGAAGAAGAATGGGTAGCTCTGAGGGATGAAGTAGTGAAGGCATCAGAGGATCAAGTAGGTAAAAAGACGAGGGGTAGTAGAAATCCTTGGGTAACAGAAGAAATATTGAATTTAATTGATGAAAGGAGAAAATATAAAAATGCAGTAAATGAAGCAGGAAAAAAGGAATACGAACGACTCAAAAATGAGATCGACAGGAAGTGCAAAATTGCTAAGCAGGGATGGATAGAGGACAAATGTATGGACGTAGAAGCGAGTATCACAAGGGGTAAGATAGATACTGCCTACAGAAAAATTAGAGAGACCTTTGGAGATAAGAGAACCACTTGCATTAACATCAAGAGCTCAGATAGAAACCCAGTTCTAAACTAAGAAGGAAAAGCAGAAAGGTGGAAGGAGTATATAGAGGGTCTATACAAGGGTGATGTACTTGTGGACAATATTATGGAAATGGAAGAGGATGTAGATGAAGATGAAATGGGAGCACTGAAAGACCTGAGTCGAAACAAGGCCCCCGGAGTGGACAACATTCCATTAGAACTACTGACGGCCTTGGGAGAGCCAGTCCTGACAAAGCTCTACCATCTGGTGAGCAAAATGTATGAGACAGCCGAAATACCCTCAGACTTCAAGGGGGAAATGGTAATTCCAATCCTAAAGAAAGCAGGTGATGACAGATGTGAAAATTACCGAACTATCAGTTTAATAAGTCACGGCTGCAAAGTACTAACACGAATTCTTTACAGACGAATAGAAAAACTAGTAGACGCCGACCTCGGGGAAGATCAGTTTGGATTCCGTAGAAATGTTGGAACATGTGAGGCAATACTGACCCTACGACTTATCTTAGAAGCTAGATTAAGGAAGGGCAAACCTACGTTTCTAGCATTTGTAGACTTAGAGAAAGCTTTTGACAATGTTGACTGGATCGGTTGGTAGGACATGTTCTGAGGCATCAAATGATCACCAATTTAGTATTGGAGGGCAGGTTGAAGGTTAAAAATGGTAGTGGGAGACCAAGAGATGAATACACTAAGCAGATTCAGAAGGATGTAGGTTGCAGTAGGTACTGGGAGATGAAGAAGCTTGCACGAGATAGAGTAGCATGGAGAGCTGCATCAAACCAGTCTCAGGACTGAAGACCACAAAAACAACAACATTTTGACGAGCCAGTTGCTCGGCCACCATTGAAAGACGTTTTCAATTGGTGAGAGATCTGGAGAATGTGCTGGCCAGGGCAGCAGTCGAACATTTTCTGTATCCAGAAAGGCCCGTACAGGGCGTGCATTCTCCTGCTGAAATGTGGGGTTTCGCAGTCATCGAATGAAGGGTAGAGCCATGGGTCGTAACACATCTGAAATGTAACGTCCACTGTTCAAAGTGATGTCAATGCGAACAAGAGGTGACCGCGACGTGTAACCAATGGCACCCCATACCATGACGCCGGGTGATACGCCGGTATGGCAATGACGAATACACTCTTCCAATGTGCTTCGCCAATCACGGATGCGACAACGACCATCATGATGCTGTAAACAGAACCTGGATTCATCCGAAAAAATGACGTTTTGCCATTCGTGCACCCAGGTTTGTCGTTGAGTACACCATCGCAGGCGCTCCTGTCTGCGATGCCGCGTCAAGGGCAACTGCAGCCATGGTCTCCGAGCTGATAGTCCATGCTGCTGCGACCGTCGTCGAAATGTTTGTGCAGATGGTTGTTGTCTTGCAAGCGTCCACATCTGTTGACTCAGGGATCGAGACTTGGCTGAACGATCCGTTACAGCCATGCGGATAAGACGCTTGTCATCTCGACAGCTAGTAACACGAGGCCGTTGGGATCCAGCACGGCGTTCCGTATTACCCTCCTTAACCCACCTTTTCCATATTCTGCTAACAGTCATTGGATCTCGACCAACGCGAGCAGCAATGTCGCGATACGATAAACCGCAATCGCGTTAGGCTACAATCCGACCTTTATCAAAGTTGGAAGCGTGATGGTACGCATATCTCCTCCTTACACGAGGCATCACAACAACGTTTCACCAGGCAACGCCGGTCAACTGGTGTTTGTGTATGAGAAATCGGTTGGAAACTTTCCTCATGTCAGCACATTGTAGGTGTCGCCACCGGCGCCAACCTTGTGTGAATGCTCTGAAAAGCTAATTATTTGCATATCACAGCATCTTCTTCCTGTCGGTTAAATTTCGCGTCTGTAGCACGTTATCTTCGTGGTGCAGCAATTTTAATGGCCAATAGTGTAGCTTCCCGCGTTGTGGAGTAAAGAAACAGCCTGAAATGCAGGAGACCTGTGCGTTTCTTTACGCTGTGTCCTACTCAATCAAAGTACCCCCTTCCCCTTGCTTGCTTGCACTGGCCACAGGGCAGACGCTGGTCATGAAAGAAAATATTCGAGCGAACTGCATCGGCAGACATCGTAGTTCCACACTGTGGGAGTAATACATGCAGTATATTTAACTCGCTTTCGAAAAAAATTGGCGCGATTTTCCGTTCCAGGGCACGGAGTTTGTTGACCCGAGAACTAAGATAGAGAGTGGGAAACATGACGGTTGGATAGTCCATAAAAAAGTAGAGAGAGTGGCAAATGTGGAGCAATTTTCCAAGAAAAAGAAGCGTGGGTTTTTTCACAATGGTCTGAGCCACAACTTTTCGGGAGAGTGAGTCTGCTACCAAACAGTGAGTAATTTCCAGAATTAGATTTTCACTCTGCAGCGGAGTGTGCGCTGATATGAAAATTCCTGGTAGATTAAAACTGTGTGCCCGACCGAGACTCGAACTCGGGACCTTTGCCTTTCGCGGGCAAGTGCTCTACCATCTGAGCTACCGAAGCACGACTCACGCCCGGTACTCACAGCTTTACTTCTGCCAGTATCTCGTCTCCTACCTTCCAACCTTTACAGAAGCTCTCCTGCGAACCTTGCAGAACTAGCACTCCTGAAAGAAAGGATATAGCGGAGACATGGCTTAGCCACAGCCTGGGGGATGTTTCCAGAATGAGATTTTCACTCTGCAGCGGAGTGTGCGCTGATATGAAACTTCCTGGCAGATTAAAACTGTGTGCCCGACCGAGACTCGAACTCGGGACCTTTGCCTTTCGCGGGCAAGTGCTCTACCATCTGAGCTACCGAAGCACGACTCACGCCCGGTACTCACAGCTTTACTTCTGGCAGTATCTCGTCTCCTACCTTTCATATCAGCGCACACTCCGCTGCAGAGTGAAAATCTCATTCTGGAAACATCCCCCAGGCTGTGGCTAAGCCATGTCTCCGCTATATCCTTTCTTTCAGGAGTGCTAGTTCTGCAAGGTTCGCAGGAGAGCTTCTGTAAAGGTTGGAAGGTAGGAGACGAGATACTGGCAGAAGTAAAGCTGTGAGTACCGGGCGTGAGTCGTGCTTCGGTAGCTCAGATGGTAGAGCACTTGCCCGCGAAAGGTAAAGGTCCCGAGTTCGAGTCTCGGTCGGGCACACAGTTTTAATCTGCCAGGAAGATTCAGTGAGAAATTTATTAAACTTGGAAAATATAGAGATTGACTAGTGGATCAATAAAATTTTCAGTGGAGACTGGGCAAGCTTTGTTACATAGCAGTGAAACTTCCCTTTGAATGTAAAGAATGACTGTGCTCGTAAAACTTTTACGTTATTTGATTTTCAAACTCCAGAGTGAAACTGAACGTACTGAGACTGTATTCTCTTTACTTATTCTGATCATTTCCAAACTGACACACAATATTTTAGCGCAACGCAATTTGACTTTTAATAATCCCCGCAAAAGAAGAGCCCTGATTAACAATAACCTATTCCTTTCATGAATAACTTACCTCACAAAAATCTTCGTTACTCGAACGATTACAATACAGCGTGCGCCAATAGTGCCATCTAAATGAAAGATTCTAACTACTGCGGGCACTAACTGCTGATACGCATATAGTTAGCAAATGAAAGATTTTGACAGACAACTACTGCCCATTAAATTGCTACACCACGAAGATGACGTGCTACAGATACGAAATTTGACTGATACGAAGAAGATGCTGTGGTATGCAAATGATTAGCTTTTCAGAGCATTCACACAAGGTTGGCGCCGGTGGTGACACCTACAACGTGCTGACAAGAGGAAAGTTTCTAGCCGATTTCTCCCACACAAACAGCAGTTGACCGGCGTTGCCTGGTGAGACGTTGTTGTGATGCTTCGTGTAAGGAGGAGGAATGCGTACCATCAAGTTTCCGACTTTGATAAAGGTCTCACTGTAGCCTATCGCGATTGCGGTTTATCGTATCGCGACATTGCTTCTCACGTTGGTCGAGATCCAATGACTGTTAGCAGAATATGGAATCGTTGGGTCAAGGAGGGTAATACGGAACGCCGTGCTGGATCCCAACGGCTTCGTATCGCTAGCAGTCAAGATGATATGCATCTTATCCGCATCGCTGTAACGGATCATGCAGCCACGTCGTGATCCCTGAGTCAACAGTTGGGGACGTTTGCAAGACAACAACCATCTGCACGAACAGTTCGACGACGTTTGCAGCAGCATGGACTATCAGCTCGGAGACCATGGCTGCGGTTACCCTTTACGCTGCATCACAGACAGGAGCGCCTGCGATGGTCTACTCAACGACGAACCTGGGTGCACGAATGGCAAAACGTCATTTTTTCGAATGAATCCAGGTTCTGTTTACAGCATCATGATGGTCACACCCGTGTTTGGCGACATCGCGGTGAACGCACATTGGAAGCGTGTATTCGTCATCGACATACTTGCCTATCACCCGGCGTGATGGTGTGGGGTGCCATTGGTTACTCGTCTCGGTCACCTCTTGTTCGCATTGAGGGCACTTTGAACTGTGGACGTTACATTTCAGATGTGTTACGACCTGTGGCTCTACCCTTCATTCGATCCCTGCGAAACCCTACATTTCAGCAGGATAATGCACGACCGCATGTTCCAGGTCCTGTACGGGCCTTTCTGGATACAGAAAATGTTCGACTGCTGCCCTAGCCAGCACATCCTCCAGGTCTCTCACCAATTGAAAAGTCTGGTCAATGGTGGCCGAACAGCTGGCTCGTCACAATACGCTAGTCACTACTCTTGATGAACTGTGGTATCGTGTTGAAGCTGCGTGGGCAGCTGTACAAGTACACGCCATCCGAGCTGTGTTTGACTCAATGCCCAGGCGTATCAAGGCAGTTATTACGGCCAGAGGTGGTTGTTCTGGGTACTGATTACTCAGGATCTATGCACCCAAATTGCGTGAAAATGTAAATCACATGTCAGCTCTAGTATAATATATTTGTCCAATGAATAACCGTCTATCATCTGCATTTCTTCTTGGTGTAGCAATTTTATTTAATGGCAAAAGTTCGTAACATCTACTTTAAAAAATTACTTTCTTCTGACGAACACACGTCCAGATCGTCCGCTCATATTAACATCTCAGAACTCTGGCATCTCTCTCCCCACATCCATCACTCCTGGCGGCTCACCTCCAACTGCAGAACGCTGAAGGCTGTTCACATCCAACTGCCCAACAATACACGCTGGCGAATAACTTCCAACACCGAGTCCAACCAGCCACAGACTGCACACAGCGCAGTCAGCGATTTTAATAGAGAGCGCTACGTGGCGTTACCAACATAAAAACCTAAACAGCCTACTTACAGCATCTCATTGGCATTCCTAATTGGCATGGCTATTTTTTCGGCTTCTCCTTGGAGAACTCTGGGGAGCATCACCTGTGATGATTCCTCTACTTCTTAGTGTCATTTTAGAGACTCATCCTGCGACTTCCATTGAGCCTTCTAAACTAGACTTCTTCGGACTACTTCATGCGTCTGGATTAGTCCAGATTCTTTCTCCAGCCCTTCTCCACTGACTTTACCTCCCAATAGTTGTTTTTAATTGCATTTATTGTAACGATTTTTGTGTTCCAATCTTCTCTTATCCCTGCCGATTTGGAGAAGATCGTGTTTCATTCATAAATCATGTTTTTGTTTCCCTTTTGCTTTTTCGTAACAACAAATGACAGTCAAAGCTGACTTATCTTTGGTTTCCGTAGCCAAGTGAACCCCATATTTCCATTTAATACCACTGACTTTGGAAAGGAGCACACCCACGGCCCAGCTGTTCGAGCCATTGATTCCCATATCAGTTCCGTTGCGCACAATTCGAGACATCACGTCAGAGTAGAGTCGGGGCAGACATCAAGAGTGTTCATTCGATACAGCTCACAGCCACTGCTTATACTTAGCCATAGCCCAGTGGCCTCTTCTAATTTATAGGAAGACTTTTTGAGTTTGTTTTGCTGCAGTCTTTTCAAACACTTTAGAGAAGAGCTGCATAAGAGAGGTAGAGTAGTAATTCCCCATATCTTCTGTCGACCCCTTTTTAAATAATGACTTTAGCTTGGCATATTACAGTTTATTTGGAAAACAAACCTGCTCAAAAAATTTGCTTTTTTTTTTGTTTTTTTGTTCACTGTGGCAGTGAAATGACATCACACACACCCAGAAGAGGTTTTTTTTAAAGATATTTCATTATCTTCGTCTCTTTACGTGATTTTTTTTAATAAAATTATTTAAAATGTATGTCTTTTTGTTTTCCAAGCTTATGAAATTTGCTTTCTCTTGACAGGCCGCCACATCTACATCTGATCTTGCTACATTGAAACACTGGACATCTCAACAGGTCTATCTAACAAACTGCCTGTGGGTTTCTGTCTCGGGTTCTTCTGCTGACGTTTGTTTAATGATTTTTCAGACGTTGCGCCAGCACGACTGGCTGGCATTGTCAGATCTTCACTCTCCATTGCTGGTGGTGGATTGGGCCGCGAACTCGACACCAGTCCACCACCAGCAATGGAGGATGAAGCTTTGATAATGCCAGCCACTCGCGCTGACGAAACGTCAGAAAAATCATCATACAAACGTCCTGCCGCCTTCAGATCTAATTTTTGAGTCTCTTGGCTTTTAACTTCAGCTCGTAATTCTGAATGAACAACTGACCGCACTGCTTTTGTCTTGTTTCTGTGTTGCAAGATGAACGTATTATTTGGATTTTTTTGCAGCCAGTACAACTTTCCTCAATTCGGATTTATAATATTTATCGTACGTAACATCAACAGGAATTCTGTTTTACTTCAGCTCATTGTGGCGCTGTCGCTTTCTGGCACTAGAGATTTTAATCCCTGGTGTAATCGACGTAAGTTTGTTGCTTAATTTCTTTTGCCAGTTTCTGTAAGGAAAAGGTTCACACAATGCATCTAAGAAACAATTTAAGAAATTGTCAGAGTTTTTTGGCCTTGAATTGTAGTGGTCTACTGATCAGCTTAGTTTATTGTGAAAAAAAAGCAAATTTCTTTTGATGAAATTCCTTTTTCAATACATTTCTAGAGACTCTCGTTTATCTGGTTTTTGGAGCTTAACAAACCGAGCTGAATGTTCTGAAATACCTAGGTCTAAGCAGTGCTTCTTTGCGTTTTCAAACTGATAGTCTGTAATAATATTATTGATGCAGGTCTACTGCTTTCTCCAGTACCTTCACAAAAAGTTCAACATGAGACCAGATTTTGAATGAAGTCATGAAATTTTGTAGTTTCGCTGCTTTGAAATCTGCTGCGATCACGACTTTGTTCATACTTTCTTCCTGAAATCCTTTTGTAGGAGGTATTGACATTTAGATAAGAGCAGTTTTGTTACTGCACATCTAATAATTTTAGAAACTAGTATAATCACTGTATTCAAATCACTCGACTCTACAGAGTACTCTTAAACACACTCTCTATATGTAAATAACCAAAATTTTCCTTTGTTTTATAATTGAATGTTTTATAACTGAATACAGAATTTCGAAGAAATTTCCAGGAGATTTTCTACAAAAGGTGCTAGTCAGATAAAAGTATTAATGCTATTTAAAATTTTTATACAATCTTCTATTAATCAATGTTCGTGTAGACAGATTCTTTTGATATTTACATTTATGAAAGCAAAATTTTAAGTTCATCAATTTTATAACATTTAAGGTCTGTCAGCCCTTTTGTTAAGCCGTTGATACTCCAGTGCATCAGTTGAGTATTTCTCTTACTTATTATGATACGATGCGAGTCCTTCCATAGATATTTACACTTTTTGTTTTCAGTTTGTACCTTTGATTTGTCACCCCCATTTGCATGTATCAGTTTCCCTTGCTTTTAAGGATTTTACAAACGTCTTTAAACATTTTAATGAAGGTTCTAGAACCTAAACAATTGACTTGTAGGCCACCTTTTCCCAGACAGTTATCGTTCAAAGACTTATTTGGGTCACTGAATAATGCTCAAAGCCTTTCGCATTGCCCTTTAATGCCACTATTTACTCTGTCAATGTAAGTATAACTTACCGATCTCCTATAAATAATACCACTAACTGCTAGCATGGAGCCGGCCGGGGTGGCCGAGCGGTTCTAGGCGCTACAGTCTGGAACCGCGCGATCGCTACGATCGCAGTTTCAAATCCTGCCCCGGGCATGGATGTGTGTGATGTCCTTAGGTTAGTTAGGTTTAAGTAGTTCTAAGTTCTAGGGGACTGATGACCTCAGCAGTTAAGTCCCATAGTGCTCAGAGCCATTTGCTACCATGGAGGTTGTCTACACAGATTTCGCCGATCTAATCTGATTTCGTGTTTCACTCACGATCTCTTTCTCACTGCTGCTGTGGATTGAGTTTTGGCCCATGTGGAGTAGAACGCCTGTGTAACCATCGGTACTTTAATTTACATCATCATTCATGGCTATGTCTCTTTTCACACAATACGTTATTAAAATGTTTGTTTAGATGATGGGATCAAATTCAATGTCGAACATCGGTCTTACAGCTGGCACAATAACTTTTTTCATCGTAGAATCACCTACCAACGGCAGATCATTTTTGTCGCCTTTCTTTGTGGTACCTGCACCTTTGTCCCTTTTTTTATGACGTAAAGACGACGCCCTCTAGGACGACAACGCTTCAAGATTAGCGACTTGGATAGCAGCGTCAACTCTAGTCTCTTCGCTTGTACTCTCTGTGTAGCGCAGACTTAGGATTGTTTACACTGAAGAAGATTGCTTATTCTGTATGTCGCCCTTTGCCTGCGACACATCTGTGTAATTGCAAAAGTTAAGTATTGTAATTTTCTTATTGTAATAAAACTCATTAATACGAGTTGTCTCATTGTTTGTCTAGCGAACCGAGTATGCAGGCTTCCTAGACACCACACTTCTTATTACAGGTAACTGTTTTCCACGGATTCCTTTGGGCTGTTTGGAAGGCCCTTCGCTCATGAATACGCCAGGGAGGTGCCGCAGTAGCTGTTCTGGATGATAGACGAAGTCAGTGTCTGACAAGCGACCGTAAGTGGGCAAAAGCAACTTTGTAAGTCAGTACAGCTAGATTAGCAATCCGAGATGTTACATAACCCCCCACAGGAGGAGCTCTGCCTCCCGTGGATCGAAGTTATTTCTGTCGTCAAGAATCGTTTCGGTGGCTAGTTCTGTCAGTCTCCAGACCAAAGTTTCCCAAACTGTGTTCAGCGGATCACTGATGTTCCGCGGGAAGTGAATAAGTGCTTCGTGGAAAACTATTAATGACTAACGAACCCGGTAATGGTTGCAACTGGTAAATATGTATTGGAATTGTATATATGTCCTTCTCTCCTTCTCCCCAATCTCTTTGCTTCCCCCTCCCCCTCTCTTTGTCCACCTCCTCGATCCACGACCCTCTCTCGGTCCATCACCCCCTCACCCCTCTCTCTGTCCATCCACTCCTCCTACTCCATCTTCTCCTCTCCCATTCTCTACCCATCTCCCCTTCCCCAACCACCCCTCACTTTCAGTTCACATTTTATCACCCCCCTTCTCCATCTACTCGTCCCCCTCTCTCTGATCTTCAGCCTTCTTTATCGTTATTGGCAATTCAATTCTGTAGTAGTGTTCTAGTCATAAGATAATAAGACATAAATATAAGTTTTCTGTTTCCTATGAAAACCAACTGGAAAGAAGGAAAAACCTCATTGTTCGGTATACAATATTTGTTTGAAAATTTTATAATGAGGAACAGTATGTATGCGGGAAACATCGTAGTTAAGAAAACAGAACCCCACATATCAGCAGCTGAGAAAAGCACAGGATTTTCTTTCTCGCAGACTGTCTTAACCGAACTTCTGTACATTTTTGTAATAGTGATTTTTGTAATAGCGTTTCCTCTTTGTTAAAAGTTTATATGTCTTATGTCCATCCGAATGTCGGATGAGTGTCAGGTAAAAATATGGAACAAATCGGCTCGACAACTTTTCGAGATTATTACAATGTATCAAAATTTCAAAGCAATCAGTGAAGAACTTTCGGATATTTCAGATTTTGAACAAACGGACGTTTACATTTCATTTATGTAGATATGGCCTTTTCCAGATATTTTGACGATACCAGTTAGTGACGCAGTTGACGAAGTGATTGTTGAAATCTATGATGATATAAAAGAAATTATTCAGATAGTGAAGGGAGACGAAAATTTAATTGTCATGGGTGACTGGAACTCGATAGTAGGAAAAGGAAGAGAAGGAAACGTAGTAGGTGAATATGGAATGGGATTAAGGAATGAAAGAGGAAACCGCCTGGTAGAATTTTGCACAGAGCATAACTTAATCATAGCTAACACTTGGTTCAAGAATCATAAAAGAAGGCTGTATACATGGAAGAAGCCTGGAGATACTGGAAAGTCTCAGGTAGATTATATAATGGTAAGACAGATATTTAGGAACCAGGTTTTAAATTGTAAGACATTTCCAGGGGCAGATGTGGACTCTGATCACAATCTATTGGTTATGAACTGTAGATTAAAACTGAAGAAACTACAAAAAGGTGGGAATTTAAGGAGATGGGACCTGGATAAACTGAAAGAACCAGAGATTGTAGAGAGATTCAGGGAAAGTATTAGGGAACGATTGACAAGAATGGGGGAAATAAATACAGTAGAAGAAGAATGGATAGCTTTGAGAGATGAAATAGTGAAAGAGGCAAAGGATCAAGTAGGTAAAAAGACGAGGGACAATAGAAATCATTGGGTAATAGAAGAGATATTGAATTTAATTGATGAAACGAGAAAATATAAAAATTCATTAAATGAAGCAGGCAAAACGGAATACAAACGTCGCAAAAATGAGATCGACAGGAAGTGCAAAATGGCTAAACAGGGATGGCTAGTGGACAAATGCAAGGATGTAGAGGCGCATATCACTAGGGGTAAGATAGATACTGCCTACAGGAAAATTAAAGAGGCCTTTGGAGAAAAGAGAACCACTTGTATGAATATCAAGATGGAAAACCAGTTCTAAGCAAAGGTGTGAAAGCAGAAAGGTGGAATGAGTATATAGAGGGTCTGTACAAGGAGATGTACTTGAGGGCAATATTATAGAAATGGAAGAGAATGTAGATCAAGATGAAATAGGAGATATGATACTGCGTGAAGAGTTTGATAAAGCACTGAAAGACCTAAGTAGAAACAAGGCCCCGGGTAGACAACATTCCATTAGAACTACTGACGGCCTTGGGAGAGCCAGTCCTGACAAAACTCTACCAACTGGTGAGCAAGATGTATGAGACAGGGGAAATACCCTCAAACTTCAAGAAGCATATAATAATTCCAATCCCAAAGAAAGCAGGTGTTGACAGATGTGAAAATTACCGCCGAACTATCAGTTTAATAAGTCACAGCTGCAAAATACTAACGCGAATTCTTTACAGACGAATGGAAAAACTGGTAGAAGCCGACCTCGGCGAAGATCAGTTTTGATTCCGCAGAAATGTTGGAACACATGAGGCAATACTGACCGTACGACTTATCTTAGAAAATAGATTAAGGAAAGGCAAACCTACATTTCTAGCATTTGTGGACTTAGAGAAAGCTTTTGACAATGTTAACTGGAATATTCTCTTTCAAATTCTAAAGGTGGCAGGGGTAAAATACAGGGAGCGAAGGGCTATTTACAATTTGTACAGAAACCAGATGGCAGTTATAAGAGTCGAGGGGCATGAAAGGGAAGCAGCGATTGGGAAGGGAGTAAGACAGGGTTGTAGCCTGTCCCCGATGTTATTCAATCAGTATATTGAGCAAGCAGTGAAGGAAACAAAAGAAAAATTCGGAATAGTAATTAAAATCCATGGAGAAGAAATAAAAACTTTGAAGTTTGCCGATGACATTGTAATTCTGTCAGAGACAGCAAAGGACCTGGAAGAGCAGCTGAACGGAATGGACAGAGTCTTGAAAGGAGGATATAAGATGAACATCAACAAAAGCAAAACGAGGATAATGGAATGTAGTCAAATTAAATCGGGTGATGCTGCGGGAATTAGATTAGGAAATGAGACACTTAAAGTAGTAAAGGAGTTTTGCTATTTGGGGAGCAAAATAACTGATGATGGTTGAAGTAGAGAGGATATAAAATGTAGACTGACAATGGCAAGGAAAGTATTTCTGAAGAAGAGAAATTTGTTAAACTCAAGTATAGAATTAAGTGTCAGGAAGTCGTTTCTGAAAGTATTTGTATGGAGTGTAGCCTTGTATGGAAGTGAATCGTGGACGATAAATAGTTTAGAAATGAAGAGAATAGAAGCTTTCGAAATGTGGTGTTACAGAAGAATGCTGAAGATTAGATGGGTAGATCACATAACTAATGAGGAGGTATTGAATAGAATTGGAGAGAAGAGCAGTTTGTGGCACAACTTGAATAGAAGAAGGGATCGGTTGGTGGGGCAAATTCTGAGACACCCAGGGATCACCAATTTAGTATTGGAGGGAAGCGTGGAGGGTAAAAATCGTAGAGGGAGACCAAGAGATGAATACACTAAACAGATTCAGAAGGATGTAGGTTGCAGTAGGTACTGGGAGATGAAGAAGCTTGCACAGGATAGAGTAGCATGGAGAGCTGCATCAAACCAGTCTCTGGACTGAAGACCACAACAACAACAACCAGTTAGTTTATTTAACTTTTTTGTGAATTCTGCGTTATCAGTTATGAGTTACAATTCAAGTATTCACCGAATGAAACAAGCTCTTCTAATTTTTTTTAAAATTTTAATAACCTTCAAGAAAAAGGTTTTCCATTGAAGTACCAGGATTCTCAAAGTGTTCCATCGGAGAAACAGCTTCGGAGACCCTGCTCCAGGCTACATGATCCTACCATTTAGCGCCATGACGAAACATTTTAACTAAGCGCTAATAGTTTGGCTATTTAGCCGGATCAACAGTGAATCATCTGTTTGTTTGCTAGTAGCGACAATCAGATCATCCGGAATTATGATGGCAACTGGAAATCACAATCGCATTCCGAAGTTCCACAACTCTACGCCGCCTGTCTCTCTCTCTTGTCCTAGTTGCACGTGCCATCGTTAGTATCTCTCTCGTTCTCCCCTGTTAAGTGTTTTTTTCCTTATTTTGTGAGTTCTGATAATTTATGTGTGTAATCTTTCTGGCTGACCGAGCCTTGTCTACCAGTCCTCTAATAATTATATTGAAACCTGCACTTTTGCCACTTATGAGGATGGTTTGATAAATCTAATAAATTTCCATGAAAAAAATGGAACATTTTTGTAGCGCCTTCACGGTTGGTAAGCTTCATTATTCCAGGGGTCGTATAAATAATTTCACTAATGTACAGTGTACAGTGCATTGTTGACAACCGTCTGAATTGTTGTCGACTGCGATTGAAAATGGAGAAAATCGAGTTTGGCGTTGTTATTAACCATTTTCATTTGAAGGGTTGGACTGCAGCACAAATCAAGCAGAACTGTATGAAGTTCTCGCGGACTTCGCACCATCCCTGCAGACCATTTTCTTTTGGATTCATAAATTTAAAAGTGGTCTATAAGCTCCGAAAATGAAGCGCGCTCCGATTGCCGATTGATGTCGCCACTAGGGAAACCACTGACAAATTCCATGATATGGTAATACAAGGCCGCAATAGAAATTTGTGAGATTTCAGAGACTGAAGGTATCTCAGCTGGGAGAGTACATAGCATCCTGCACAGAGAAACGGCTATGAAGAAGTTGTGTGCGAGGTGGGCGCCGTGATTGCTCACAGTCGACCAAAAGCGCATCCAGCACAACATTTCAACAGAATGTCTGAAGATGTTTAATCGCAATCCGCAAGACTTTTTTCGCCGATATGTGAATGCTGATGAAACCTGGATCCGTCATTACAGACCATAGTGAATTTGGCAGTCAAAACAGTGGACATAGAATGGCGAAACTGCACCAAAGAAGGCAAAGTCCATTTTGTCAGCTGGTAAGGTGTTGGCCATTGTTTTTAGGGATTCCCAAGGTATAACTATAGCTCGACGCTATTACGCATCATTGTTGGATTGTTTGACACTTGCGTTGACTGAAAAAAAGACGAATATTGGCACCCAAAAAGTGCTCTTTCATCAGGATAATGCACCGCCCCACACATCAGCGATAACAATGGCGAAAGTTTAGTATTTAATACATCCCCAAGCAACTGTAGCTGTATGTATTGAAATAATTAGGGGAGAGGTATCAAGCTTAAATCTATATCACATACCAAGATTATGTTCCCTTGCTGGCGTAAAAATATAAGCTTCTAAGTCAATACAATCAAAAGCTACGGCCATATGTGTCACATATTTTGATACATGCAACCTCACTATGCTAACATATAGGGCATAGGGACGCAGAATTTTGAAATTTGCCAGAAAGCAAGGTTTCACAATACAAATAAAGGAAATTTGTAATTATGTAGCATAAACAATACTTTTCTCCCATTTGTTACCCATCTATCTGTCTGTCCGTCTGTTAAGACCCATTTTTCTCAGGAACCGTTAGAGGTATCAAGTAGAAATTTACGTCAAATACCAAAGTCTTCTGTCCATCAGCAGGATAAAACATTAAGCTTCTAAGTCAGTAGCATCAAAACATACTACCATATATCTTACATATATTGATATTCGCAAAGTCACTCAGCAAAACCTATACACGAACATACAGCTCGGACCTGGTGGTCTACCGGTATGGCGCGTGCCCGGAAACCGAGAGTTCAAATGGTTCAGATGGCTCTGAGCACTATGGGACTAACGTCTGAGGTCATCAGTCCCCTAGAACTTAGAACTACTTAAACCTAACTAACCTAAAGACATCACACACAGCCATGCCCGAGGCAGGATTCGAACCTGCGACCGTAGCGGTCGCGCGGTTCCATACTGTAGCGCCTAGAACCGCTCGGCCACCCTAGCCGGCCCGTTTTCTCAGTCCATAGTCTGTACTCGTTAGACTACACTCCATTCAACAGATTCTGTAATCCTTCTTCACTTTGTAGGAGTAGTCCACTCCCAGGCGGGGAACCCCTACTGTTTGTCACGATGGAGGCCGAGGAACGTATGCGGCGTCGCCAGACGCAATAAAACAGGATTATTAGGATATTTATTTCTCTGAATACATCTCGTTGCCATTATCTTCGGCGGTGGCTGGTGACTTAGCAAGCTGGCGAGGAATCTGCTGAATCCATGGCTGGCTCAGGTTACCGAATCTCGCTGCGTCGCTGTGATAGACGAAAATCACTCTTGTTTTAGCAATGCTAAGAGACACTAGAGCTGCAATTCTAACGTCGTGCTTGTTAATGGAAGCAAGATACGCTGATGGGATCTGTGGACCTAGAAAAATCGTTCGATAATGTAAAATGGTGCAAGATGTTTGAAATTCTGCGTAAAATAGGTTTAAGCTTTACCGTTACAAGGGTACTGTACAATACATGCAAGAACCAAGAGGGAACAATACGAATGGAAGACAAAGTACGAAGTGCTCCAATTAGAAACGGATTAAAACAGCTCTGTTGCCCTTTTCCCCTACTATTCAGTCAGTATACCGAAGAAGCAATGACGGAAATAAAAAAAAAGTTTTAGGAGAGGTCTCAAATTTCACAGTCAAATGATGTCAGTGATAGGATTTACTGATGACATTGTTATTCTCAGTGAAAGTTGTTATGCATCAAGAAAGTAAGGAAACGGAAAGTGAAATTTTCTAAGTCCAGACAGAACGGCATTGCTCAAGCATACGGAAGTATCAACACGAGCCAGAAACTGGTTGTAAACACTTCGAAACCGTTAGTGGGTCACATTTCTGTGTGTCAGTGAGAGCGAGCTCAGTGGTAAAGGTTTAGACGAATGCAGACCAACCTACCTCCGTTGCTCTCGTAACATTATGTAAGAAACGCTAAGGGAGACGCAAAAAACTCATCAGGGGTCTGAAAAAGCAGTTAAGGCATTGAAAAAAATTGGTTCAGCAAATGTAGCAGAACGGAAGACCACTGGCAACTCGTAAAGAACAGAATCGATTCGGTCATGACAGATGAGCATAGCCCCTCCTCAACTCAATAAATACTCCACCTCACTAGGCTACATTCAATTTATCAGTAGGACCGAGGGCGTTCAGGTCGTTCGCACTCGATTCTCTGATTATGTGTTTGTAGCATGTTGTGTACGAGATTGTTCTAGTACCAATCATAGTCCTGCCGCCTTACAAAATGGCCATTGATCCGTAGCGACGGATGACGAAAATCAGCCTACAGCACAGCCACCACTGATGGGTAATCCAGGGGCCTACCAACACTGTTCCAGCCTGGGGCACGAACTGTTCTAAATACCGGAATCGCTTGATTCAGACAGTTTATCGAACCAGCGGGCCAGAATCAGCATTCAATACGACTGCCATGGCATCCGACACCACGTTTCATCTGATGGGACAACGTGGGCAGTGACTTGGGAGGGGCATGTATTCAGAGAAATAAATGTCCTAATAATCCCGTTTTATTGCGTCTGGCGACGCCACATACGTTCCTCGGCCTTCATCGTGACAAACAGTAGAGGTTCCCTGTGGGCGACTCCTACAAAGTTAAGAGTGATTACAGGATCTGCTGAATGGAGTGAAGTCTACTGAGTACAGACTATGGACTGAGAATAAACGGAAGAGGATCAAAATGATACTAGTGACAAACTTAACATCAAAAGCGGGAATTACGAAGTAGTAGAATTGGAGTAATTCTGCTACCGTGGAAGAAAAATACCACACAGCGAAAAGGTGAAACCACGTCCACAGCTAAGTGACTTGGAAACGGGCACACACTAAGCTAATCCCTTCCGTGACTGTGCCTAAACCATCGACTTCATCTACTGCTATAGGCGTGATTCGGTCTTGTCTTCAGAATCACAGTGGATATACTAAGAACAGAAGGGGATAACACAACCCTGTTTGAGTAAGACTCGACAACAGACTCAGTTATATATGTATATATTCATATAGACCCGCAAACATGCAAACAGTTAAATCCACATTTTTAACAGAGTAGAAAGGTACTGAAGTAGGTGGGAGTCATTTGATAGATCTGGTAAGAAAGCAATAAAAATGTTTGTTTCTTCAGCAACTCACCTTACTTCTCAACATAGTCTCTTTTGAGGGATATACACTCGGTCCAACGATCCTCCAACTTTTTCATGCCATTGGAAAAATACGTTTTGTGAAATTCTGCAAAATACTCGTTGACTGCAACTATTATTTCCTCATTTGATGAAAATTTCTTGCCCACAAGCTAAAGTTCAGAGTTGAGGAAAAGGTGGGAATCACTTGGGGCTAAGTCTGGTGAACAGGGTGGATGAGGAACCAATTCAGATTCCAGTTAATGTACTTTCACCATTATATGGAAATAATCAGCAAGCAGTTGCGTAAAAGAAATTTAACTTCTTAACCGGCTTCGGACACCTACTACCCTTCTTCAGAAGATTAAGCTGTCGCATTATTTGCGAGTCAACAATAAGACGCATGCAGCAAAAGGGAAACTAACAGTCGGTCCGCAGTCACACAGCGAAGTGAGCCTGTAAAAGATTCCGTTTTTACCGACTGAGGTGCTGAATCCTAAAAAGGACCAAGTTAGCAACAGTTTAAGGAAGAGGCATAGGAGCACAGGAAATTGAAGGGTGTAGAGTCGATATAGGCAGTAATACTGATTTACCAAAGAAGAAGAAACATCTGCTTCAACAGTAACCTTCCTTGATACATGCATTAAGATATACACTTACATACATGCTATAAAAATGGATGTATGTACACTACACACACACACACACACACAAACACATATGTGATATGTGTACCAAGTTGGGTTGAAATTGCTTCAGTGGTTTAGGAGGCGATGTGTGAATGTGTGTGTGTGTGTGTGTGTGTGTGTGTGTTTCCACATCACCTCATAAACCACTGGAGCAATTTCAACCCAACTTGGTACACATATCCTTTGTGAAGGTGAGAACCACCTACCTAACATAGTTCAGCAGATATGACGTCATAAAATGAGATGCATGAAAAACTGCCGCATCGTGACATTTAAATGTATTACTTCGGTGCTACTAACTGTATTAGCAGTAAGTTTCGCATGCAGTATACACATATGCCACTAAATGCACCTGCAAAAGTATATTATATATGACGTCACGTCATCATAAACACTGAGATGTGGAAATAACTGCAGCATTTTGCATGAGGTTTAAATTTATTACTTCTTTTCTACTAACTCTCTTCTCAACACATTTTGCATGCAGTATCCACATATTTCACTGAATGTACCTATAAAATTATATCGTTGTATGACACGTATATATATATATAAGACGAAATAAACACTGAGATGTGTGAAAAGCTGCCGCATCACGATTGACGTTTAAATTTACTACTTCTTTGCTACTATATTCACAACATATTTTACAGACGATATCGACATCTGCCGCTGAATGTCCCAACATAAGTACGTAATTGAACTACACATAGTTCAAGAGCAGGTGCGGCTCGTAATTAAAGGCTCTGAGGCGGAGCCGCCCCAAAATATATGTTAAAGTAAATTTTGCAAGAACGTATTACATAATTTAAATTATCAGGACGAATTTCGCAAAATTCCCATTCCGATTAAAATAACGACGGTCAACGTTTTTGGAACTGTTTGTATCGATCGATAGATGTTTTACGAACGGTTAGTAGTGTTTAGGCTGCGCCTTGGAACGTCCGTAAGCTGCATGTAGTAGCGGTTTGGGGGCGTGGCTTCTACATAGTACTGCTCTTTATGGGCGACCCGAAGGCTCAGAGCTTGCAGCCTAAGGGTGTCATACCAACCACCACACGTTTTCCACGTTCCACTATCTATGTAATAAAGGAATGTAGAGTGGCCGAAACTTTGCTATCCAATCTCTGTCTCTGCACATCTCTACTGCGCTTCGATGCGTCATTAATCGACGTTTAGTATTATTGTTTTATAATGTTTTACATAGTTGTTTTGTTTCTGCCATTGGCTATTTTATCCACACTTAGAATAAGTGCACTAGACTACAGTAACATAACAGTACTACCATCTAGCGAGAGTTTCATAAGTGATTAGAGGACAAAACGCGCGAAATTTGTCCCATTACTTTACTTTCCTTGCTTGCTGATGCTGACTGCTTTTGTTGATATCGTGTGATATTAGCAAGTTTCTTTTTCGGAGTGTATTTTGCAAGATTTTAGTGAGTTTTACTTGCACAAGACCTGTAATGTCACCAAAACATCACAGTATCGTCATGCGAACTCGTAAACTTCGAGCTTTGGAGGTAAACCACAATAAACGCCTTAAGTTTAGAACTGAAAACACTTAAAATATTAAGCAGCCGCAAAGTTAACATTCATAGCATTAAAGATCTCTCCGAAACGCGTCTTTTCATATGATTTGCTGCAAAGTGTCAGAAAATGTAATGATGGCGTTTAGAAACACTAACCAAAGATTTTAACTCGAAGTTAGCTTCTAATGATATTTAATACCTGATTATAGACGATACAGTACGTAAAATTAAGGGTAGAGAGTGATATGCCCACCCCCCTCCCCCTGAATTCTTAGTTGTTCATGTCAGACTAATCTGTAGCGTAACCCTAGGTCTATGTTGGTTCCGATCGATAAATACCGCAGCCTTCCCCAGTATAGAAACCACGAGCCGCGCCTGTTCAAGAGATATGACGTCACAAACATTGATATCCGTGAAAAATTGCCGCATCCTGGATGGCGTTTTAATACATTCATTCTTTACTACTAAGACTTTCGTATAGTGGAGTCAAATTAAGGAAATCCGTGACACCTAGCAGCGTTTTCGACAACTTTCAACTGCGAAGCGCAAACGGCTGTAGGCGCAAACAGTAGCCGTCTTCAGTGTCATAGAGACGTTTACAGAATCGCGTTGTAAGCATGCGAAGCAGCTGCATTTATACATTTCTACGTTAGGCATATTTGTTTGTACGACTGTTTCATGGTTTCAAACGCGTTTTCACGAATACATGGGAATTCGATTTTTTCGATATCACAGAACAAACACAGCTCATTTTTTGTTTCTACTAGAAAATTAGCAAAATGAATACCCGGGCGATGACGGATATGTCAGCTAGTTGTTAATAAAATGACTCGACATTGTACATCCAACAGATGTCTATGCAACAACCCCGTATGCACATGTAATTCGCGTAAAGAACGGGCCATTGGTTTGCGTACACGATGGTGGTGTCCGATAGCGACCTAAATGGGTTCCACAGGATTTACATCAGGCGAATTTGGTCTCCGCGAGATCAATATGATTTCCCTGCAATGCTCCTCAAACCACTCTAGCACGGTTTTAGCCCCGAGACAAGGTCAATTATATTGCTGTAAGATGACATCGGCGTTAGGGAGGAGATCAAGAATGAAAGGATGCAGGTGGTTCGCATCTGTCAGCGTGTCTTCAGTTACTGGCACAGGTCCCATTCAAGCGCCGCAGAATGTCTCCCACACCATAATACCGCTCCCGCCAGCCTGCGTCAGTGGCGCGCTGCAGTTGCGAGCCGCCGTTCACCTCGATGACGGCGTTTCTGCAGACGACCATCGACTTACTGTAGCAAAAATGTGAGCCGAAACGTTTACATTGATCGACGGTCAAATCCTACTTCATCAGTGGGGGCCCACAATCGATTTCGCGTGCCTTGATTTCGGATATTATTCACGAGCGCTATTATAGGTAGCGCGAATCGATTTTAGCTTGTCACTGATTACTTCTGGCCTAGCGAGTTCAGCAGCTGCATTTATACATTTCTACGTTAGGCATATTTGGGTGTACGACTGTTTCATGGTTTCAAAGGCGTTTTCACGAATACATGGGATTTCGATTTTTTCGATATCACAGAACAAACACAGTTCATTTTTTGTTTCTGCTAGAAAATTAGCAAAATGAATACCCGGGCGATGACGGATTTGTCAGCTAGTTGTTAATAAAATGACTCGACATTGTACATCCAACAGATGTATATGCAACAATCTCGCATACACGTCCACTTTGCTGATGAACACGGACTCGGCTGCAGAGCTCCCGCTGTTAGAAGGCCTCCCTGTTCTGACTACAATGCATCGTCACCATTTTAGCGTGCAAACCACCAATCTCATAACGTGCTGCTGCTCCATATCCTGCGGACGTGTTCTTAACTCCGCGCCTCTCCCACCCCGTATCCGCTCTGCCTTATCCCCAAGATAAACTCTTCGTTTCAGCACGTGCCTGCAGTACGAAGGCTAATTACTTAGCCCCTATGTAATCTCAAACTTGGCACGGACCGAAACTCTTAGAGAGATAAACATTTAGAGCGTAATTAATATAAGTGAGCGTCTGTGAACTGAGACGGGGGAGCGGTGCGCGAAGGGGAAGGATGGTGTTGGGATGCGCTGTGCAAACAGGGAGGCGGCTTCCCGCCTGTGCTGGGCACACTGCTCCCTCCCCTTCTTTGCTCCCTGCAAGGAAGTGACGTTGTATGATGTTCTGCAACTCACGCGTCTGATCTGCAGCCTGCAAGACGAGACAAAGCAGAGAAGAATATCAGTGATACCACTGTTGCCGCGAAACCGAAATCAGTAAATGACAAGGAAACAGCCACCATCAAGCATCAGTATCAGTTAAGAGGTTAAACGCCTAGGAAATTCGGACGCAAGAAAGTTTGCTGCGTCTGACTTGTGTACACAAATGTGAAACCCCAAGAGGAAATCAACAATTAAGTACGAGGGTCGTTCAATAAGTAAAACAACACTTTATTTCTCCACCAGTTTCCTTTGAAAAATGCGGAATTTGTTGTGGGACAGCCGGCCGGTGTGGCCGAGGGGTTCTAGGCTCTTCAGCCTGGAACCGACCGAGCGTTACTGTCGCAGGTTCGAATCCGGCTTCGGGCATGGATGTGTGTGATGTCGTTAGGTTGGTTACGTTTACGTACACTACTGGCCATTAAAATTGCTACACTACAAAGATGACACGCTACAGACGCGAAATTTAACCGACAGGAAGAAGATGCTGTGATATGCAAATGACCAGCTTTGCAGAACATTCAAACAAGGTTGGCGCCGGTGGCGACACCTACAACGTGCTGACATGAGGAAAGTTTCTAACCGATTTCTCCCACACAAACAGCAGTTGACCGGCGTTGCCTGGTGAAACGTTGTTGTGATGCCTCGTGTAAGGAGGAGAAATGCTTACCATCACGTTTACGACTTTGGTAAAGGTCCTATTGTAGCCTATCGCGATTGCGGTTCATCGTATCGCGACATTGCTGCTCGCGTTGGTCGAGATCCAGTCACTGTTAGCAGAATATGGAATCGGTGGGTTCAGGAGGGTAATACGGAACGCCGTGCTGGATCCCAACGGCCTCCTATCACTAGCAGTCGAGATGACAGGCATCTTATCCGCTTGGCTGTAACGGGTCGTGCAGACACATCCCGATGCCTGAGCCAACAGATGGGGACGTTTGCAAGACAACAACCATCTGCACGAACAGTTCGACGACGTTTGCAGCAGCATGGACTATCAGCTCGGAGACCCTGGCTGCGGTTACCCTCGACGCAGCTTCACAGACAGGAGCGCCTGCGATGGAGTACTCAACACCGAACCTGGGTGCACGAATGGCAAAACGTCATTTTTTTCGGATGAATCCACGTTCTGTTTACAGCATCATGATGGTCGCATCCGTTTTTGACGACATCACGGTGAAAGCATAGTGGAAGCGTTTATTCGTCGTCGCCATACTGGCGTATCACCCGTCGTGATGGTATGGGGTGCCATTGGTTACACGTCTCGGTCACCTCTTGTTCGCATTGACGGCACTTTGAACAGTGGACGTTACATTTCAGATGTGTTACGACCCGTGGCTCTACCCTGCATTCGATCCCTGCGAAACCCTACCTTTCAGTAGGATAATGCACGACCGCATGTTGCAGGTCCTGTACGGGCCTTTCTGGATACAGAAAATGTTCGACTGCTGCCCTGGCCAGCACATTCTCCAGATCTCTCACCAACTGAGGACGTCTGGTCACTGGTGGCCGAGCAACTGGCTCCTCACAATACACCAGTCACTACTCTTGATGAACTGTGGTATCGTGTTGAAGCTGCATGGGCAGCTGTACCTGTACACGCCATCCAAGCTCTGTTTGACTCAATGCCCAGGCGTATCAAGGTCGTTATTAGGGCCAGAGGCGGTTGTTCTGGGCACTGATTTCTCAGGATCTATGCACCCAAATTGCGTGAAAATGTAATCACATGTCAGTTCTAGTATAACATATTTGTCCAATGGACTGATGACCTCGGATATTAAGTCCTATAGAGCTCAGAGCCATTTTTCCAATGAATACCCGTTTATCATCTGCATTTCTTCTTGGTGTAGCAATTTCAATGACCAGTAGTGTAGTTCTAAGTTCTAGGGGGCTGATGACCTCAGATGTTAAGTCCCATAGTGCTCAGAGCCATTTGAACCATTTTGTTGTGGGACATAGTGGAATATTTCAGCTTCAGCCCCTATAGTTTCATGAAATTCCAATAGGTAGCCTTCAAAATTACGTCTGTAAAGGAGGTGCGTTCCAGGCAGAGAGTTGTCATTGAGTTCCTTTGGCGGGAAACCAGAGTGCCGCAGATATTCATCGGGGCTTGTAGAGTCGACGGAGACCTGGCAGTGAACAAAAGCACCGTGAATGGTTGGACGAGGCATCTGTTATCATCGCAGAAGGTCGCGTGCAAACCTGTCAGATATCCCGGCCGCACACAGCTGTGATTCCTGCAATGTTGGGACGTGTGGACACTCTCATTTGCTGTGACCGACAGATCACGAACACCTCGCTCCTCAGCTGGACGTCTCTGTTGGTGGTTCTCACATACTTGCCCTCAGTTGGGTCACTCAAAGGTGTGTGCCCTCTCGGTTCCTCGTCGCCTAACGGAAGACCGTAAAGAGCAACGGAGGACCATCTGTGCGCAATTGCTTGTTCGTTACGAGGCTGATCGTTACAATTTTTGACGAATATCGTCACAGGCAACGAAAGACGGTTTTATCACTTCGAACCGGAAACAAAATGGCAATCCATGGGGTGGTCCCACACCACCCCTGCTCCGAAGAAAAAGTTCGAAGCCTCACCCTGAACTGGTAATGTCATGGCATCGGTCTTCTGGGAGTCTGAAGGCGTTTTTCTGTTTGATGTCCTCCCTCATGGTGCAACTATCAACACTGAAGTATATTTTGCTACCCTTAAGAAACAAAAGAAATTACTTCACTGTGTTCGTCATCAGAAAATGCAAGAGAACCTTTCCTTCTCCATGGCAACTCAAGGCCCCATACAAGTCTGCGCACCCGAGTGGAGCATACAGAACTTCATTGGACTGTTGCTTCTCATCCACCCTACAGCCCAGATCTCGAACCTTCCGTCTTCCATCTGTTTGTCCCAATGAAGGATGCACTCTGCGGGAAGCAGTACGTGGATATGAGTTAGGTTATTGGTGCAGCAAGACGTTATCTCCGGCGTCGACCAGCAGTGTGGTACCGTGCTGGCATACAGGTCCTCCGAATAAGGTGACATAAGGCCGTCGTATTGAACGGAGATTATATTCAAAATTAATAAATTTTTAGAAATTTATGGTAATGTCTTATGGGACCAAATTGCTGAGGTCATCGGTCCCTCAGCTTACACACTGTTTAATCTAATTTAAACTAACTTAAGCTAAGGGTGACACACACACACACACACTCATGCCCGAGGGAGGACTCGAACCTCCGACGGGGGCAGCCGCGCGGACTGACAAGACGTCTCAGACCGAGCAGCTACCCCGCGCGGCTGAAAACTAAGGTTTTGTATCCAAAAGAATGGGGAATAATATGGTGTATTGGAATCATTAATAAAACCCAACCACTTTCAGTAAAAAAAAAAAAGTGTTGCATTACTTATTGAACGCTCCTCGTAAAAACATACACCCACTGCACGTAATTTTTTTTTAATTAATATGTGTGACTCGCCTGTAGATAGGGAAAACTAGCCTAAAATGTTGTACTGGTGTAAAACCACAAAGTTTCTGTATTCACTATTACACATTAGAATTCGTTTCAACAACAATGTTATTGCATTCACAATTTGACTCACGATGTGTCTGCCAACGGTCACACGTTTAAACTGCTGGTTCCCAGGCCGGTATAATGAACCACATACTTGTCACGTTACAACTTATGCTAAGGGCTGAGTCTGGGATATATCAGACGGTTTATGACGTAACATTTTAATGTGTAAATACGCCGGAACATTCTTCAGTATTTCTAACTTTCACTAAATAGTTATTTTAATCTTTGTATTTATGTATGCTACCACCTGATGAGAAAAGGAGAGATACTAGCTTGGTTCTAGGTACTGCAGTACATGAATATCGAGTTTCAGGTGAATAATCATTACCGTTTAACAGTATTTTATTCAATACGGCTGCCAGACTATACAACTGTTATTTCATTCAAAATGGCCTTCTCGTCCCTATTTTGTGGACGGATACATTACGGGGAACCGTTTAGGTACGTTTAGCGGTACAGGATAGGACAGTTTAACAGAAAGTGTGCCGATCCTCTCAATCCATTGACTTCTCCTTGGAAAGTCTGATGGTACCTGTGAGAAGGTTGACAAAGAATCATAGCGCTCACGAGCGCTCACGTACTCTCTCATGACATCGCAGGGTCTCTAACTGAACTCGAATTAATTCGAATTTCAGTGTGTTGATTTGAGTAATCTGACCATCAAATGGTAAACAAATTGCATTGTGCTTTTAACGAGTGTTCCCAATACTGTTGTTTCTATTCTTGTAACTCTGCTGGACCTCACTGTCGTAAGTGTTAAATTATTTATCTGGAATAACCACGTCTGCGACTAAGAAAGATATTCTGAAGCCATATCAATTATAGATCCTCAGTGTCAATTAATTTCTCTGCGACAGGCTTACTTTATTAGTGACATATCGTCATATTAATTTCCGTAAATATTAAAACTGCTGCCAACTGTTAGACTAAAGAAAAAATAACAAATAGCACAGAATAATATTACCGAAGTAAGCTAACGTTCTACTACATCAGTATCCTAAGACAGTTAACAGACGGGATCAGATAAAACCGCTTTAATAATAGACTCCACTTCTATACAAGTTTATAAAAGTTATGTCCCTACAACGGTTTTTTACGGTATTGCGCTTCATCCCATTGGCGCAGACATGTTTAATGTGCATCCTCTGGTACCAAGCGAGACTACAAATCGACTAATAAATGCTTCCGAAACTGCACATAAAGGCGGAGGGAATTCAAATGTTCGATTCCCGGCGGGTCAGGGATTTTCTCTGCCTCGTGATGACTGGGTGTTGTGTGCTGTCCTTAGGTTAGTTAGGTTTAAGTAGTTCTAAGTTCTAGGGGACTGATGACCGTAGCTGTTAAGTCCCATAGTGCTCAGAGCCTTTTGAACCATTTTTTGGAATTCAAATGCAGTCAGAAACATTGATCTTACTGTTAACTGGAGCAGACTACCGCAATACGTTCATCTTAGTGATTGTTTTCTCGTTTTCAGTTGATGATTTCGAGAACACGGTAACGAAAAGAAATATATGTGGAATACATTCACCACATTTGAAAGCAGTCAGTGGGAACATGCAGGAGAGAAACTGGAAGAAATGTGAAAAACAAAAAGACAATTTGGCGTGACGTACTTAGTTCTCTCGCATAATTACATGTGAAGAGAAACATTCTAGCATGGGTCAAGCGGTGTTGCCATCACAAGCCGAGAGAAAAAAATGGTTCAAATGGCTCTGAGCACTATGGGACTCAACTGCTGTGGTCATAAGTCCCCTAGAACTTAGAACTACTTAAACCTAACTAACCTATGGACATCACACACATCTATGCCCGAGGCAGGATTCGAACCTGCGACCGTAGCGGTCGCGCGGTTCCAGACTGTAGCGCCCAGAACCGCTCGGCCACTCCGGCCGGCAAGCCGAGAGAGCCACGTCTATTTTCGGTGCGTGGTGATGCATTCAACATGTTGAAGAGACTATTACAGCAGCCATTGAGGGAACTGGGCGAAACCAACTGCAGATTGTGGCGCACATTGGAACAAACGAAGCCTGTCGTCTGAACTTCAAGGTCATACTTGGATCATTCCAGCGACTGTCAGAGAAGGTTGAGAAGACCAGCCTTGCACAGTGACTTTCAACGATGCTCCCAGTTTTCAGCACTGGCTTCAGAACTGGTCGTGGCCCACTGGTTTTGGGACAAGTGGAAGGATTGTACCGTTAGGCCGCGACTTTCTGGACTTGGGCTATACAGTTGAAAACTGTACGGTCCCCCTAAATGGGGAAAGTGTACATTACACCCCAGAGGCCGCTACCTTAGTAGCTGACTATATGTCGGGTGCACACAAGGTCTTTTTAGAATACGCAATTCTCCATCCAGTCTAGATAAAGACAGCTGTAGGAGATCCGGAAGTATTTGTGTAGGATCCAAAGGGGTGTCCCCTACAAGCGAGAGTAGTAAAATCCTAAGAGTTAACTGCCATAGCATTCGCACCAATGTGCCAGCGTTTGAGACACTCCTGAAAACCAATGAACCTCGCATAATTCTAGGTACAGAAAGCCGGTTAAACCTGAAGTTGATAGCAGTGAGATTTTTGGCAAAAATTGATGCCTAAATCGAAAGGGTAGGGTAATGGGTAACTGAGCTGTTGTATGTGTCACAGTAGACAAGAAACTCAAATCCACCAAAACAGAAATTGAAGCTGCGTCTGAGATTGTTTGGATTGTTTGGGTAAGACTCAGTGTCAGGGTTGTGAATAAAATTATAACTAGATCGTTCTGCTAACCACGAGACGCGCCTGCTGATGTAACCGAAGACTTCAGGGAAAACCTCAGTCGCTAAAATTAATGTCGAAACCTTCAGCTGTCACTTATTTTGCACAATTCGCTACTAGTTTCGGTGAATGGCCATTATCAAGCTTATCTGGCACAAACGGTAGGAAAGTTTTACCATAATTTGACCAAAAGTAATTTGCTCTTTTAAGCCCACCACAGTATATTCAAAATTTCCACAATAATAATTTTGTGAAAATAATTTTCGCCAAGAAGCATCTCCACAACTACAGTTAACTTCTTGACCAAAATCATCGTACACAGCTATTATTGTGAGAAATTTTTGTGTACTATGCTGGGCTTAAAAGAGCAAATTACTTTTGGTCAAATTGCGGTGTAGCTTCCCTGCCGTTTATAACAGCTACGCTTGATAATGGTCATTGGCCGAAATTAGTAGAGAATTTAGCAAGACAAATGACTGCTGAAGGTTTCACCACGAATTTTAAGTTATTTGGCTGCTGAATATTCCCACCTGCAAACACACGTAAGAACCTCAGTTCGCTAGTGCGTAAGTTCCCCAATCATACTTTAATCATCAGTGGATATTTTAATCATCCAATAATCAACTGGGAAAATTACAGTTTTGTTAGTGGTGGGCTTGCCAAGACTTCCTGTGAAACATTTACTAAATGCCTTCCCAGAAAACTGTTTAGGATAGATAGCTCTGAACCCCACTCATGATGGAAATATGTTAGATCTAAATGCAACAAATAGATTTGACGTCTTTGAGGATGTCCGCATCAGAACTGGTATCAGTTATCATGAGGCAGTTGCGGCGGTAGTGATAATCGATGTACAAAGGACAATTAAAGGAAAGAGGAAGACTTATATGTGCAGAAAACTAGATAAAAAAGCAGTATTGTTATAGCTCAGTGAGGAAATTGAAACTTTTAGCACGCGACAGGAGCATTTACAGAGAGCAATGAATGTAGCCCTCAGTGACTACCATAGCAGAACACTGTCAATCTTTCAGAAAATTCAAAGTCATTCTGGTCGTTTATAAACATTTTTAGTGGCACCAAACTTAGCACCCATTCATTTTGAATGAAACAGGAACTGAAACTGAGGGTTTGAAAGGGAAATCACAGATGCTTAGTACTAATTTCAAGTGCACCTCTACAAAGGGAAACTCAGGAGTGTCCTCCCACCACATAAAAGATGAGTGATACAGATATCACAGCCAGAGATGTTAAACAGCTTAAATTGAACAAAGTTCCAGTGCCCGATGGAATCCTATCAAATTCTATACTGAATTTGCAGCTGAGTAAGTCCCCCTTTTAACTACAATGAATCGTAGATCTCTCGAACAAAACCACTGCCCAGTAGATAGAAACTGTACTGTCTTTAAACACATTCTGAGCTCAAACACAATGAGGTACCTCGTACAAAAAAATCTCCTCCATACCAACCAATATGGATTCTGAAAATATCGATCCTGCGGAATCCATCCACACTTTTCCCACATGGCTTACTGAAAGCTTTATACCATGCAGTTAGGTAGATGTTGTACTTCTCGATCTCCGAAAAGCATTTGACTCAGTACCATATATACACTTATTATCAGAAGTACGGTCGTATTAGGCATCAAGTGATTTTTGTGACTGGACTGGGGATTTTTTGGTGTAGGGACGGAGAGTCATTGACAGATGTGCCCTAGGGAAGTGTTTCTCAAACCTTGCTGTTCATGTTGTATATTGGTACTTGATGCTGGTGTAAAAATTTGAAATTTTATTTAAATGTTCAGAAATGTAAAATTGTGCACTTCACAAAACGAAAAAACGTAGTATCCTATCACTATAATCTCAAAGAACCGCTGAAGGAATCGGCCAACACATACAAATACCTGAGCGTAACACATTGTATGGATATTGGGTAGAATGATCACAGTTGTGGATAAAGCAGGAGACAGACTTAGGTTTATTCGTAGAATATTGGAGAAATGCAAACACTAAGGAGATTGCTTACAGATCACTCGTGCGGCCCATAATAGAATATTGATCAAGTGTGCGTGACGCGTACCAACTAGGACTAATTGGGGATATTGAACATATACACAGAAAGGTAGCACCAATGGTCTCGGGCTTGTTTGACCCGAGGGAGAATGTCACGGAGATACTGAAGAAACTGAACTGGCAGCCTCTTGATAATAGAAGTAAACTGTCGCGAGAAACCCTACGTACAAAGTTTCAAGAACCAGCTTTAAATTATGGCTCTAGGAATATGCTACATCCCGTAGCAATCGTGAGGACAAGATTAGGTTAATTACAACACACACGGAGCATTTAAACAGTCACTCTCCCACCACTCCATACATGAATGAAACGGGAGAATACCATATAACAGGTACTCTGTCACGCATTTCACAGTTATTTGCAGAGCATAGACGTAGATGTATTATTCTTGTGCAATATTCCATAATATTTATTAATTAACTAACCAATTTTCGGCTGTTATTCGGATGTTAGGCTGTCTTCAGCTAACAGCTATAGATATGCTGGCTGTGAATTTTGTATGATCAAAGATATATAACTAGGTACATCCATTTAGTTTTATTCAGTAACTTTACTTCAGTTACTTTGGTTGCACTTGCCCTGTAATTTTATTTTGTATAATAACAGTTCTTTTATTTCCCAGTTTAGTCATGTCAGGTGTCTCATTTGTTATATTTGCTTAAGACAGTATTATGTTGTTCAGTCACGCCCTTGAAACATCTCATCAAAGTTAACTGCATTTTGGACAGTTTATTTTTCATCTCTGAACAACCGTTGTAGCTGTCACGTAGTTCATTAAGTCAATGTGTCACACATTAAATATCTTACACTTCACATTTTTATCGAAACAATTCTTCTCACTTTAGTCTCATATCGAGCCTTAATAATTGTCATGTTTGACAGACGATTGACATTTGCATCTACATGGATACTCTACAAATCACACTCAAGTGCCTGGCAGAGGGTTCATCGAAGTATCTCCATAATAATTCTCTATTATTCCGATCTCGAACAGCGGGCGGAAAAAATGAACAACTATATCTTTCCGTGCGAGCTCTGATTTCCCTTATTTTATTACGATGATCGTTTCTTCGTATGTAGGTCGACATCAACAAAATATTTTGGAAATTGGGGGGAGGGGGGGGGGGGTGAATTGGGAATTTGATGATCCAAATATCATGAGAAGTTTCCACCGCAAAAAAAGCCTTTGTTTTATCGATTGAGACACTGTTTGGATGCACTTGGTTCAAAACCCCCGATCTCAAACAATTCACAGCTACGCATATTTATTTTCTTTTTACCTTATGATGGTCTAAAAGCCAACGTTGTAGAATACTACACAAATGTGATGTATTTTTCTTTCCTAATGCGTAAAATATTCTACCATGAATCAACAGAATAGTCGGTGAATGATATTTTGTTATACTTTAAACTGTAAATAATTATTTATTTTTGTTGAAAATACAATAATCTCTCCACGGGAAACAAAGTCTTAATGGAGGATTGCGTAGCTATCGGAATAGAAAATAATCAGAAATCTGAATTTATACTAGTTAGAGGAAACCTTTCTGTGGTCTTGGTGAAGTGAACCCTAATTTTAATTTGCCTGCTTTATTTGTCGTGATAATTTCGCGAGAGGCATATGAAAGTAATTAATTTGTCGTTCGAGCCTTCTTGGAACGTACATTCTCGGATTTCAGCAATAACCTCTCCGTGATGCACACCGCCTCTCTTGTAGTGCCTGCTACTTGAATTACGCTCTAGTGCTTACTAAACGATTCCGTGACGAAATGCGTCGCTCCTCGTTGGATCTTTCATTTTCTACTATTAGCCCAACCTTATAAGGACCCGAGATTGATCAGCAATACACAAGCATCGGTCGAACGATTGTTTTGTACGCCACTTCAATCGTGAATAAATTATGTACCGAGAGATGCTTTTCGCTCTGGGACCTGCTTCTCCTATAATTAATTTCATGTGATATTTCCGCTTGACGTCCCACCAGACAATTGCTCCTAGATGTTTTACGGTTGTTAGTCTTTCCAGTGACTTACCGCCAGTAGCGTAGTCGAAAGTAATGAACCTCTTTTACTGTTTATACAGGGTGCGCGAAAATTTCCCTTACAAACTACCAGAATTTGTAGAGGGGAGTGAGTAGATAATCCTTGAACTGGAGCCCACGACCGGGAACGTACCATTTCCGTTCGTCCAGTCGTCTAGGATCCAAAAGATATGCCAGGAACTGTCGTCCCATAACGTCACAGATGCGTTCCATTGGGTTCAGATCATGCAAATTTGGTGGCAGACACAACGTCAGTTCACTACCAACCTTCTCAAACCACCGTAGCAAGATTCCGGTATGGACAGTTATCCTGCTGTAAATTCCGTCATTATCGGGGAAGAAATCAAGGGATACAGATGATCTGCAGTAATGTTCATATAATCCACAACTGTCATGGTGCCTTCGATTACTAGAGCAGTTCTGTAGAAGGCCAAGAGGATGTCCCCGTTAGCGTTGTACTGTCCGCACAGGTCGGGGTCTGTGGTGCGGTCCATGTTTCAAGTAGCCGTTTGGACACTATATCGTAATCAGTTGGTTCCACGTCCACGAATAATTTGCACGATAAATCGAAGTTATGTGGAACGAGTCATTTTGTATTCACGTTACAAATTAATTTGTAAATATGACTACATGCTCACCATTTACAAATATTTGTTTAATATACACACCTGAACTAATAACTCCTACCCACCACCTTTCACACATTAAAACGTCACAAATTCTTCTACGGAACAGAAAATTCTTCTGTTTGTTTTCATACTTTTCTGTCTGTCAGACATTTTGTATCACTCGGTAAATGATCAAAATGTTGCGTTGGCTGAAGAGCCAACACCGTTTTACGAGAGGAGGCGGAAATGCACGCATTTTAGCTCACGCAGACTGGCGTGAGGAAGGAAGAACTATACTGACGTGAGGTCTGGAACATGACAAGGAATTAGAATTCAGAAAGCGGACGTAATTAGTTAGATACTTAACTTTAATCCATTAATGATGAACGTCGCTCTTGACGGTACATGATTCACAATATGTCTGTTCAGAATACATTCTTGAAGTTATTACTTATAGGAACTGAATATGGCGCCTTGCTAGGTCGTAGCAAATGACGTAGCTGAAGGCTATGCTAAA
Organism: Schistocerca nitens; assembly: GCF_023898315.1. Lineage (NCBI taxonomy): Eukaryota > Metazoa > Arthropoda > Insecta > Orthoptera > Acrididae > Schistocerca > Schistocerca nitens. The sequence continues at coordinate 205,192,222 of NC_064622.1, forward strand.
CTGTCGTCTCTACAAATGAGAGCGTATGTAGACAGTGAACCATTGCTAACAAATCGCGGAGGTTTATTTATATAAACTTTCATGAGGGAATAAATGCATTGTGAAGCAGTAGTCAAAATATCTATCTCCTTAAATAGATGTCTACAAGATGATAGTGGGTAAAACTAAACTGAACTTCGTCCGAACAGGCCTTGAAGGCCCAACGGTACCCACCGACCGCCGTTTCATCCTCAACCCACACGCATCACTGGATGCGGATATGGAGGGGCATGTGCTCGCACACTACTCTCCCGGCCGTTGCCAGTTTTCGTGACCGGAGCCGCTACTTCCTCATCTCACAGGTCTTCAATTGGCCTCACAATGGCTGCGTGGATCCCACTTGCGAACAGCCCTCGGCAGATCGGACGGTCACCCATACAAGTGCCAGCCAAGCCCAACAGCTCTTAACTTTGGTGATCTAATAGTTCAAATGGCTCTGAGCACTATGGGACTCAACTGCTGAGGTCATTAGTCCCCTAGAACTTAGAACTAGTTAAACCTAACTAACCTAAGGACATCAGAAACATCCATGCCCGAGGCAGGATTCGAACCTGCGACCGTAGCGGTCCTGCGGTTCCAGACTGCAGCGCCTTTAACCGCACGGCCACTTCGGCCGGCCCTTTGGTGATCTGGCGGGAACCGGTGTTACCACTGCGGCAAGCCTGTTGGCCGACAGTGGATAAGCACCACATTTTTTTTTTCTCAGCACCTTTTTGGGCAAGGAACACCTTCTTTCTTAAAGATGAGTTAACCCATAACATCATTCCGTATGACATTATTGAATGGAAATACGCTAAATATGTCAGCTTACTGATTTGTGTCCCCAGATTTGCAATGTTTCTAAGTGCGAGCATGGTTGAACTAAGTTTGAGTCCCAGCGACATGAAAAGAATTATAATTTTAAATTTTTGCCGCGCGGGATTAGCCGAGCGGTCTGGGGCGCTGCAGTCATGGACTGTGCGGCTGATCCCGGCGGAGGTTCGAGTCCTCCCTCGGGCATGGGTGTGTGTGTTTGTCCTTAGGATAATTTAGGTTAAGTAGTGTGTAAGCTTAGGGACTGTTGACCTTAGCAGTTAAGTCCCATAAGATTTCGCACACATTTGAACATTTAAATTTTTTTTACCAAGCTAACCTGTACTATCATAGAAAGCAACGAATACAAGAAGAAATTGACAAAAACTATTAATTGTTTTAAGGAGATGGTTTTACTTGGGAACCATTACCCACACGCTTTTCAACCACCCATCATTTAGTGTAATATATTTGAAAGGAAATCCGCATTTTTTCTAGGCGCAATTCCACATCTCGAAATTTCCATATAATCATAACGCCTAAAACAATTTAGAGTCCTAAAAACCAACCAAAAATTCTCCTCAAATTTAATAAATTTTATATCGAAACTACATGCTGCTCAGTGTCTTCACTTTGAAATAACTCATTAAAGCAGTAGTACAAACTCAAACCTACCTTGTAATAACTGTCGATGTCTTGATATAAGACAGTCTTGATTGCGACAAAGACTGTCTCATTTCGTGAAATTAGTAACTGGTTGCAGTACCAGGCGCCCAGTGTGGAGTGGAGCCAGTTTTAACTGTCGATGTACACGATGTTGCAGTGCTTGTATTGCTCTGAGGTACGTTGCAAAGTTTCTTCAGACATGCATACGTATCCGAAGGAACAGGCACTGTGGCGACTGCAACCATTGTGAAATACATGAAATGCAATAGCAGTTGCCCATATGGGCAACTATCAGCTGTACAATGCAATGACGAGAATGAAAATTTGTGCCGGAACAGCACTCGAACCCAGATTTCTCACTTGCTGCGAGCGGTCGGCTTACCATTAGGCTTTCCAACCACAGTTCACCACCAGACCCAAACTTCCACATTTCGTCAACCATATGTCTGCAACCTGCACTCATAGGTGCATTATACTGTATATATTCACGTACAGGGTAGACATTTTAATTGAAAGTCGCTTGCTCCGAGTCGGGGAATAACTATGATATTGCAGTGCCTTTGTTGTTCAGAAATATGATGCAATGTTCCTTCGGACATGCTGTAGTCGCTGCACTGCTTGCCCTTCAGACATGCAAACATAATTGGTGTATGAGTGTACGTTGTAGACATACAGTTGACGACATACGAAAGTTTGGGTCTGACCGTGAAGTGTGCTTGCGTAGCTGAATGGTAAGGCGCCCCCTCGCGATAAGCGGGAAATCCAGGTTCGACTCCCTGTCCGGCAAATTTTCATTGTCGCCATGCCATTCACAACTGATGTTTAGCGATATTCGCAACTTTGAATACATTTCACGGACATCCGTTGAAGTACCTCAGTGTAGCATCTAGTGGTTTCAGGCAGAGACCACTGGTAACTGACAATGCCGTTGGGTCACAACGGGAACCAGTCGGTGTCACCGGCTACGGAGTCCATGTCGAACAATGTGCGCTAAACCGTGTTCTCCAAAACACTTGAACCTCCACGAGAACTGTACCCTGCCATCGTTGTAGAAGCACCATAACAGTTCACGCAAATAAAAACAAAACAATACTCCATAGTCTGACAGCACACGTAAGACCATCTCCCGCAGAAACTAGGTAAGCAAAACAATCAGTGGCGCCCAGTAAATCTCAAAACTGAGACTGCTGATTAGTAGTTGGCAGCCGTTGGCTGTCGATCGCCAAAGTCCGCAGCGAGTTCGGCGACGAAGCAGGCCTCGGTTCGGTCCGGGTTTTCTCGCTTCTATCGCGACTGTGCAGTCATTCCTACAGCGATACGGGGAGCCAGTTGCTCGCAGTTGACGCTCGTGGCCAACGGCACCGAAGTGATAAATCACGCCCGCCCAGCGGGAAATGCTAATGATAATAGGTTTCGGTCTGCTGGCTATTGCGCACATGAGTATTAATGGCGGCAATCACAGACAAGGCCCGGCCCGACCACGGCGGCCCTTCTCTAATTGAGGGGTCATTCGTAATTAGCCATTCAGCTCATTAAGCGCAATCTGCCGTGGCGCGAAATGAAAGAGGCGGCCAAATTGTCGACAGCCGCTTTTCCAGGTAACCCTCGCTGTCATATGTCATCTGTGCGTGCACTAACAGCGCCCAAATCACATTGACGGCAGCGTCGGCCAGTCCTTCATTTGGCTTTGCACATGCTGGAGGTAGGAAAATTCAGTACACCACCGATGTGTTAAAAGGGGAGTCGTACTGGCTATAGACGACCCACACAGAAACGAATGCCGAATTAAACTGATTATTTAATCTGTTCACAATGTGGGGATCCATTTTCGCTCAACTTAATGCCAGTTTTTTTTAAATTATAATGTACAGTGTGGTTAGGAATAACGTGAAAAGCTTGCAGGAAATAACTGTTAAGGAAAAAATTCGATACGTTGCGCAGCTTCCACGTTGATCAGCATTCAATTTAGCCAATTAGACGCTAAAATTCAAGCGCCCGCCAGATACAACTGTCAGTGGTTCTTATAACGCAGATGAGAACGCACGATACTGCTCAGACTTCGGCTCGCTTTCGATCCTTACTGTTGTTGTTGCTGTTGTTGTTGTTGTGGTCTTCAGTCCTGAGACTGGTTTGATGCAGCTCTCCATGCTACTCTATCCTGTGCAAGCTTCTTCATCTTCCAGTACCTACTGCAACCTACATCCTTCTGAATCTGCTTAGTGTATTCATCTCTTGGTCTCCCTCTACGATTTTTACCCACCACGCTGCCCTCCAATACTAAATTGGTGACCCCTTGATGCCTCAGAACATGTCCTACCAACCGATCCCTTCTTCTAGTCGTGCCACAAACTTCTCTTCTCCCTAATCCTATTCAATACTTCCTCATTAGTTATGTGATCTAGCCATCTAATCTTCAGCATTCTTCTGTAGCACCACATTTCGAAAGCTTCTATTCTCTTCTTGTCCAAACTATTTATCGTCCACGTTTCACTTCCATACATGGATACACTCCATACAAATACTTTGAGAAACGACTTCCTGACACTTAAATTTATACTCGATGTTAACAAATTTCTCTTCTTCAGAAACGCTTTCCTTTCCATTGCCAGTCTACATTTTATATCCTCTCTACTTCGACCATCATCAGTTATTTTGCTCCCCAAATAGCAAAACTCGTCTACTACTTTAAGAGTCTCATTTCCTAATCTAATTCCCTTAGCATCACCCGACTTAATTCGACTACATTCCAGTATCCTCATCGTGCTTTTGTTGATGTTAAATCTTATATCCTTCTTTCAAGATACTGTCCATTCCGTTCAACTGCTCCTCCAGGTCCTTTGCTGTCTCTGATTGAATTACAATGTCATAAGCGAACCTCAAAGTTTTCAGTTCTTCTCCATGGATTCTCATTCCTACTCCAAGTTTTTCTTTTGTTTCTTTTAGTGCTTGCTCAATATACAGATTGAATAACATCGGGGAGAGGCTATAACCCTGTCTCACTCCCTTCCCAACCACTGCTTCCCATTCATGTCCCTCGACTCTTATAACTGCCATCTGGTTTCTGTACAAATTGTAAATAGCCTTTCGCTCCCTGTATTTTACCCCTGCCACCTTCAGAATTTAAAAGAGATAATTCCAGTCAACATTGTCAAAAGCTTTCTTTAAGTCTACAAATGCTAGAAACGTAGGTTTGCCTTTCCTTAATCTGGCTTCTAAGATAAGCCGTAGGGTCAGTATTGCCTCACGTGTTCCGATATTTCTACGGAATCCAAACTGATCTTCCCCGAGGTCGGCTTCTATTAGTTTTTCCATTCGTCTGTAAAGAATTCGCGTTAGTGTTTTGCAGCAGTGACTTATTAAACTGATAGTTCCGTAATTTTCACATCTGTCAACACTTGCTTTCTTTGGGATTGGAATTATTATATTCTTCTTGGAGTCTGAGGGTATTTCGCCGGTCGCATACATCTTGCTCACTAGATGGTAGAGATTTGTTAGGCCTGGCTCTCCCAAGGCTGTCAGTAGTTCTAATGGAATGTTGTCTACTCCTGGGGCCTTGTTTCGACTCAGGTTGTAACCTCCCCCTCACTTATCGACCTTAATGACAGTGAAAAATTAAACCGCGTGTACCTAATGGAAATTTGGGAAAAGCAATCGTCACCGAAGTCAATTTGTCGATAAAGAGGGAGGAAAGGATTACATATAAATGAAAGGAAAAATGCAAATGAAACTGGTGGAAATTAATTTTGAAAATGGGTAAAGTTAATAAAGAAAGTAAATGTGCGGCCGTTACGTTAACAATTAACTAGCGGTAATTAGATATTTGAGATTTGGGGGAAATTACGGTCGCCAGTCCTAAGGACAATTACTATAGTAACTGAAAAAGAAGGGTTATTACACATATAATTAGCACTAGAAGCGTGGCACCTGAAGGTTCACACGTGTAGTGTGAAAACTGAAAGTTTGTCAGAAGTAATAAATTTTGCTACACTCTGACTTAATTTAGCAAAAGAATTAATAAAACCGGAAAATCGAAAGTTAATTTAGTGACTAAAGTTAATAGTGAGCTTTCTTTCTGAAGCACATCGAAATTCAGTAAGATACGGTTAGTCTTGGACTACCTCAACAATCATTTCAAAAGCTACTTGAATCTACGCAATTTAGAGATAAGAGATTTAACTTTGAACTTGAATTAAATGATTCTGAACAATTAACAATAGTAAAATTTTGTTCGTACCAAGCTGAGGTGCAGTCACAGGTAAGCTAAAATACGGTAACAAAACTCGCACTCTTAATTTGTGCTTGTGTAATCTAAATATTGTAGCCAGCTATGAATACCTTAACTGAACTTTGAAATTAAAGCAGTGAAATCGAATGATGCTGGCGTTTGAGTTTCAACGACACTCGGGTTCATTCCGGAAAAGGAAGGGACCCTGCTTGGTAATGCAATTGGGACAATGAGCAACAAAGGTTCATGCTATGTTGCTGTAATTTTGTGATTTGAACAATTTGAAAAGCTGAGGTCTGCCATACAGTTCTAAAACTTTACGTGCTTTCAGTCTTCCTAGTTGGTTGATTGAAGGTTTGAAGCCGTTGATCGAGGAGGTGACGACAGTCACTCATTGTCGGCCGTCGCTGTTGCAGAAGCTGAATGTTGGCGCGCCTTCTTTTCGACACGGTCACCAGGCGAAACGGGCTCTTGATGTGCGCCAGCTAATGCTTCCCGTCCGCGACACCGTGTCAGAAACTATCATAGCAAGTCGAGCGCAATTACACGCTGCCCAACCCCGAAAGCGCGGCAACTCGCGGGAACGTCCCACAACACACCTGCTCCACTGCACTACCCCAGCCAGACTCCCTCTGCTCTGCCCGCGCTCCACGCAGCAGAGTTAACACTACCAAAGATCCTAAACACTTTGGTTCTCCACACGACCTATCGATGTAATAGTTCGATAGCATAGTTTCCCTAGGCCAGACCCAGCGTAAAAATACAAATAATCTTTACACAACAAACCAATTATACATCGACATAAATGCATATATATACAAATAGTAAAACAATTACAATATACAAAGACATAGAAACGTCATATATTCAGGTAACAAAATAAGGAAAAAAAATTATAGTACAATAGATGGAAATACGAGGATATGCATTTCCGGCGTTACAAGGTCCTTATTACCGTCTGATATTCAGTTTGTGCATCTTTCACTTGTTTGGTTTCAGGAAACCAAACGAACAACACATGAAATGTATTCGCAGTTGCAAATATGAATCACCATCAGCTGTAGAATGGAATGACGATAACGATAAATATGTGACGCACTGGGACTCGAACACGGATTTCCCGCTAATCGCGAGCGGTCGCCTTACCATTTGGCTGTCCGAGCACAACTCACGGCCAAACTTTCATCTGTAGTCTACAATCTGTCTACAGCCTGTAGTCGCACATCCATTATGTGTATTCCCGTACATAAGAGACATTTTGCTTGGGAGTCGCTTGCCATGTGTCAGCAGATAATCGATATTGCAGTGTCTTCGTTATTCCGAATTACGATGTAATGATCCTTCGGACATGCATAATGAATGTGAGAGTACATGTTGTACACACACATGGCTGACGACTTCTGGAAATTACTGTCTGACCGCGAGTCGCCTTCGGAGAGCCAAATGTTAAGGCTACCGCTCGCGATAAGTAGAAAACCCGGGTTCGAATCACGGTTCCGCACAAATTTTCATTCTCGTCATTCCATTACACAACTGATGGTAGTCCATATTTGCAGTTGCGAATACATTTCATGTATTATATGACGGCTGTAGTCACCGTAGTACCTGTTCCTTCGGATACTCAAGCAGGCTATAGCTTACATGAAATACTGTTTGCGATTGCATTTTGTTCGTTATTTCTGTCTTGTGCACGGGAATTTGTTTTAAATAGTAAATATAGCAGAGTTTATCCTAATAACATAATGTCAGGAAGGCATTTTCAAACAATTTTCTGGCCTTAAATGCTTATTTGATCCAGTAATACGACGCATTTGCCGTCGTAAATACACTCATGCTCATAAATTAAGGATAATTGCAGAATGTGGTGCCACACAATGTGGCACTACACAAAACTGGCGTTAATAGCATAGGCACATAGGGAACACACACGACACAGATCTGTTAGTCCACGGTATTGATGATAAGTTGAGAATACCGTCCCGAAACACATGTGCTACAAAACGCCACTGTCTCCTGCAGATTTACCCCGACATCAATATGGGATATGATCACCATGCACACGTATACAGGCCGCTCAACGGGTTCGCATTCTCTGGATCAGGTGGTACAGCAGCTGCTGGGGTATAGCCTCCCATTCTTGCACCAGTGCCTGTCGGAGCTCCTGAAGTGTCCTAGGGGTTTAAAATGGTTCAATTGGCTCTGAGCACTATGGGACTCAACTGCTGAGGTTATTAGTCCCCTAGAACTTAGAACTAGTTAAACCTAACTAACCTAAGGACATCACAAACATCCAAGCCCGAGGCAGGATTCGAACCTGCGACCGTAGCGGTCTTGCGGTTCCAGACTGCAGCGCCTTTAACCACACGGCCACTTCGGCCGGATAGGGGTTTAAAGACGTGCAGCAATACGTCTACCGAGAGCATCCCAGACGTGCTCGATAGGGTTTTAGGTCTGGAGAACAGGCAGGCCACTTCATTCGCCTGATATCTTCTGTTTAAAGGAACTCCTCCACGATCGCAGCTCGGTGGGACCGTGCGTCATCATCCATCACGAGGAAGGTGGAACCCACTGCACCCCTGAAAAGGCGGTCATACTGGTGCAAAATGACGTCTCGATACACCTGACCTGTTACAGTTCCTCTGTCAAAGACATGCAGGGGTGTACGTGCACCAAACATAATCCCACCCCACACCATCCAACCAAGACCTCCATACAGGTCCCTTTCAAGGACATTAAGGGGTTGGTATCTGGTTCCTCGTTCTCGCCAGATGAAATCCCGGCGAGAATCACTGTTCAGAATATATCTGGATTCGTCTGTGAACATAACCTGGGACCACTGTTCCAATGACCATGTACTGTGTTCTTGACACCAGGCTTTACGGGTTGTCCGGTGACCAGGGGTCAGTGGAATGCACCTTGCAGGTTTCCGGGCGAATAAACCATGTCTGTTCAGTCGTCTGTAGACTGTGTGTCTGGAGACAACTGTTCCAGCGGCTGCGGTAAGGTCCTGAACAAGACTACCCACAGTACTCCGTGGCCGTCTGCGGGCACTGATCGTGAGATATTGGTCTTCTTGTGGTGTTGTACACTGTACACGTTTCCTGTCTGCTGGAATCGTTGCCATGATCTTGAGATCACACTTTGTGGCACATGGAGGACCCGTGCTACGACCTGCTGTGTTTGACCAGCCTCCTGTCGCCCCAGTATTCTGCCCCTCATAACGTCATCAACAATTGTTCTTTGAGCCATTTTAAACACACAGTCACCATTAGTACGTCTGAAAACGTCTGCACACTTACTCGCTGCACCGTACTCTGACATGCATCAACACACCTCTGCGTATGTGGACTGCTGCCAGCGCCAATGTGCGACGACCGCAGGTCAAATGCACCGCATGGTCATACTCCGAGGTGATTTACACCTCCAAACCGCCCACCAGAGCGTTGTTTCACCGTGTATCAGCATTATCCTTAATTTATGAGCAAGAGTGTATATTCTTTTTGTTTATACATTTCAAATAACCAAGAAGAGAAGTATTGTGCGTGATGTGAAAAGGACGCTTGTGTAATCCATTCGAATGCTGTTTTACTGTTTTTGCGTCGATAGTGGATAAATTTATAATTCCGAAATCCATACTGTTTGCTTACTGATACTGATTCTTACGAGTTACATTTTCCACTTTCAAATCATACGCAACATGTTTAATGTTCACCTTTGAAAAAAAAAAACTTATCTATGTTTTCTTCGTTAGCTCATAAGTTTACGCAATGATGAAATAAATATGCTACCATGACTTGTGGATGTCAAAGTGAAACAGTCTCGAAATTTTTGTATTTCCATCCTTGCGTTTGGGGAGCTGGTGAACTACAGGACATGAAACACCTACAGGCATCCTTATGATATCATTTATTGTATGGCTACCACTTTCGGTGCTTCAGTGCATTATCTTCAGGCCTTTGCTGATGTAGACGGGGTTAACACCATCCGTATAGACGGTGCATCAGTGGCCAACATCTACAACTGGTTTAAGCAGACTACCTGTAATCACGATGTTATCTCTCTAACTATCAACTATCAATTCGAAATGTCGAAGGAACAAAACTGCATTGACAGGTACCTCCATGCACAAATGAGTTCTTGTTTTATTAGACTGTCAGTGCGTTGACGCCGTTGTAGTGTACACTTCTTCTCCGTTTATAGCGATCAAGGTCCATCAAAATTTAAAATTGTTCATAATGTCATTTTATAGAGGAATTGAAGAACTATAAACTGGCAAGATTTGTTTTAGGAAAGAAGATCAATATGTTCCAAAATATGGGCTAATGTTTTGATATACTTGGGAAAAATGATCAAGGTCCACTCGGTGCTGAGGAAGAATGATCAAGATTCATTTTCTACTTCAATGCTTCATCTTATAATGCTATAGATTCATGTTACTGGCTTTCCAACAATACTTGCCAGTTACTCACATAAAGTAAACGAAATTAGAACTGTTACATTGCTTAATAATAAAGCAAAGGCCGATATAAAATTTCGCCACACTGTGTGTTCCAGCGTAAAAGTCAAGCATGGGCACGGCGGTCGGGAACGTTACAGCAGGGGGGGGGGGGGGGGGGGGGGGTTGTGAGACGACGGCAGCCAATAGTACGCTGACCGAACCCTCTCTAGGACGACACCGAGACAACAGCGCCATCTACACGCAGAGGACGCCGCCTGGCCGTGACCCAATTGAAGACTAGCCGTCCTACGAGCTCTATAGCAGCGACTTAGGACCTGTATTATTTCACTTTTATTAGGAGTTGTATGTACTGAAGAGATTCTTTATTTGTCTGTCACCCATTACTTACGACACATTCTGTGTTTCACAAAGTTAAGTATTGTAATCATTTCCTTTCGTAATGAACTTCATTAATACGATTTGCTTGAATTGTTGTCTAGCGATCCGCGAAAGCAGGCTTCCTGGGCACCCCATTTTCGACGAGTTGGCAGATCACAACATTGGCGATGAGGAGGTGGACGGATCCCATAGCGACAGCCACCACAGATTCTCCGTTTTCTTTTTGTGGGCTCTTGTGTTTTGCTGGCACCTTTGTTCTCTTTTGTCTTTTCTTTGCAGGGATGTGTTTCCCTGCTTTAACAGCAACTCTTATCGTGTTTTTGCTAACTAGTGTTTTCAGGTGGGCGCTGCAGAAATTTTCTTTGCTTTTGTAGAAGGTGTTTATAAATGAACATCGGGGTTTTAACGCTTTATAATATTTATTATATTAAACTTACAGTTATAAATGATATGTCAAATGAAAGAGCAACTCAAACAGTTTTACCAAGAACCTTATAAATGTTCAATGTGAGCACTACTTCTCACACGACTTACATCAAGTCTATAGCCGAGTTCTTCCCAAACGTTGGTAAGTGTGTCTTCAGTGATTGTGGCAACAGCTGCTTAAATCCGGTTTCTTAATTCAGGGAGGTCTGCTGGTGTACGAGGCACGTACACACGATTCTTGATGAAGCCCCAAAGGAAAAAATCGCATGGTGTTAGGTCAGGTGAACTTGGGGCCATGCAAAGCAAGCCCTCTCATTGGGCCCCTTGGGGCCTATCCAGCGCTTGGGCACAGCAGAGTTCAACCAATCGCGTACTTCTCTATGCCAGTGAGGTGGCGCACCATCTTGCTGGAAAATAAAGTTCACTGGCTCGTCTTCTTCCAACTGAGGGAAGAGCCATTGCTCTAGTGTATCAAGGTAAGAAATGCCATTTACAGCAGGTTCAACAAAAAAGACCCATAATCTTTCAGCCGGGATACGGCACAAAAACAGTCACTTTAGGGGAATCTCGTTCCATTTGTACCACCTCGTGAGGATTTTATGAGCCCCAGAAGCACACATTGTGAGTGTTAACATAACCAATAAAGTGAAGGGTCGATTCATCACTGAAGACGACATGATCTAGAAAATCTTCATCGTCATGAAACAACATTTCGTTTGCGAAGTTGGCACATAATCCATGGTCTGCGAGCTCTAGAGCCTGTAATAACTGTAAACGGTAACGATGTAGTTGTACGTGTTTTCTTAAAACTTTCCATAAAGTTGATATGGGAACTTGTAATTCACGACTAGCCTTCCGGACTGATTTCTTTGGTCTACGAGTGAACGACTCTCTCACTCGCTCAACAGTCTCTTCACTAACTGTTGGTCGTCCTGTACTCTTCCCTTTACAAAGGCAGCCGGTATCTTCAAATTGATGGTACCATCTATGAATGTTATTATCACCTGGAGGATCACAACCGAACTTTAGCTGGAACGCATGTTGCACAGCAACTACAGATTCGGTCTTTGCTAACTGCAAAACACAAAACGCTTTCTGTTCACTAGTCGCAATCTTCGCTACTACCGCTGTCTAGCGCATTGCGGCGGAAACATTGCGCGCTCTGCGTGCGCACTGATGCCAAACACAACTGTCTGAGTTGCTCTTTCGTTTGACATATCATTTGTAACTGTAAGTTTAATGTAATAAATATTATAAAGCGTTAAAGCTCTGATATTCATTCATAAACACCTTGTACTTGTTTCTATTGCTTGCCTTGTCTGAATTTGTTTCTACCAACATGCCCACCCCACCTATCCCAATCCCTGCTCAGGCGCCACAGCTGCAAGCGTTAGATACAACTCAGCTAACGCAGATGTTTCGGTTTCAGTGCCAACAAATTTCCTCGCTACTATTCACGGCACAGCAGCTCCTGGAAAACCAAACTATGCCTGCAGCAGCTGCAAGTGTTATACCGCCTTTTCGCTAGTTTTATGAATGAGAAGAGGAATGGCTCGAGTGGTTGCAAAAGTTTGAAGCCCCGTAATTGCTCACAACGTACTGTGAAACTCCCCTTCCTATCCTAGGAAGTGAAGTGTTTAGACTCATTCAAAAGTTATTTCCTAACGCAACTCAAAGTGAACTTCCGTATTATGAGGTTGTAGAACCGCTAACTAACTGTTATGGCCAACAAGTTAATGCGCTAGCAACTAGGTACCAATTCTTTGGCCGGCCGGGGTGGTCGAGCAGTTCTAGGCGCTGCAGTCTGGAACAGCGCGACCGCTACGGTCGCAGGTTCGAATCCTGCCTCGGGCATAGATGTGTGTGATGTCCTTCGGTTAGTTAGGTTTAAGTAGTTCTAAGTTCTAGGGCACTGATGACCTCAGAAGTTACGTTCCATAGTGGTCACAGCCATTTGAACCATTTTGAACCAATTCTTTAATTGCAAGAAATGGTCAGGACAAACTTATTGCAAATGGGTAACAGATTTGCAGGGTATGACGAGGAAATGCAAATTCAAATATGCTTGTGGTGCTTTATATTCAGATGTAATGTTGCGTGACGCAATCGTGTACAATGTGATTGATGTCAGATTCAGGGAAAGATTTTGAAACAGTAAGATCCATCTTTTCAGCACATAGTGCAACTACTAGATCAGTACGATTCAGGTGCCACGTCAGTCGGTAAGTTTGAGCAGCCACCAAATTATCGGGTTGAGCTGACCCTTGCTCGCGACCAGCCCATTAGGAGGCAGCAGCTTGCACACTCCACGCCGCGTATACACTTCTCCATGCCGCATAAGCAGCTCTCTAAACGCGTGAATGGCATGCCCTCGGTGCTATTCACGGCACAAACACCAAGACTGCCCATCTCGACAAGCGTAGTGTTACGCTTGTTGGAAGCAAGGCCACGCACAATCCGTATGTTTGGAGTGGAACAAACAAGAATTGTGCCCACTCACAAAACTCCAGTGACAGTGTCCATGTAATTTATGCAGTGTATCCCCAAGCTGCAACAGATACTAGCAAAACTAGCAAGTCGCCAGTTTCTTCAGTGACATGCCAGTCCAACAAACTTTTTGTTCATTTGCATATTAGCGGAAAACATGTAAAATTTCAGTTGGACACGAATGCCTCTGTTACATTCCTATATCGTAACACATACAAACAGTTAGGCTCCACACGCCTGTCTAAAACTAGAACGCACATGACGGCTTATAATGGACAAGACATTCCCGTTCTCAGAAAAACTACTTTGCCTGCCATGTGTCGCTCGCATACGCGATCTGTAACTTTCACTGTGCAACAATCACACGATTGTGAGAACATATTTGGCCTTGATTCTTTTGATTTGTTTGGCTTTAAAATTCAGGACACGGTGTTGTTAGTGACTGCATTCAATGCTAATGACAGTGTAGCTAGCTTGCTGAAAGAATTCCCTGAACTTTTTTCTGAAGATTTAGGCTAGGCTAACAATTTTGTTGCACATATTACTAAGAAAGACAATGCTGAGTCGAAATTAAGCCGGGCCAGACCTGTTCCCACTGCATTATGGGACAAGTCGCTGCCGAACTTAAAGAATTGCAAGATAGCGAAGCTATTGCGCTCATATAAGCTAGGCAGTGGGCAAGTCCACTGGTTTTGCTTCCCAAACCTTCAGATTGCATTCGCCTCTGTGCTGACTTTAACTCTACAGTCAACACACAAACTGTGATTGATACATATCCATTGCGACGCCCAGTGGATCACATGGACAGAGTAGGCTCTGGTCGCTACTTTTCAAAAATTGATTTGCGAGATGCATATCTTCAAATACCACTAGATGAAGAATCTCAAAGTGTGTGTAGTTAACACTCATTTAGGCTTGTTTAAATATTTGTGTTTGCATTTTGGCAATGCTTATGCGCCCATCGTTTTCCAACAGTATTTGGAACAGCTGACTGCTCAAGTACCCAACTGTTCAAACTATATTGTCGGTGCAGGTTGTACACATGAAGAACACATTGCAAAGTTGCGTGCTTTGTTTCGTGTGTTATGTGATGCAGGACTAAAGTATAGAGTGGACAAGTGTGATTTTTTAAAACCTGATTTGCAATATCTTGGTCATGTTATAAATTCAAGGTGTGTATCCTCTTCAGTCAAATTTGTTAGCCGTACGGGATTTGCCAGTTACTCGCAGTGTCACGGAATTTCAATCGGTTTTAGGAAAAATAAACTTTTATATTCGGTTCATACCGAACGCTGCAAAAATAGCAGCTCCTGTGCATCGCAAGAATGTCGACTTTGTTTGGACAGACGAGTGCCAAGCAGCTTTCCCAAAAACTTAAAGGTGCAGTGCTCAGTGATTGATGCTTGGTTCACTTTGATCCTGACAAACCCGTTGTGTTGAAAGTTGAGACTTCCTCTTACGTAGTCGGTGCAGTGTTTTCGCACAAGACTGATGATAAAGACAGACCTATTACTTTTACGTCAAAAGTGTTGTTCAAAGCTCAATGTAACTATTCACGAATAGAGAAAGAGGTATTGGTTATTGTGTATGGTGCCACCAAATTCCATCACTATTTGTATGGCAGAAAATTCTACTTAGTGGTGGATCACAAGTCTTTGCAGTCCTTTTTTCATCCGATGAAGCCGGTTTCTGTACGAACAGCCCAAAAATTGCAAAGATGGGCTCAGTACGAGATTGTGTATTGTCCGACAGCTCAACATGATAATGCGGACGCACTTTCATGTCTTCCGATTGGTTCTGATACAGACTATGACGCTTCTGCTGCATCTTGTAGTTACATCGATGCTCAGGATTCGGAATTGCTTCAGTCCTTTCCTCTGAACTCTCGGCTAATTGCACAGGCCACGGAAGCTGATTCAGATTTGAACATTTTGCTAAAATACATTCGCACATCTTAGTCTCGCTCTTCGCGTAGCTTAAAGACCTTTGTAGCGTACCGATACTTTCTACATCGGCATAGCCACGCTGTACAGAAAGATGTGATTCTTATTCAAAATAACAGTGGACAGTCACGTGTGTTGATCCCCAAAGCTTTGCAAAAAGTTGTGTTGCAGTTACTTCACCAAGGACACTGCGGGATTGTTCGTACGAAATAGTTAGCTCGTCGACACTGAACTTGGCAGGGTACGGACACCCATATAGATCAGATGACGTCAGTGTCACGCATGTGCGGAAAATCAGGCCGCTTCGCCACAAAAAAATTTTCTGCTGGGCCTAGTCGCAATCACCATGGCAACGTGTGCACGCAGACTTTGCGGGACCTTTTTGGAACACTCGTTGGTGGATTGTAGTAGACTCTTACAGCAAGTTTCCTTTTGTTGTGCCAATGATCTCGATAACGTCTCGTTGCACAATTCAGGTGCTGTCCTCTAATTTTTGTCTCGAAGGTTTACCTGAGGTCATAGTGTCGGACAAAGGACCTAAGTCCACGTCAAGTAAACTTGAAACATTCTGTGAACGCAACGGCATACAGCATCTAACTAGTGCACCATTCCATCTACAGTCAAACGGCGAAGCAGAACGTTTTGTCAGAACCTTTGTACAGCAGATGGCCAAACTTCGCTTCGCATGCGCAAGGCATCAAGCATTGCAATTGTTTCTCGCCTCCTATCGTTCGCATCCACGAGATGGAATATCGCTGGCGGAACTGATTCACGGCCGCCGCCATCGGACACTGCTCCACCTTCCTCAGCATCCGGCGCCGAAGGTAGCCCGCAAGTATCGCATCGCGCCACATGATATTGTTTTATAGCTTTTTAGCGGCGGCGGAGGACGGTGGGTGCGATGCTAGATCGTTCATCGACTTGGCGCATGCATATATCTCATTTCAGGCACAGACGGATGGCAGCACTGACATCACAATCAAATTGGCCACTGTTATTGTTAAGGGACTCCGGAAAGGCTCAAAATCATGAAAAGTTCAATTTTTACTTTTTTGCGTTTTCTGAATCTGCAGACTATTACCTTTTAATAGATATATAATTTATTCAATTCCGAAGACTACAACTATTTTTAAATTTTTTTTGAAATGTGTTCTACATGGGCGTGACCCACTGTGGCGCTGTTAAACTGCTGTCAAATGGTGTTATTATTAACGTCCGGGTTCATCAGGTACATTTTAGTGATGTGAGATAAAGTATGTGTTGTGGCTAACCTGTGATGGTTCAATATATATCGCTGGTGTGATTGTCGATTGTTTCATGTTTATTTACTCTGTCATTATCTCGAAAATATTCGTAATTAATTCTGTTTCTTGAGTCTCTGTTTTGTTGAAGTTTAATAATGAGTAAAAGTAAAAATGGCTCTGAGCACTATGGGACTAAACGAGTAAAAGTAAAGTTATTAGAAATCCTCTGAAGGCTTTTAAGAAAAGGAGAAATGTTGGAAAGCCAAAGGTATGTGTTATTACTGTAAACAATAAAGACGATAACCAAGTGAGTGAACCTAACCTCTCAAGTACACCTGCCCATAGCAGTCAAAGTGGGAAAGAATATACTTCACAGAAGAAGCTTGGTTCAATGAGGTGATAAAACCTACACTCCTGGAAATGGAAAAAAGAACACATTGACACCGGTGTGTCAGACCCACCATACTTGCTCCGGACACTGCGAGAGGGCTGTACAAGCAATGATCACACGCACGGCACAGCGGACACACCAGGAACCGCGGTGTTGGCCGTCGAATGGCGCTAGCTGCGCAGCATTTGTGCACCGCCGCCGTCAGTGTCAGCCAGTTTGCCGTGGCATACGGAGCTCCATCGCAGTCTTTAACACTGGTAACATGCCGCGACAGCGTGGACGTGAACCGTATGTGCAGTTGACGGACTTTGAGCGAGGGCGTATAGTGGGCATGCGGGAGGCCGGGTGGACGTACCGCCGAATTGCTCAACACGTGGGGCGTGAGGTCTCCACAGTACATCGATGTTGTCGCCAGTGGTCGGCGGAAGGTGCACGTGCCCGTCGACCTGGGACCGGACCGCAGCGACGCACGGATGCACGCCAAGACCGTAGGATCCTACGCAGTGCCGTAGGGGACCGCACCGCCACTTCCCAGCAAATTAGGGACACTGTTGCTCCTGGGGTATCGGCGAGGACCATTCGCAACCGTCTCCATGAAGCTGGGCTACGGTCCCGCACACCGTTAGGCCGTCTTCCGCTCACGCCCCAACATCGTGCAGCCCGCCTCCAGTGGTGTCGCGACCGGCGTGAATGGAGGGACGAATGGAGACGTGTCGTCTTCAGCGATGAGAGTCGCTTCTGCCTTGGTGCCAATGATGGTCGTATGCGTGTTTGGCGCCGTGCAGGTGAGCGCCACAATCAGGACTGCATACGACCGAGGCACACAGGGCCAACACCCGGCATCATGGTGTGGGGAACGATCTCCTACACTGGCCGTACACCACTGGTGATCGTCGAGGGGACACTGAATAGTGCACGGTACATCCAAACCGTCATCGAACCCATCGTTCTACCATTCCTAGACTGGCAAGGGAACTTGCTGTTCCAACAGGACAATGCACGTCCGCATGTATCCCGTGCCACCCAACGTGCTCTAGAAGGTGTAAGTCAACTACCCTGGCCAGCAAGATCTCCGGATCTGTCCCCCATTGAGCATGTTTGGGACTGGATGAAGCGTCATCTCACGCGGTCTGCACGTCCAGCACGAACGCTGGTCCAACTGAGGCGCCAGGTGGAAATGGCATGGCAAGCCGTTCCACAGGACTACATCCAGCATCTCTACGATCGTCTCCATGGGAGAATAGCAGCCTGCATTGCTGCGAAAGGTGGATATACACTGTACTAGTGCCGACATTGTGCATGCTCTGTTGCCTGTGTCTATGTGCCTGTGGTTCTGTCAGTGTGATCATGTGATGTATCTGACCCCAGGAATGTGTCAATAAAGTTTCCCCTTCCTGGGACAATGAATTCACGGTGTTCTTATTTCAATTTCCAGGAGTGTATTTTCAGAGACTTAGCAGCACCTGAACTGTTGAAAAAGTGTATTCACAGAAAAACTCAAAACCCCATGAAAGTGTAAATAGTGTTATATGGTCGAGAATCCCCAAGACTGTATTTGTTGGAATAGAAACACTTCACTTTGGTGTGTATGATGCTGTTGCGACTTTCAATGATGGCAACATTGTAAGGTGCAAGGTATTTAGAAATATGGAAATGAAGATAGGTTCTAACATGGTATGAGCGATGCTTGCTTTAGACAAGGAACTCCTTCGGGCTGCAGACAGGGCTGTAAAGAGTCTAGAAATACAAGCAAGAGTAAACAGGAGGAGGAACAAGAGGAAGCTGGAGGAGGAGTTTGCAGAGGATGAAGATAATCCATCCTATGGACCTGGAATGCACTAAAAAGTTAATCCAATCTTTGTCGCTCGATTCCCAAAACTTTTATTTTCTCATACTAATTACATGTTTTCTAAGGATCTTCCAAAGATATTTGTTTCAAACTTTCAGTAAATGTTACACAGTACCTTCTGCATAATTTAACACAGCCTTTTTCCAAAAGACTGTATATTTTTGAATATATAAATAAAAAATTGCAAAAAAATGTTGTGAATTTTCATTACAATTGAAAAACAATCATCTTTAATAACTGAACTAAAATTTTGTAAAATTCCTGTGTTAAGTTGTAGCCCATATTCCAATAAATAATCTGTAAAAAGTTCAACTTCCTACCTCAAATACTTTGTGAGGAAAGATGTAATTTATAAGCGTTATTTTAACATTGCAAGTATAGGGCGTTCCGGAGCCCCTTAAGTCTGCCACAGACGGCCCCTGACAGGCAGACTACACTCAAGACACCCCTGTGTACTATATAACATAAACAAGCACTTGCAGGCGCAACCAAGAGGAAAACAATTCTTCAAAACAAACAGAACTTCTAGAGACTAATGCGAACCTTTTTCTGCAGAGGTCGCCTCACAGATGCAGGGAAAGTTTGAGTACTCCACCGGCCTCCGCTGGCTTTATAAGGCCAACGCAGCAGCAGTACAGCCAGTTCCTCGCCGAGCTAGGACCAGCTCCGACGGACCTCACTGATGCTCTAGATGAATGGTCGTCTACAAGTTATTTGTTTTTGTGTGTATATAGTGATTGTGTGAGAAGTGTAGTTGAGTTTGAATAAACGACATTATACTGAGTGTTCTACAATAATGAGTATTCTCCAGTGGATCCCATCCTCGTCACCAAAATGATCATTACAACCACCGAATATCAGCCACGCACAACACTGACGTATGTTACCTGAAATAATATTCTTCTCAACTCGTGCGTAATTAATTTCGGCTCCATACATCAGCTAGAAAAGTTTGTTATATGGATCGTGCTATGAGCACTGTATCTAAAGAACCAATCTGATTCGAATTATTTTCATTAAAATGAGAGTTGTGTAATTTGAATTTGCCGCTGAAATAATTGTTAAGATGGCGGCAGACAATTGATAGAGACTTTCTATTGTTAGAGGAAATTTTCTTTTTAACAGGATAAGTATTTGAAATGCTTATTAAACTTTACTTTCATATTGTTCACTATTTAGACTAATTTTCACCACGCAAACCTTTGATTTTTTTCTAAGAAACACAGATAAAAAATCAATAGAAATCGCCATCATCAATGGCTGCGATCCTTGCAGTGGAAGGAAATAATTAACACACATAATGCTTATTGAGAGAGGAATTAAAAGTTACAAATAATTATTCACTCATATTTATAATAATAATGAACTCTGTTCTCAAGTAATAATTAACAAATAATTACAATTTCTTAACAGACCTCAGTTTGATATGCGTCTTGTGTCCGCAACCTACAAAAGCCAACCAACAAAAGGTAAAAACAAAGCAAGACAAACGCAGATCATAAAAGGAATTTACAATTATCATTGTCTTTGTATGATACACATCGATATGTCCAATTACATCATAAAATATTATATAAATAATTAATATTTATTTCACTGTTTTTTCATATGACTGATAGATAAAGTTTATAACTGTTACAGGCATAATTACCTCTCGTCGCACTGTGGCTAACATTTATCTCGTGTATGTTACACAACTTAGTCTTGGCCGCTGCCCAAAACACCTTGTAAAATTTTTTGAAGGGAGCAGGGGGTAGCCTGTTTGTATGTTTGGTATGTTGACAGCGCTATAGACCGTAATCAATATCGCTGGGCGCTCTGCGCCCACAGTAAGATACTCTGTGGTTGGACGGACTAGCAGTTAGCAGTTAGCGAGCGGATGGCTTAAACATGTGTCATTCAGGGAGACTCAGTGTTGGTAGGACATGCATTGTAAAATGAAGATGGATGTAGTTGGTACTGTTTGGGTAGTGCAATTATTGATGATTACATAATTTTTGGAACTGGATGTCACATGACTAAGATAAAATCTTCTTAATACAGTGTTTGCTCTTCAACGAAATCTTTGTTTTGCTAACTATGTGCCTCTTAGTAGTTAGAGCCTATAGTAGTTAGAATCTTTTTATTTAGTTGGCTGTAGTTACTGCTTGCTGTAATTGCTGTGGTTCGTGTTACGAAGGTTTTCTGTGAGGTAAGCGACTTGTGAAAAAGTATGGGTTTTTGTTAGGATTTCTTCCAATTCATGATAATTTTTTGTGTTAATTATTTGAAGTCATGTTGTTTTAGAGTAGTCAGATTGCTTTGCGCTTGTATATTGTGGGTAATAAATGAACAGGTTAAGTTTGAGTTGTCTTTGTCGCAGAAATTTCTGTAGGTCGGTGTTGAAATGATAAAAATAAGTAACGAGGCAGTAGATTCAGTTGCATTCAATAGTTTTTCACACAAAGGAGTTTTACCTACTCAATTATTTCAGTTGACTAAAACAAAGAACTTTCAAATTAAGTTCCAGGGACCACGAGCCACTCTGAGAATTGAAGTAGAAGCCAGGGTTTGCATTTGTATTAAGACGTAACATAAAATACACCCTCCGATTTTACAGTATTAGCATTCTAAAATTTGTGCTACAGAAGTAGAACTGATAAGATGTTCATAGTAATATCCGCGTTTACAATGGGCTCCATCTTATGTTTTTAAGTTATTTATGAGATTGATACGCATTTAGCTTCTATACATAATGACATACGTAGGCCTACCTACTGTAATGTTAAGAGGACATTTTAATTTAAATGTCCAGGACAAATCTATTGTAGTTATTCTCAAGTTCCAAGTCATTTCATATAATTTAATTCTTCTTCTTATAATGTATAGCAAGAGTTGCGGTAATCAGCAGTGCTGCTATTGACAACGTCTCTATAGACATATCGAGTAAATTGTGTAAATACTTGCAGTTAAACTATAAGACTAATGAATAAAATAAGGAAATATAAAGGAACTAAGGACTAATAAACGTAAAACGAATTGTATTGGCACACTAGCAATTCGTATACAGCCCATTTGGCGTCAATGAAAAATGTAAATATATACTGTAAAGTGACCTACATTTCCCAAGACAGGTGTTTCAAAGCAGGTTTAATAACTTGCAGTTCTCGTTTATTTTCATTCTGTTTTTTGCAAGTATTCGTGCGGTACGGAAATCGATTGTAGTTGCTGCTAAACATAGCAATTCATTTTCCATCGCGGAACTTTCCAACGCAGTGACTTTCATTACACTGACTGAAATTGCTTGGAAAATCACACGTGTGGGGGATATCGATGCGAACGACTGTTTGCAGGCGACATCGCATGCGACGGATCGCTGCGATACGTCGCTCATGTGTGGATCCCTTTTGACTGGGCTACGAACACAGTCTATCAAATACAGTCACGGCACTCTCTGGTGTGGAAACTGTTGCGGTTTAAAATCTGGAGCAACCTTGGCGCTTCAAATGGTGAGCAAGAGACGGTCATATGCGTCGTATGGATAATGTTCATTATTAGTTAAATTAACGAAATAGTTGTCATTGTGCGTTCCATGCGTTATTAAATTACCAAGAGAAATGAATTATCGTGAAACAAATGTTAAACCAGCCGAATCACACTGATTGAATGACATAAGCTATTATTTATTCATGAAAAAATACTTTCGAATACGTGTATATTTGTAGCTTATTCCGCTGCATGTGAAGCGTTCATTTCTGTTGTCGGCAGTTGTTTATTATCACAGACAATCTCCTAGACACTTCACTCGGCTTTCTAATACACGAATAATATTGTAAATGTAATTATTTTCGATTCAAAAGTGAATGTGTTGAAGATTCTTGCTGTCTGCGACTTTAATTTAGCAACAATTGTGGAACTGGTTTCTTCTGTGTTGGGAAGCAGTTTTACTGCTTTTGACGGTTCACTATCACGTCTGTGTCGCTTCCTCTTAAGCTGCAACTGTGGCGGCTTATTTCTTACATTAAATAATGTAGGTACTACATTACATGGCAGGATTCCTATGCTCCAAATTCTCTCATTTGGCTGAAAGTGTAACGAACAAAACTCCACTTTGTTGGTTAGATATACAGCGTCTTTCTGCAATAGGTCAGGACTTCTGGCGTTTACTAGCAATTTTTTGCTGTTACAGGAAAACTACGTTATTCGGCAAATAATTATACGTTACAAGAGAATCGTAAATCAATTATCCTGTAATGTACCATTCCGTACCTTCCAAGGTCCTTAGGAAACTAAAGTATGAAATGTGATATCATTTTGTAGTTATCGTCGATTTTTGTGACATTACATAGATTCCCCATCGTAAAACCTATATCTCAGACGAATATAAACGTTACGATTCGTACTCATCCGATATCATATTCCGAAGTGTCCCTTGTTGGCCACTGTGGGTAACATAAACGAGACGGAGTGTCGTGGCTGTTATGTTAGTGTGTGGCTATGAATCTGTTATGTATATTCCTTGGCTATAAAATATTTGACAGAAAATGTAGCTTCTTTGGTACACAATCACAACAATGTGTCCAGCGAGACGCATGTGAATTGTCGGGTCTAGTGAAGCAGGGGATACAACCCGTCGGCTTTGACCAATGACGTCATACATTAGTCATAGATAGTAATGTCTTCACTTCGTGGCATAGATAATAAAACAGTTCTGTGTTCCGAATAAGCGCTATCATTGTACGTTAAAATTATTCGCAATGATATTGAGGTAATTTGGAGTATTAGTTTGTTATTGTAGAACGATTTATACTGTCTTATTTTCGTTTATAGGAATGGATTAGTCTGTTTGTGGGTATGTAATTTTCGTTACCGTCTGTGTAGGAGAGCTTCGGTTATTTCTCGATATTTCCGTGTGGTAAGCTCAGTTTTCCATTTGCTTCTTTCTCTGTATTTCACTATTTTGACATATTTCACTGTTTTATTCCACCTATATGTGTATTTTCGTGTTGCGAAGTACGTAATAGAAATTTCTCAGCTGTCGATCTTCTTTCGTTTCCCAGCACTAGTATCAGTACGACATTTTCGAATGTTTACTTGCTATGTCACAGGCGAAACCATGGCACAACTAAAATTTGTATCTCGTCCTTCACTCCGCCTTTACACTGACGACACAACTAAAATTTGTATCCCTTCACTTTGCCTTTACACCGACACTATATATGTCAATTGGCGGGCAAGATACAAATGTTGCGTATAGCTATATAGCTCAAGTAACGAATGGGATACTATTAGCGTCCAAGGCAACAAGAAAACTGTACCCTATAGCGAAGAACGGGATACAAATTGTACATGTGTCGTCTTCTTGTCTCCGTGTAGTTCAGTTGTGGTACAGGTTGCAAATGTAACTTACGTCTATTTCGACCTTCTAGTTATCAGTGTACATCTATAGAGGTCAACGGAAGTCTGGTATACATATATCACATACGCAGGTCCTTCTGTCGTCAGTAGTACTGATATGTACGTAAGAAAGGACTGTTAGTAATAGCGGAGACGAAATAAACAACACATCTACAATCTGTATCCCGTGTTCCACTTACGGTTTACTGAAGCGGAGGATACATCGTTCAAGTGAAGAACAGGACAGTAATACTAGTGAAAACGAAGACATCGACTTACGACAAACTCGTATTCCGTACTGTACTTAAGCAACACACTTCGAGTGAGGTTTTAATTTGTATCCGGTGTTTCATTTACGGTTTACTGAAGCAGGGGATACATAGTTCAAGTGAAAAACAGGACAGCAATGCTAGTTGAAATTAAGAAATCGATGTACGCTGAACTTGTATCCCGTACTGCACTTAAGCAATACAGTTCTAAAGAGTTTCGAGATACAACTGACATACATGTAACGTGATGTATTCTTTGCTTGTAATATATTTCATTCATTTCTTTTCATTGTATTTTGCGGAGAAATACTAAGATACAAACACGCGATATCGTTAACGTGAAAATACTTCTCGCTCTTATATATGTGAAGTACAGTTTTTTCTCTTGCATTCCTTTGTTACTGAACATTCTTCTCAGCTCTTTCATCTTTGTAATATATGCTCTCTGGCCAATTCTGACGTCATTGGTCAAAGCCGACGGGTTGTATCCCCTGTTAAACTAGACCCGAATTTTCTATACAGAATGCGGAAATACAGAAGCGTCCGATCTTACCCGTCGGCTTTGACCCATGACGTCACAAATACCGCGGAAACGACCATAAACAACAATTCCAATATGGCGGATATAAAAACATCGAATACGTATTGTAAACACTGAAATACACAAGTTTCACAAAAAGCCTAATGACTGTAACGGGACAAGCGTGGGAAATTGGGGGTTTTTGGGTGGGGAGAAACTAAATATGTCGTTATGCGGTGGGGGGACTCTGCAGTGCCCCCCCCCCATCCCCCCACAGGCTTCATTAGTGTCAAATCAATATTTTCGAATCATAGGCGGCCGCTGCCGCGGCCGCATTCCAAAAAAAAAACTCCCAACCTAACCTCAAGTGGGCTACGCTACAGATCAATATGTTCATCAAATTGCTTCATATTACGTATACATGTTCTTTAAACAAGAGTACATCAAACCATGTATTAGGTTTTCCGCGCCGTAATGACGTCACACACCACAACACGCTTACGTCACGGGTCAAAGCCGACGAGTAAGATCGGACCTTTCTGTTGACCCCAGAATGCAGCACACTTACAGATTTTCTTGCACTGTAAGTACCTTTAATGTCTTCAAACTATTTGCTACGCCACATGTACAGGTTCTAATGTAATTAATGATTAATAGTGCAAATCTCAACCTAACTTTCGGGCACCCCACATACCGCTGCAAGAAATCGCCAATGGTTACACTAAGGATAGCTATGTAAAAAATGCGCGCGTTCAACAAAGAAAAAATGACCATCTATATGCCTCTGCACACGCCCTTATGTCTCATTCTCGTTATCTCTACGCGAGAGTGTCGCACACTCTTCATCGAATAAAGAGTTTCTAAATTTACGAAACAGGATTTAGCGACAACTACAGTACTTTTCATCCCCTGACTCCAGTTTTATATCTCCCAAGCATCTCTGTTCCTGTTTCATATGGGCTATGCCGACCTGTTACGATCCATGCGACGTGTCTACGAATTCGATCGATGACTGTCGTCATACCTACTAGAGTGAGACTCCAAACTGTGGAGTAATAATCGAGAAATGGTCGCGTTAGCATCATACTTTATAGATGCATTGCACTTATCTAGAACACTGACAACAAATACGAGTCTTCCATCCGCCTTTCCTAATCCTGATTTTAAATGTTCGTTCGTCACCTGTTATAAGGTGTTGGCCCACCCCATTTAATACGGCTTATTATCATTATCAAAAAAAATGGCTCTGAGCACTATGGGACTCAACTGCTGAGGTCATTAGTCCCCTAGAACTTAGAACTAGTTAAACCTAACTAACCTAAGGACATCACAAACATCCATGCCCGAGGCAGGATTCGAACCTGCGACCGTAGCGGTCTTGCGGTTCCAGACTGCAGCGCCTTTAACCGCACGGCCACTTCGGCCGGCTATTATCATTATCCCTAAATATTTTGTCGATATGTATTTCTTAATATCTTCACCGAAAATCTTGTAAACGGATAAACTGTTCTTTTCCACTTTGTGATAGGCTGTATGGTGCGTATTTCCACATCTAAAAAGAACTGTTATTCGATTACACTATATGTAGATATTTTTCAAGGTCTGAATTCTCCCGATGCTCTCCCTTATCTCCATATTCAGAAAGAGCTCTTATGCATTACACCATGAGTGGAAATTTTGTCTTGTAAATAACGTCATCCTCAGTGAACAGTCTAATAGCGTTATTCATCTTGTCTGAGGCTGAAGCGCAGTTACGATATACGCAACTCTCGCTATTCACTGACGTTGATCGTAGTCGTTTTCGGTGGTGTTGAGCCACAGTCACGCAATACTTTTTAAAAGAGTAAACCACCATTTGTCTGTGTATTATTATATTTACATTTTGTACTATCCACATTTCGGCTCTTATGCCATTATGTAATGCTTTTTCTTCGGTGGAAGATACGGATTGATTACATTTATTTTCGATATCGAGAGCGCCAGAATAGCTACTACTGTTCAGGTTATTATGAATTTTGAGGTTGGTACGTTGGTGACTGATTTCCGTATTTATTTAGTGACCTGAAAAAAAGAAACCCAGTTGTGCTGATTGGCTGACTTATAGCGAAGCCCGATGCTTAGGTTAGGTTGGAATGTTATAATTTGTTTGTTAGCTGGCGTAGTCAACGAGTCTCAACAGGGAACCACGATTTCTACAATCGACTGGTGCGTAGAGTAGCCCGAGAAACACATTCATCATGGCAACAACCACGTTATATGTCTTATTTCCTATTTCGCCGAAATTCTGACGATGTGGTTAAATTCTAGTTTAATAAAACAAAATACTTGCTTACTTTTTTGCAAATTATAGAAAATTATGAACGAACATTCAGACAAGTTACCGACATCTGATTCACGATTCGCGGTATTCAGTTCCCTTTGCACGAGAGTTCACCAACATTAGAATGCAACGCAACAGCCGAGGGCATCGTAAATGCACCTTCACTCTTCCTCGATGTGAAATTCTCAAGACGTTCTTTAACACCATAGGGGAATACTAAAATACTACTCCTTCGACAGGATTTCAGATGGCCGTGGTCGTATAACTAATGGAAAGGAGGTCGGACTTTATTTCACATTCTTTGTGAGCTATGAACTGAAAGAATGGGAAGTAATTATACCGGAAATCTAATCAACAGTCTGTAGCAAGAAGTACAAATAGGTGGGCATGAAAACCAAATACGGTCGCCAGTCCAGAATGGCAGTGGATGTGCCACTTGAGTGGCAACAGCATCACAAGGATATTTCCACTCTGCATGCCCTCGCCCACGGAGGATTCATTATACAATGTGTCCCATATAAAACCGGTACACCTCACGTACCGGTTAATAGTCTGTAGTCGAATTGCTTGTGAAGAGGAAACACTGTCTCGAAAGTTGGCTACGCTGCATTTTATCGGAGCTCAGTGCAGCTATGTGTTGTGTGAAGCTCGTATTCTCGAATCGTAACAGATATAGGACAGTTTGCATCAGAATAGCGAATTTTTCCTGTGGAGTGTTAGGCTCCCTGAAGGAACCTAAATAAACGTTTCTATGGGAAGTATCCTCGTAAGAAACTCCCCACTACCAGCACTATTCAGACTTCACACAAGTAATGGATGGCAGTAGGATCTTTTCCGAATGTGAAAAGGAATAGGACCGACAGTGAGGACCCCGGAAACTACAGACAGAATTCGCATGGACATTGCTATATGTCCCCACAAGTCGGTTAGGAGGTCATCGCAGCAGGTTGATGTATCTCGTACATCGCGTCATTGTGTACTAAAAGATATAGAATTAACAGTCTATCGTGTGAGTGTGGTGCAAGAGTTGAAATTTGAGGTTCAAGGTAAAATTTAAGAGGATCAAGGCAAAGAACTGAAATTTCAGGATCAAGGAAAAATAGTTCATTACTGTAACTGGCTGCTAACATCAATTGCCAACGGTTACTTGGACTCCTTGCTTTACGTCTTGTCATATGAGGTCTGGTTTCGTTTGTCCAGTTATGTAAACTCCCAGAGCTACATATTCTGGTCGTACGACAACCCACATATTCTGCATGAAGAACCCTCCACTCCGGTGTGCGTTGCCAGGCGTCCACGTAATCGGGTCGTGCACATAATCGGCCCAATATTTTTCAATTACACATTAAACAGCGCCACTTATCAAGGATCTTTGACTCTTTCTAGGCACAGTTAACAGATTCGGAAAAGCTGTATACAGTATTCCTACAAAATGGAGCAATCTCTCATACATTCAACAAAAGTATGGTCCACATCACCAACATGTTCCCTCATGACAGACTCCCCTGTCGAGGCTTGTGGCCTACACGGTCCTCTGACTTAACATGTGTGATTTTTACTTATGGGACATACTAACAAATAAAGTGTATGCTGGCAATCCTCGCACAACAGACGATCTGAAACGGATCATTATTAGAGAAATTAACATCATCACGCCTGCTGAATTACAGCGTATTGCTGTTAACCTAATCACACGAAGTCAGCGATGCCTGGAAACCCATGGCCACCATGGCCAGAATCTCTTATAAACGTGTTTTTTAACGTTCTTATTATCTATGGTTTTTTGGTTAGTTTATCGTCACTTGAATCTCGGGCGTGAAGCGTTTAGTTTTACGCGCGAAACCCTGTATTTAATAATTCAGAAATAGTAATATAGAAACTAAACTGTTTTCTGCTTTCAAAAACGTTCGATGTTATATACACTACATACGATGTGGTGATCTTACAAAAAAAAAATTGTTTAAAAAACGCGGTACTCGTTTTTACATGGTATTCAAAAGAATAGAAAACCTATCATACTAAATGATCCCATTAACAAATTCCCATTACAAAATCTAAAGTCAATAACTGACTTTTTATGAATAATCTACACGCTTATACATGTAACGTCATTTTCACCACTAATATGCAAAGCACATCCGGTGATTTTTTTTTTTTACATAATGAACCAAACTTCAAACACTTAAGAATACGTATAATATGTGGAAAGATGGTAGGTAACTAGTTTATGCAGTCATGCAATAATCGCTTAACAGGACATTCCGGCGTTGCCTCCGTTCACATATCCTGTCTTATAACAACACGTGTGGAAACTTTCCGTACTTTTGGGGACAAAAAGCTATAAAGATAAGTCGAATAATGCTTAATTAGTACTGATTACACCACAGTTCATGAAACGGAGCAAAATTTACTTTTGTGCAACAATGTTAGCTGTGTCATCTTTTGACCCTGTATTATCCCAAATAATTTGCGATTTGGGCTCTTGTGTCTGTACGACCTTTCACGTGCACATATGTTAGGTTTGAATGCATCAACACTCGTTAGCATATACAGGATTTTTTGTCACTGTTTTTTTTCGGACGGTTCTCGCAGAAGATAGAGTGCGTTTTCTATCTTGGGCCGAAGAGTAATCATTTGACCGAAAAAACGTTAGAAGTCACTTGGAACTATTATTTCGGATCGAATCGGAAATTGGGTTACTTGAAACAGCGGGGTAAATTCAAACGATTTGCAGCTATCTTGTTTTTAATGTTGGCATCATGGTGTACGCAATATAGTAATTGCTGGTTTTGTCTGTGATACTGAACAACCATACAATGAGCAGTAATTTTGGCAACAAACTGAAGTAAATGAATGAAATTACTATCGTCTAGATCACAGGGTCTCGAACTTTTCCTCCGGCGTAACACTTTGAGAATCCTGGTACTTTGATGCATGTTTTATTGTTAACAACATTAAAAAACTAGAATAACTTATTTTATTCAGTGATTACTTCAGTTTCAAATCATAACCAATAACACAGAACTGATAATAAGATTTTTTTAATTAGTATCGTAAAAAACAAATGCCATCCTATTACGTTTTTTACGGATCGCTTATTCACTTTCATGTTGACGATGATTTTAGAAGTGAAAATTTACCTCGAAAACTTATTATCTACATGCCAACATATGAAATCCCAAGTAATTTGATGAAAACATGAGCATAGCCTATCCTGTTGCTGATGAAGCCACATTAAGAATTCTTTGTTATCTCACCAGGCTTGTTTAAATTTCTTTTTTTTTTTAATGTCATGTATAAAATGGGGTAATTTGGAACAACAATGAATACTTTATTTTCAGTCAAAAATACACTCCTGGAAATTGAAATAAGAACACCGTGAATTCATTGTCCCAGGAAGGGGAAACTTTATTGACACATTCCTGGGGTCAGATACATCACATGATCACACTGACAGAACCACAGGCACATAGACACAGGCAACAGAGCATGCACAATGTCGGCACTAGTACAGTGTATATCCACCTTTCGCAGCAATGCAGGCTGCTATTCTCCCATGGAGACGATCGTAGAGATGCTGGATGTAGTCCTGTGGAACGGCTTGCCATGCCATTTCCACCTGGCGCCTCAGTTGGACCAGCGTTCGTGCTGGACGTGCAGACCGCGTGAGACGACGCTTCATCCAGTCCCAAACATGCTCAATGGGGGACAGATCCGGAGATCTTGCTGGCCAGGGTAGTTGACTTACACATTCTAGAGCACGTTGGGTGGCACGGGATACATGCGGACGTGCATTGTCCTGTTGGAACAGCAAGTTCCCTTGCCGGTCTAGGAATGGTAGAACGATGGGTTCGATGACGGTTTGGATGTACCGTGCACTATTCAGTGTCCCCTCGACGATCACCAGTGGTGTACGGCCAGTGTAGGAGATCGCTCCCCACACCATGATGCCGGGTGTTGGCCCTGTGTGCCTCGGTCGTATGCAGTCCTGATTGTGGCGCTCACCTGCACGGCGCCAGACACGCATACGACCATCATTGGCACCAAGGCAGAAGCGACTCTCATCGCTGAAGACGACACGTCTCCATTCGTCCCTCCATTCACGCCTGTCGCGACACCACTGGAGGCGGGCTGCACGATGTTGGGGCGTGAGCGGAAGACGGCCTAACGGTGTGCGGGACCGTAGCCCAGCTTCATGGAGACGGTTGCGAATGGTCCTCGCCGATACCCCAGGAGCAACAGTGTCCCTAATTTGCTGGGAAGTGGCGGTGCGGTCCCCTACGGCACTGCGTAGGATCCTACGGTCTTGGCGCGCATCCGTGCGTCGCTGCGGTCCGGTCCCAGGTCGACGGGCACGTGCACCTTCCGCCGACCACTGGCGACAACATCGATGTACTGTGGAGACCTCACGCCCCACGTGTTGAGCAATTCGGCGGTACGTCCACACGGCCTCCCGCATGCCCACTATACGCCCTCGCTCAAAGTCCGTCAACTGCACATACGGTTCACGTCCACGCTGTCGCGGCATGCTACCAGTGTTAAAGATTGCGATGGAGCTCCGTATGCCACGGCAAACTGGCTGACACTGACGGCGGCGGTGCACAAATGCTGCGCAGCTAGCGCCATTCGACGGCCAACACCGCGGGTCCTGGTGTGTCCGCTGTGCCGTGCGTGTGATCATTGCTTGTACAGCCCTCTCGCAGTGTCCGGAGCAAGTATGGTGGGTCTGACACACCGGTGTCAATGTGTTCTTTTTTCCATTTCCAGGAGTGTAATTGAGACCAGCTACGGTGAAGACGACTAATGTTGCGTTGATAGCTACTGTACAGTAATTGTCCAGAATTGAGTTTAAAGGTCCCTGAGGGTAAAATGTCGGATAATATAACTTTCAAGAATTTCACAATTTAATCTGAATGCATTTACTGTAGTGCCCCTAAAGCGTTTTGAAGACTCAAGAAAGCAATCGTCAAAGAGGTTTGTTACTCAGATAAAAAAATTAATAAATAAAAGAAAACTGCGGTCGCTAGTTGCTTCCTTTAATCTTCAATAGTATGAAGCAATTTATAGCTGCCGCCACATGTGACAGAATTACTGAAGTGTCCAGTCCCTGTATTCTTAGATTCCTCAAAGTTTCTAGTAGAGCAGTTAATAAATTTTAAGCTAAATTATTTTTGTACGTCTTTAAAAAGTTTCTACAGTGTTACCACAGTCTAATATATTAGACTGTGGTTACTACTTACACCTCACGTTTCTACCATGTCATCTAATGTCAGAAGCCCAAATGTTTCAAGAAACCCCCTATCAAAGTGTAACTTGAAAGACCTGTATTTTCCTGTTTTTGTAACAGTAAATATTGACTTATAACTTTATTAGCTGTTGGGTGAAAACTCGATTGGGAGCATGTCGCCAAGTTTGGAATACATGCTGTTGTGTTTCCACTCATTGTTGTGATGAAAGATGACTTCAAAGTTCAAAAGTGTTTTAAGTAACCCTAAAAAATGCTAGGTATTCTCCATATAAGATTAAATACGCACCGACTATATGATATGAATGCACAATCACACATGCTCACGGGTGTACTCAGGGTTCACCTTAATACCAGAGATAATTTTTATTTCGGCTGGAGCAACAGTCACGGCAATTTTGTTTTAATGATGCTGTCGCCATTTGACTGTAATGATTTTTATACAAGATTAAACACACACCGAGCCTATGAGACGTATGCACGATCACATACGCTCACGGGTGTATAAGAAATATCCTACCATTTTTATTTTGGCTGGAGACACAGTCATGGCGAACTTTTTGAAAGACGCTGCCGCTATTTGACACTAATAATTTTTATTGTATTGTTATACGGTCCAGATTTCGGCCTAAGGACATTTTCAAGTTCAGAAATTAATTTAAACGTCAAAAGACATCAGACTGGTATAGAATACAAGTCCTTTTCGAAAATGACTTTCATAAAGTATTACTAGCATCTTGCAGTACTAGTAAATCTCTTTGTCTCATGTCAGTGTCAGGAGGCAGAGATGTGAAATTCGTAAATTCGTGATCAGTATGGAAATGATCTGGAAAATGTTTAAATGCCCTGACCGATAGATCCCGTAAAATCAAAAAGTTTCTAAATTAGTACCACTCCCGTTTACAGGTTTTCCTTTAAAAATGACTGCAAGAAACAAAGCAAAACATAACGTTTTCATACTTTATAATCATAGGTTTTTAAACCTATTTTTTTTAAATCACCACACCATATTTAGACTGTGTAATACCGAGAGTTTCTCAATGCACAAAACAGTTTAGTTCCTCCACGATTACATCTGAATTATTAAGTACAATGAACTCGCCTCCATGGCTGAGGACGAGCACAGAGTGGAAATAGCAGTGTGGCATCATTGCTACTCGAATGACAGTATCCACTGCCGTCTAGAAGGACAAAAGTAATTTCAATAAAATTTATAGTAATGGTTACCTTGTGTAAAACAGCTGCTACATTATGCTGCACTTCACTAAGAGAAATCCTAGAAATGAGATAAGATCACAATATCAGGTTGTTGAAACATACAGTAATAAATTCACTAGTTGCCCGACACAGTTAATGCAGCAAAATATGTCACACCAGCGTACACTAATCATTTCAGTAAGTAATGATAATGTTATTTGCAGAATGCCACTTAACTAGGGCAAGTACTATTCTTCAAACTATGAGGGGGGGTGGCTGTATCTTTACTTATTTAGTACTTTTGACTCAACTACATAGCAATAACTTTACCTATAATGATCGCAACGTATAGTTATTGTACAATAGTATTCTTTGTTATTTCGCATTTATATGTTTTGCACATGGGAGCCCTGAATCTGTTACCATTTTAGATCAAACTTTGAAGTACATGTAAACCTTAAGAATATACTCACAAACTTTCAACAAACTTTTCACGATTAAATTTATTAATTACACTTATCCTTGCGTAAGGGGACACTTTAATGTTGTGTCTTGTAACTTTCTCACCAATCAACAAATTCAAGAATAAACACTAGCAGCATATGTACATCAACATAAATAAACAAATTTCCCTGATTACAAACCTGTTGCACTTATGAAGTTGATGTAGGCCTTGATCTTTTATGCCTGATAATCTACACTGCAGCGACTGCTTATATCATATAAAGTACTTTAACATTACTTCATTTTATAGAACTTTAAATAACTTCACTTCTACTACTACGTAAATTAATAATTTTTAGCTAATACATGGATCCCTTTGAGCTAACACCTACTTTCAAAATCACTAAAATGATTCCAGTTAGTCTAACACTCTCTTTTAAATAATTATTTCATCACATTGGGGTAGTTCACGGCTCATACTATTGCTGGAATCGGAATAGGATGCTAATAAGGTTATTGACTCACTACATAGTAAGGAATATAACGCATTGCTCCACTTAAACTATTACATTGCAGTCAACACTGATTCATGTGTGCAAGTACAGAACTAAAACATTACTTTTCCTAGCGATGTATGGGGGCCGATCTTTCGTGCTAATGATATAACGTAGTATGGTACAATAATGGCTCTTGATGTAATGTACTCTATTTGTTCTCTTTGGCGTCGTAATTAT
This sequence comes from Schistocerca nitens, assembly GCF_023898315.1. Taxonomy (NCBI): domain Eukaryota; kingdom Metazoa; phylum Arthropoda; class Insecta; order Orthoptera; family Acrididae; genus Schistocerca; species Schistocerca nitens. The sequence goes on from NC_064622.1 coordinate 205,227,226, forward strand.
AAATTTAGATTGAATCATTAAATGCCATTTTGCTGCCACTAGTAGCCATTTCCACCCGAGGCGTTTTAATCCTCAGTTATAACCACTTAGACCTCACTATAGCACTTGAAATGTTCACACTTCAAAGAATAACCACAGACTCTTGCCGGAAGACTCACTTAGCGCGCTATCTTCACACCTCTCCACATTTTCCTTTCTCGCCATAACATTTCCATTATAGAGGGGCTTTCCTCCGTCTTTTCCAACTACAAGGGTTTGAATTTAAATAGTGTCAACTATTTATTCACAACCGATACAAAAGAGATACGTGTTTGCACCTGTTACTGTCCTTCAAAGTAGTCACCAGAGATGTGTAGAACCCGTTGCCAACCATGTGGAAGGCGTAGTATACCGTTAGCAGAGCCTGTTCTGTTGATGGTGCGAATGGAGCAGCCTATTGCCTGTCGAATCTCTGGAACAGTTCTGAAGCGAATACCACGAAGTGATTCCTTCATCTTCGGAATCAAATCAAAGTCACAAGGATTTAAGTCTGGGGAGTATGGTGGGTGGTACAGTACTTCCCAGTCCCATCGACCGAACAGAGCAGCCACAGCTTGGGCTGTATGCGCCCGCGCATTGTCTTGCAAAATGATGGGTGGGTTTCGCAGAAAGTGTCGTCGTTTCTTTCACAAAGCTGGTCGCAGGTGATGCTCCAAAAACGAGCAGTAATGCTGTGCATTGACGGTCTGCCTTGGAGGAACGTAATGCGTTAGGATAACACCATCACAGTCGTACACGAGGATCACCATAGCTTTCACCTTCCTGGAGCTCTGAAGCCCTTTCGACTTTCGCGGAGACCCATAATGACGCCATTCGTTGGATTGGCTTTTCAGTTTTTGTTTCGTGGGATTTGCTTCAGAACTTTTCTAGAAATTCGACAGACAGTAGACCACTCCATTCGCACCATCGACAGAACAGGCTCTGCTAACGGTATACTATGCCTTCTACATCGCTGGCAACGGGTTCTACACAACGCTGATGATTACTCTGAAGGACAGTAAAAGGTGCAAACATGTAACTCTTTTATATGTGAATAAATAGTTGCCACTTCTTAAGTTTCAGCCCTCGTATTTACAGTACTATATTGCAGGGGTTCCCAACCTGGTCTAATTACGCCCTAAGGGGTAACATTTAATTTTCTGAGGGGAAAAACAAACCAATTCGACTGTGTTTCAAACACAAAATTATTTTTAAAATACCATTACTGTTATCACTATTTCGTAAGTGTGTAATACCGATTACATAAGTTTTTCTCAAATACTAGCATTAACATGTGACATAATGTGGTGGACGTTAAATGTTGTGAAACGAAGGTATAAACAACATCTTCCTCACTAGTCCACACACTGTATATATAATTTGTACTTGTCCCCTATGACAGCAAAATAGAGATATGTATCCTTAACTATCGTCTGAAAAAGACTTCTCCGAATTCTGGGTAATTCCTGGAAAGGATCATAAATTGTTTCAATGTTATGACTACTACTCTATTGTGAGTTTAGCATAATATTTTATTATTATTATTATTATTTCTCTTTCCTGTCGTTATGTCTGGTTAAAAATGGAAAGTGACGTGGACCTTGATCAGGCGTGACTTCCTTTTAACTGTATCGTATATGTTACATTGCATTTAGGAACTTGCGGGTAATTGAACATGTATCAATAATTTCAGATTTCTGTAGTTGTATATATACGTTTGGATGTAGCTGTACTGCGTTGATGTACTGGTGGATATTGTGTGGTGTGCCTCCTGTAGTTGATATTATATTTGGTATGATGTCAACTTTATCCTGATGCCACATGTCTTTGACTTTCTCAGCCAGTTGGATGTATTTTTCAATTTTTTCTCCTGTTTTCTTCTGTATAATTGTTGTATTGGGTATGGATATTTCGAATAGTTGTGTTAATTTCTTCTTTTTATTGGTGAGTATGATGTCAGGTTTGTTATGTGGTGTTGTTTTATCTGTTATAATGGTTCTGTTCCAGTATAATTTGTATTCATGACTCCAGTACATTTTGTGGTGCATACTTGTATGTGGGAACGTGTTGTTTTATTAGTTTATGTTGTATGGCAAGTTGATGATGTATTATTTTTGCTACATTGTCATGTCTTCTGAGGTATTCTGTATTTGCTAGTATTGTACATCCGCTTGTGATGTGATCTACTGTTTCTATTTGTTGTTTGCAAAGTCTGCATTTATCTATTGTGGTATTGAGATCTTTAATAATATGCTTGCTGTAATATCTAGCGTTTATTGTTTGATCCTGTATTGCAATCATGATTCCTTCCGTCTCACTGTATATATTGCCTTTTCTTAGCCATGTGTTGGATGCATCTTGATCGATGTATGGCTGTGTTAGATGATACGGGTGCTTGCTATGTAGTGTTTTCTTTTTCCAATTTACTTTCTTCGTATCTGTTGATGTTATGTGATCTAAAGGGTTGTAGAAGTGGTTATTAAATTGCAATGGTGTAGCTGATGTATTTATATGAGTGATTGCTTTGTGTATTTTGCTAGTTTCTACTCGTTCTATAAAGAATCTTCTTAAATTGTCTACCTGTTCATAATGTACGTTTTTTATGTCGATTAATCCCCTTCCTCCTTCCTTTCTGCTTAATGTGAATCATTCTGTTGCTGAATGTATGTGATGTATTCTATATATGTGGCATTGTGATCGTGTAAGTGTATTGAGTGTTTCTAGGTCTGTGTTACTCCATTTCACTACTCCAAATGATATATTGGTATAGCATAGGTATTTATAGCTTTTATCTTGTTTCTTGCTGTCAATTCTGTTTTCAGTATTTTTGTTAGTTTTTCTCTATATTTTTCTTTTAGTTCTTCTTTAATATTTGTATTATCTATTCGTATTTTTTGTCTGTATCCTAGATATTTATAGGCGTCTGTTTTTTCCATCGCTTCTATGCAGTCGCTGTGGTTATCCAATATGTAATCTTCTTGTTTAGTGCGTTTTCCCTTGACTACGCTATTTTTCTTACATTTGTCAGTTCCAAAAGCCATATTTATATCATTGCTAAATACTTCTGTTATCTTTAATAATTGGTTGAGTTGTTGTTTTGTTGCTGCCAGTAGTTTTAGATCATCCATGTATAGCAAATGCGTGATTTTGTGTTGGTATGTTCCAGTAATATTGTATCCATAATTTGTATTATTTAGCATGTTGGATAGTGGGTTCAGAGCAAGGCAGAACCAGAAAGGACTTAACGAGTCTCCTTGGTATATTCCACGCTTAATCTGTATTGGCTGTGATGTGATATTATTTGAATTTGTTTGGATATTAAGTGTAGTTTTCCAGTTTTTCATTACTATGTTTAGGAACTGTATCAATTTAGTATCTACTTTGTATATTACCAATATTTGTAGTAATCATGAGTGGGGTACACTGTCAAAAGCTTTTTGGTAATCAATGTATGCGTACTGTAGCGACCTTTGTATAGTTTTAGCTTGATATGTCACCTCTGCATCTATTATCAGTTGCTCTTTACATCCTCGTGCTCCTTTGCAACAGCGTTTTTGTTCTTCATTTATAATTTTGTTCTGTGTTGTATGTGTCACTAATTTTTGTGTAATAACTGAAGTTAATATTTTGTATATTGTTGGTAGGCATGTTATGGGGCGATATTTTGCTGGGTTTGCTGTGTCTGCTTGATCTTTAGGTTTCAGATAAGTTATTCCATGTGTAATTGTATCAGGGAATGTGTATGGGTCTGCAATGTAACTGTTAAATAATTTAGTTAGATGTGAATGTGTTGAGATGAATTTCTTTAGCCAGAAATTCGCTATTTTATATTTTCCAGGGGCTTTCCAATTGTGCGTAGAATTAATTGCTCGGGTGACTTCATGTTGCAAAATTATCACTTCGGGCATTTGTGGTATCATCTTGTATGTGTCTGTTTCTGCTTGTATCCAACGTGCATGGTTGTTATGTTGTACCAGGTTTGACCATACGTTGCTCCAGAAGTGTTCCATGTCTGTTATGTTTGGTGGGTTGTCTATTTTAATGTGTGTGTTATCTGTTGTCTGATAAAATTTCTTTTGGTTTGTGTTGAATGTTTGGTTTTGTTTGCTTCTATTTTCACTTTTTTTGTATCTTCTAAGTCGTTTGGCCAATGCTTGTAATTTCTGCTTCTTTTCATCTAATTGCTCTATCGCTTCTTGTTGTGAGATTTTATCTAAACTTTTTCGTTTTTTGTCTGATATTTCATTTCTTATAAATTGTGTTGGCTGTCGGATGTCATTTCTCAGTTTTTCTATTCTGTTATTATTCTATTCTGTTATTATTATTATTATTATTATTAGTTATTACTATTGTTAGTAGCAGCAGTAGTAGTACTAGTAGTACTAATAGTATCATTATTAGTGACCGTGGTTAGACACAAAGAGCTGGTAGCCTGAAGTCTTCCAGTTTCTGCCAGTTCAAATGTGAGAAGTCCACCAGTCAAGTGACTTACAAACAATAAGTGAAAGCACACACATTTGGTCTTGGTTGATTTGAAATAGGTTTACGGGGTGTGGGTGACGCAAGTATTGCTTGGGAGAGGTGTGGTGCAGAGTAAACATGTTTTGTAACAAGAGTTTGTCTTCACTGTAGATCGTTACCTTTACTTCGTGAGAATGAATTGTAGACAGCACTTGCGATGGACTGAAAATTTCTTCACCATTATATAAGAAAAAGGTTGTAAGAAATGAACAGTAGTCTGAAGTAACGGTCTTAGGAAGTTTGGGAACCAGTGCTATAGTCGCTATGCACGAAGCAGCTACATTAATTAACAATTAGAACATATATTATACAGGAGGGAAGATTTTAAAATGACATTTACCGAAAAAAATTGTAGAAATTTGCAAATTTGAGAAAATTTTTAATATTCATCTTTCAGTCCATGAAGTTAATGATTACAGATAATACCTAATCGGTACATTATACCATTTTTGTTAATTTTGTCCAAACGTTTCTGTATATAGAAAGGTTCATTCAACGACAATACTTTCATGTAGGTAACAGCATCGTCAGTGCTGTTAATCTTCCCTGGTAAATCGTCTTTGTGTTCTGAGAACATGTTAAGCTTGCTTAGGGCACACCCGACGTAATTATCATATATGTTGAATATGCGCCATCCAGTATAGCATACTGGAGTCTATTTGTCAAATATTCATCAATACATTAAATGTTGCTTACTGTAGTCCACGACAATGTTTATGGTCTCTGGGCCGTGGATACGTAGCAGGCAGCTGTACAGCTAGCCGTTATATTTGAGAATTCTTCCGCGTTTTGGGCGCGAGAAACTACGATTGACTGATTTCTTTGTCTTCTGTGTGTGTTTCCATAATGACTGAAACACCTAGAAGGCGCCAAAGTGTTTCACAAACAAGCAAGGGAGTCTGCAATGTTACCAAAATGCAGGAATGCACTGCAATGGCCTGTGGCGATATTGGTGCAATTTCAGTCGAGTTGACAACGCAGCATTCCTTGCGAGTTGCACGGCCAGAGACCATTAATCGGGTCGCCGACTATAGTCGGCAATGTCGTACAGTGTCGAACGCCTTCTGGAAACATAAGAAGATGAAATCTAACTCTTTTCTTCATCTCTTTCTTGCAGGATACTGAATACGAAGAAAGCGAGTTGCGTTTCACACGAATGGTTTAAGTTGAACCTGTGCTGAGAGAAGCTACTTTAATTTCCATGCACGTCATAATGTTTGAATGTAGGATATGCTCTACAATCCTGCATCAGTGACAGTAGTATGTGATTCCGTACATAATATGATCTTCTGCTCTTTTGCAAACAGGAGGCATCTGCGCTCTTTTCCGGTTCAAATGGTTCAAATGGCTCTGAGCACTATGGGACTCAACTGCTGTGGTCATTAGTCCCCTAGAACTTAGAACTACTTAAACCTAACTAACCTAAGGACATCACACACACCCATACCCGAGGCAGGATTCGAACCTGTGACCGTAGCAGCAGCGCGGCTCCGGACTGGAGCGCCTAGAACCGCACGGCCGCCGCGGCCGGCGCTCTTTTCCGGTATGGAGGACTATTCTCTGCACAAGACATTATCGGTAAACATGAGCTAAGGAAGGGGCTAACTCTGCAGTGTCTCAAATGTAACATCCGAGTGAAAATCCGCCAGGACCTTGTGCATTATTAGGATTTACTGGTCAGAACTGTTTTCCAATACAGGTTGCGCTAATGTCAATATCTGTTACCTGTTAGACTGTCGGGTGATCAAATATTGATACGGTTTTATCCTCGTGCGTACCTCTATACATTTTTAAACGCAGAATTTAAAATTTATGATTTAGTCTGCTTTCTTCGGCATCAACAGCAGGCTGATGTAATTACGAGAAACTGAATGAAATATTTGGATCCGTTCATTGAATTTACGTACGATAAGAGCTTTCTATGTGTGTCTGTTAGCTCTTAAGCCATGATCTGACTGTGAAAGGTATTGCAGGCTTCATGCAAAGCCTTTCTTACGGATGCACAAGTTTGTATCAGGTTTTCTCTTCCGGTTTCCCTGCACCCTATATTATAGCGAGAGAGCAGTAGTCTGTTTTCGCAACATTCTTCGAATAACAGCGTTAACCCAAGGTCGTAATTTGCCGCCTTTTAGTTGGTATTTACCTATGACAGAGCTTTCCGAACTTTTTTTCGTGGCGCCACCCTTATACCTCATACAGGTTCACGAGACACACTTTCCCAATATTAATGAAACGGCTACAATTGCAACACATGAAATTTTAATGAAATAATTATTATCTTATATTAGTCATAATAGAGAATGCACTTTCACACGAAGATGTACTTGACTAGAAGAAGGGACCGGTTGGTAGGACATGTTCTGAGACATCGAGGGATCACCAATTTAGTATTGGAGGGCAGCGTGGAGGGTAGAAATCGTAGACGGAGGCCAAGAGATGAATACACTAAACAAATTCTGAAGGATGTAGGCTGCAGTAGGTACTGCGAGATGAAGAAGCTTGCACAGGATAGAGTAGCATGAAGAGCTGCATCAAGCCAGTCTCAGGACTGAAGATCACAACAATAACAACAACAACATGTTGTACAAAACTGGAGCAAAACAATGAGTGCTCTTTTATTTAGGAGAGGGTAATCTTGCTGAATAGAAATCTGCTTCTTGGTATTTTACAGTAGTTTAGTATTGCAGTTGTTGTTCATGTCTGCTAGTTCCTCCTGTTTCACAAATTGAAGTTCGCAAGTACCGGAAAGTGCGAAAAGATGTCTTATCCAGCCATACTGGTTTGTACTTGGTGTTGGGCAATAGCCATCCTACCTCTCTTTCAAATGCGCTAAATGGTCATTACACAATGGCTGTATTTTGTTACTAATAGCGCATTTAGATGTCAACGGAAATATTTCAAAAGTGCTTCCTTTTGTTTCTCTCAACGATATCTTTATTTTGTTTCTTAAGGATGCAGTTTTGTCTGTGGTGGTGAAGATATTTGCACTCGTACCTTGTAGACAAGTATATGTCTCGATGAAAAGTTCAAATAAATCAGAAAGGAAAGCTAGCTTTGTGCTCCAGAGATCGTCTTTTAATGCATCCATTATCCAATACAGCATACCTAACACTCTTTTACGGCGTGATCTGTGGTTAACACTGAACGAAAAGAGGGATATTTTGTACTATTTTGTCGCAAGGTTTTCATTTGTTTTACATTCCGGATTTACTACTTTCTCGATAGCCTTGATGTTACTGCTCGACACCCCGGAGTGTTGAGACACCCAGTTTGGAAAGCACAACTCTAGATCACAATTTATAATCTGTTTTGCCCACATTTTTTCTACATTTGTCTTGTCTGATTTAAACTTCTTAGTTCTTCTTTTAAGTTGTTTATTAGTAACTGTCTATCAGTTTGATCAAACACAAATCATTTTCCAGCTACCTTGATAACCTTTCTGCCTTTGGTGGCATCCATCCTGTAATATCAGCATGGTCGCTATTCCCACTCTCACCGTCTGTTTGTAGCCAGGAAATCTAAAATAATTATGTCGCTTGTGGGGTGTCGGATTAGTCGTTCTAGGCAGTTGTCAAACAATGTTTTCAGTATTACTTCGCAATATTGCCTGTCCCTGCCGCCGATACGCGTGCTTTCTCAGACTATACTAGGCAGGTTAAAGTGACAGCTATTACTACCATACGTTTGGGGTATTTTCGTGCTATCGCGTTTAAGCTCACTTTTAATGACTCTGCGACCGCTGTGTCTGAAATTAATGGCCGGCATAAACATTCTATTATAATCTGAGATACCAACTCATTCCATATTAGTCCGCAGTCGGACTATATAACGTTTAGCATACAGCACGTTAAACTCATGTTTAGCAAAATCAATTTACAGAGATGCACAGAAACCCATTTGAAATGAAACCTTTCAAATTAACTGTAGCGCATCAACAGACGAGATCAGAATCCGTTGTCTGACGTCGGTATTGCAATTGGCTATAGCAGTCTAGACATAATGGAGACATATGACTGAAATGTTTGCGTAGAAATGGTAATTTCAGGGTCATCGTCCTCTCTCTTTCTCGGACGGTCGCCACAAGCCGGTTGTACAGCAGGTTAAAGGAAGTGGCTGTGAACTCTTTCAAGAAAATTCCCAACTTCCTTTTACACTGATCTAGAATGCCTGGACGGGATTTCAATTCCAGTCCCTTCGAATAAGTGTCTATCGTCTTGATCACTTAGTCACCTGGCTCAGTTTCTACGACAAAACTTCTCGTTAGTGGTAAGATAGAGTTTCTAATTGTTAACAGATAATCAGTTTTGTCAGACATATCACACCACATGCATTATGGTGGTACTGACCCTCCATTGCTAGCGCGGATGACAGTTGTCATCCACATGATTTTTCCCGCTCCGTTTTGTCTAACTGGACTGGATTGAGTCCGCGCTCTTTTCAGTACTTTCCGTTAACTCACCGTCAGTTAGCTTTAGCCATTATTGGCTTACAGTTAGCCAGGTTTTACTGTTGATAAAAGAGTACACTGTTCATCACGCGAGCTCTACTGCTAGAATCTGAAACAAAGTAAGCCTATGTTACTTTATTGCTTTCATAGATTCAGTCCAACTTTCATGTGCATACTTGTAGGAGTATCGAAACTAATTACAGTCAATTTGCTTTTTACCTAGAATACTTACCTAAGAATAGTAAATATTCTGTTTATTTTTAGTTAGTGGAACAAGTGTCAAAGGTAAAGAAACTGGGACAGTGTTCAGCAGACTGCCTGATGTATGGCTGGAATGGTGTTATGAGCTGAGACATGAAGATCCTGACACTGACATTGCTGATTCATAGAACCTGGTTTGTGTACATGAAAACGGTCATGCTTCAGGAACAGAGCAAGAGGCGTCAGAAAATTATGAATTTGAATCACACGAAGGACTAATTCCTTTATGAAAAGATGGACTAAATAAACGGCGGCAAAACAAAAGTCCTAACAATGTTAGAATAAGATCTTGTAATTTTATTACGCTTTCACCTGGACTCAAAAATGAAACTCATATAAGAAAGACTGGAATAGATTCAAAAACATTCTTCGATGAAAATATAATACATATTATTACAATATGTACTAATACTTACATCAATGAAGCATATCTAAACTTTTCTAGGAAAAGGGATGCTAAAGAAGTGTTATAGATAGCAGAGCTTTCATTGGTTTATAATATTAGCCTATATGTGGATCTCTGCGACACCCTACAAAGATTTTATCGAAGTTGTGTGATAACTAAAAGGGCAACAGACTTAAATCATGTTACATATGCATGAGTGAAAATTGATTCCGTTTTCTCTTGTCTGATGTTTGGTAGTATCGATGACAGATGGGTTCACAGAGAGATTGTCAAGTTGGCTGCTATCAGAGAGGTACTGGAGCTATTTACGAACAATTGAAAAAGATACATCTTACATAGTGTATACCTTACTGCATGTGTGCATTAAACATGTTATACTTAGATTTAAATGAAACACTCCTAAAATCACTCATATACGCCGTTCAAAGTTTTCAAATACAACATTTACGTTTTGGACGACCCCTCCCATCCGCGCGAGTGACCGTGTCAAAAATTATCGCGTGCCTAACGGAGGGTTAACAGACGACCATCTGCAACGCTTTGCGGGAGTTTAGAAACAAGTTTCATCTCTGTGAACGTCTGATATTGTGCGCTTTCATATATGGATAGTGTGAGCTATATGATACGACCGCCTTCATTTCTAATAAATACGTGCTGTGTTTCATGCAGCTTCGTTCCATTTTAAAACAGAATCAAATTTAGGCTATTGCAACAGAGATGCCAGTGGTTTATCTTCATAACTTTTAATGCTATATCCTGCTGCCGAAGTGTTTCTGATTTCAAAAGATAAATCACACAAAAGAAGAAATAACGTAAACACCATCAACTAAGAATAGCCTACATGCCGTTCAACTAAATATTTTGAAAAACTCTTCATATCTTTATACTGTTCAATGAATCGGATACTAGCATTTTCATCAACGATGGCCGAATTTTCTCGTGCATGCTCTGAAGAGCATTGTCATAATAACGACAGGCTCATTAGCACAAATCATTACCAAACTGTGCACGTCATTAGTGTGTCGTTAGACAAATTTTACTAATTGTCTTGCAGCAGGACATAGATAATTGCTCCAACTTGCTAGCGCCACAAAAACCTGCATTTGTCACCACGGAATGAGCACCTACTAATATTTTTCTGTCTCTCTTTCTCTCTCCCTCTCTCTCAACGAAGAAAGTCAAGTGTTTTCACACCTTTTTAAACAACAAATTTCCATAGATCAGGCCTAACGTCGCATAACAGCAGGTATTACTCTTCTAATTTCATACGTAGTCCAGTGCTTTCTAAAGAGGCCTAATGAACAATCTGCAATGTCTACTTAATCTTTCCTACTGTCCCTGTCACAGCCGTAACAATATTCCTGTCCGGTTTTATTTTTTCGTAGGTGGCATTTTGCGCCTTGGGACTTCTCACAAATGATGTATTTGCGACTAGACAATGTAACCATCAATCCACAGTTGCTGCACTACCATCCAACGTCATCTTACCGTCCTGTGACCCAATCATCAAATCTCCAGCCAATGCAACGTGTTTTCCTCTTCAACGCAATTCAATGCCCAGTACGTTCTGATCATGAAAGCTATCTTACCAGATATGCATCAGGGCTTTCATTATCTTTTCCATAACGCTACCAGTCATTCAGCCTCAGCTACAGTAATACACCATTGCAGAATGAAAAATGATCTAAAGACGTAAAAAAAAATTTGTGTACTGGCTACTGATAGACGGAAGTGGTTCAAAATGAAGTGCTGTAGACGTGGTATGAACCGCGAATTGAACATGAAAATGCTGACCCAGTAAGAATCTTATTTTAATTTCTGAAAGGGTGGTCATTTGTTTCGACTATCGCACTGGGTTAGTAAGCAAAGTAGACATGTCAGGATTCCGTTGACGATCACAATTCAAACAATTAACTGAATTTTAAGGAAGCTGTGAATAACAGGAGAGCGAGTCATCTTCTGAAAAATAGCCCAACACATTGTATGTGGTATGTCAGTTGTGTAACTACAAGGGTGCAGGTGATTCATAAAAGGAGCTATGCTCATTGGCCTGATTTTAGATGGCAATTCCTAGAACACTTTATGAGACGCGAAGCCGTAGCGGATAACATAAAGAGGCAGGTCGTCTTCTAAGGTGGAGGTATGTAAATTGGCCCTGTGATCTGAAATAAATTAACTAGACAGCCTCCAAAATAATTAACTAGTAATTCGACGGTTACGAAATGAAACAAGAGTTACAATTAATTCGGTTTATTCCGTTAAACTGATTAGTAAAATGCTTAACAAACAATAATAATATCAAAGTAAAACCGTGACACATGTTATAAAAGAGATTCTGATAATTGCGCAAATGAAACAGTTTCAGTTACGAAGTGTTAATGTGACTGTCGTGATGTTAGTATGAAAGACAGATAGTGCTAAAGAAGGGAATGTGTTGCATCTGTGATCGGAGCTGAAAGCAAACTGGTCGTCTTAATCAGAATGCAAGTTTTCAAAGTGTAGCTTGAAGTTACTGAAATCCTAAAAAAATAACTTTCCTGTCCCTAAGCATCATCTCGCAGTCGCGGCTCGATCTCGACATAGTAAGCTGTGGGTGGACACAGAAGCGGCTGCAGAATCAATCATTGCCGGTACGACAATGACCCTCGCTAGCGGATAAGTCAAATCATTCCGAAATCTTTGTAAGTTCCTCAGCTCATCTATTCTGGCGGCGTTGCAGGCAGACGGAGGAAAAGTCTGGCTGTGGAGGCTCCCGGCGAAGAAGTAATTTTATACCGAATGCTTACTAAAAGGAAAGGTCGTGTTTCTCTGCATTTTGCGCTGTTTACTCTGTTTGGATTGGCTGGGCTATGGCGCTTCCAAGCACCGACCTGTAAAAATATTCCTTAGAAAATGCTGGTCCCCTTCCCCGAATTTCATTTCAGGCGGTTAACCAGTAACGCGCGTCCTACCATTTAGTGCTATAATACATCTAGTCATTTCGAAACTTTCGTGTGTCAACTGAGATGTCTGTTTCCGTACAAATTTTGGCAGACGTGGGTCGCGGTCATCAAGATGCTCCTCATTAATACTGCGATGGATAGCATCCACCGGAGGGCGGGAAAGGCACTACATAAGCAGTGATTTGGCCATCGAATATTTGTGGGAGGTGGGCGGTGAGGGGAGTAAGTTGCTGATGAGGTCCGTATGTGCGTGGAGATGGCTTACCAGGCAGGCAAAACGGGCGCTGTCGTCGGAAATGCCACGGATGTCCAGGAAGTGGTCCACTAAGGCAAACAAAGTTTTTGGGTTGTCTTTTTGCAATGCAGGTAGCTAAAGGAATCTGCCTGGCAACACATATTGAGGCAGCACCGGCAGATGAAGATCGGTGCGGGCAGAGCAGGAAGCCCCTGATGCCGAAAGTGCGGTAGCGGTAAGTGGTGCGTGGCCCGAGGTCTGGGTGGGGCGGTGGCCGCAAGTAGCACACAATACCGAGTGGGCGGAGGAGGCGGCGTGCGTATAAGCCGGCGAGGTTTGTCCAATCGGCAAGCCTGATGAGGAGCGCGACACGGGTGTAACGGAGGAATCGTTAGCTCTAGGATTTCACCCGGAACAAGTCCCGCCCACTCACCCCCGGTTTTACCAGTCTTTGTTCGGCGCCTGGGCATCGTTTCAGTTGACCGACGTGGTTTACCACGTTCGGCTGCACTTGGAGTGAATGTTAAATTAATATCTTTCTAGGTCTTAAATTTTGCCAGGCAGTTAAAAGACACGTTACAAAAAACGTGCAAATTGGACTCAGCTGTGCCAGGTACTTCCACAGCAAACATAAGAGAAAACAATTTAGCACTGAATTCTTTAAATACGAGAACTCAGTATTCAGATGAATAGCCTATGAAGAAACATACTTCTATGTGAGAAAAAGCACCCAAAGAGAAAACAGGAAAAATCCACCCTCAAAGAATAATTTGCTTGGAGAAGAGAAACCACAGTATACTTGACACTTAACTTTCAGAACTCAGACAGTATATGTGAAACAAGCACCAATATTCATTATACTTCCAGAGGGCATCAAAATTACTTTGTTCTCGCTAGATCAATCCAAGCGTGTTATTCACTGAATAGTTTTGCTGAAAAGTTTTAGGGGTGGAAGAAGAACTAGCGCAGCATGAAGGGCGTTTTACAGCCGTGAAGCACTGCAGCATTTATTTCCTCCATAACTGCTCTGTGACAAACACACACATCATCATTATTATTTTAAAAAAATGTTTGAATGACATTTACGAAATTAATAAATCTTGTGGTTATAAACAGACAGGACAAAGAATAACGACAGATTATTTTCCTGGGACGTTTGCAACAGCATATAGGACACTAATCACACAGAAACAGTCACAATTCATTATAACCTCGTTTATAATGCGCAGGTATGGAATAGGAAGATTTTACAAGTTAAAATTCACACATTACCCATGCAAATACTAACGAAATATGTCCAATAAGCAAATATCTTACCGCTTTCATCAGGCATTTCTGCTTTATGGCATTCTTATATTCTTTAATTTTCGTGAGCTACTGTGAGTGCCTACGACTTTGACTTATTTCTATATAACATTGGTTTTAGACAAACTGCATCCGTGGCTTTACTACCGACATGACAGATTCAAGACCATTGTTTTCGCATTGTATGTTTGCTCTGCTGTTTCCCTCAAATAAACGTATTATAATAAGTGAATTAGCTAATGAAAATTTGTCCTTATTGCCCGTAAATAACATCACGTTATTTTTTCTTTTCTGCTGGTGGCGATGCTTGCAATTCTCTGTAAATATTTTTATTTCTTTAATACTGCACATACATATTATATTAATATGCAGAAAAACTTAAATTTCTCACTAACATTACAGAATTTCATCACTGTGTAACATGTGTTGGACTGTGACGATAACAACTTTGATGTAGCTTCCAGTTTGCGGAACTGGCGGCTGTTTAGGGGGGGCCTTACACTATGGATAGGCATGGAGGGGGCTGAATGGGCGGGACTTGGTCCGGGTGAAATCCTAGCGCTAAGGGCACGTGTGTAACGGCCGGAGCCGTAGCAATAGCGGGCGGGGGCAGTTGTGGCGGAGCCGCGGGGCGGCGGACCCGGTAACTGGCGCAAGTGGAACAGATGGCACCCTTACGAAAGCGAACGGAAGGCGGTCGTGGTGCAACCACGGTGCGACGGTCGCGAAATCTGGCGCGGTTGAGGCGACCGGCGTCGCCGAAATGGCCTGCGGAGAGAGGGGGGTGGGGATGGGGGGGATGCAGCGACAGTATGTAAACAATAATGTGCTACCCCGTGCATACTTGTTGAACCGGGTAAGGTTAGGTGGGCGCCTACGTGGCCAGGCGTAAATAACTGTTCACTTTTAACCAGGTTCGGAGGAGGTGCACTTGTCCACTCATAGTAGCAAGCGGCAGAGTTGATAGGGCCTGTTACACTTGCACTGAAATACACTGATAGTTCCATTGTGGCAGAAACAATGCAGTCTGGCACACAATGTGGATGAATGACGAATAGAAGCACAAAAAACGCTGGATGAGACGACGACGGTGTCGGGGTCACCACTACGGTTATCATAGACGATTAGTTGAGAGATAACGCATTTAATATTGAATATACATTTATTGGTCACTCGTACATATAACAAAGAATGGCAGGTACACATCTGCGTGCCGAAAGTTCACACAAGAACTAACTAAACCAAAGAAGGGCACTCTGCGCCAGAGACGCCACAAACATAAGAACATTTTTTAATTTTTGTATCTATGTATTCGAATCAAAATCCTATTATTCAACTTTTTCTTCATTAGCTACGGTGACTGTTCAGATAGCTGAAATCCCTCCTTTATCCAATAATATATTCCAGAATAATCTTAAAAATAATTTACCCTTTTTAATAATATTTCCCTTATCATTCCCAATCCCTTTTTCCACAAATAATACCTTACAAATGGCGACCGAACAGTGACCGAGATCTCCAAAACTTTTACGTGTAAATACAACAAAATTAGAATCCATTATTGGAGATCGACATTGTACTAATAATTATTTTTTGTTGCATATGGTACAAGGGGGAGAAAAACGGAAAATGCAATTGAAGACCTGCGTGGAAAAACGAGCGAACCCTGAAATGTAAAAGCTTCGAGATAAGTGTTGCCATCTGTTGCTAGGTGCAGGAACTAACCGAATTACATAGTTCCCACCCAAAATATCACATTAGGATACTTAGGGGTGAGACCAATGTCAATTTTGATAGTTCCCATACCCAGAAGCAGATGGCAACACTTGGCACACAACCATAATATCTCTAAGCTTTTACATTTCAGGGTTAGCCCGTTTTCCGCGCATGACTTCAGTTAATAATTACTGGAAACAAGAAACATCCATCCAAATATATTGGAAATTACAAAAATCCGGATTACGAGCAAACCTCAACAAGACAACTTTCAAGGTAGAATCAAGAGCATTATTGAATTTTATGCTTACGAAAGCAATTCCACCACGACCCTAAACTATGTGCTCAAAAGTATCCGGACACCTGGCTGAAAATGACACAAAAGTTCATGGCGCCTTCCATCGGTAATGCTGGAATTTAGTATGGTGTTGGCCCATCCTTAGCCTTGATGACACCTTCCACTCTCGCAGGCATACATTCAATTAGTTGTTGGAAGGGTTCTTATAGGGGAATGGCAGCCCATTTTTCACGGAGTGCTGCACTGAGGAGAGGTATCGATGTCGGTCGGCGAGGCCTGGCACGAAGTCGGCGTTCCAAAACATCCCAGATGTGTTCTATAAGATTCAGGTCAGGACTCTGTGTAGGTCAGTCCATTACATGGATGTTATAGTCGTGTAACCTTCCGCCACAGACCGTGCATTATGAGCAGGTGCTCGATAGCGTTGAAAGTGCTTAAAAGATCACTGTAGGCCTGTGCTGTGATAGTGGGACACGAAAAAACACCCACTCAACGAAAAGGAATTAGTGGAGCGCATTCAACATGACGCCAATCACATCAGGGCAGTGCCAGGAATCTTTGAAAGAGTTTGGCAAAACACCCTTCGACGTTACCAAGCTTGTGTCGCGTTAGAGGGTCGCCACTTTGATCACCTGCTTTAAGTGAACAATGTCCTAGGTACAAAGAAGGGTCCTTTTCAGGGCCGACACAATTTGTAAAAGAGTTTCTGTACGCGAACTAACAGCTGTTGACGGGTTTGTTCCCGGTACATCTTATCATGAATCTACAATGGCTGTGTCGGAACCCCGGCGGCTTCGCCTGCAGGCCCCCAGAGTGGAAAGCTGACGCGCTACCACCGAGCGTGCGGGCCGCCTTGAATGCATCGCCATCTCCGGCAGGCAAAGCATTCGCGGTCATGCGTTGTCCAGAGCATCCGACTACAGGGCAATTCACGGCCTATCGGAGCGTGTGGCGCCAAATTTCCGTATTCTAAAAATTGTGCGTTGTCGACCCACACAACATTTGTAATTTTGGTTCCTACTGGCATCAGCTATCTGGGGTTAAAATTTCGTGACACAGTTTTTCTCCACCCTGTAGAGCGGAGATGCTGAGTCGCAGATAAGCACAACAAAAAGACTCTCACAATTATAGCTTTTGGCCATTAAGGCCTTCGTCAACAATAGACACATACGCACAAGCACACACACTCACGCAAACGCAACTCGCACACAAGACTGCAGTCTCAGGCAACTGAAACCACATCTTTTTGTTGAGGGTATCTGCGAGTCAGCATCTTCACTACATGGTGAGTAGTAACTATCCTCATAATATTGTTACTTCCCATCCTGGATTTTCCAACTCGTTGTTGGACGGATTCAGGGTGACTCCCGTTTAAGGCTAGCGGAAGAAACTGACAATTGTCGCACATATGAAGAATTCGAACAAGCCTTTTTAGAGAAACTCTGGTCGCAGCGAATACAATAGAGACTTCGAATGGAGGTCTTTGATCCGCAACCTTTCAATGCAAAACACCGTGGGTTGCGAAAATATTTCGAAAAATGTTTCAACAAGACAACATATTGGAATAACCCGATGTCACATGTTGACGTGTTAAGAATATTAAAAGGACGGTTATCCACACATAT
This sequence comes from Schistocerca nitens, assembly GCF_023898315.1. NCBI lineage: Eukaryota > Metazoa > Arthropoda > Insecta > Orthoptera > Acrididae > Schistocerca > Schistocerca nitens. The sequence continues at coordinate 205,245,000 of NC_064622.1, forward strand.
ACGTGAAAAAATGGTCGCAGTTCCGACTTACAACTTCGAATTTTTTCGTCCATAGTCGATTCCATTCATTTCATATACGAAAGCAGCCATAAGACAAACCATTACAATCGTAATCAGTCAGTAGCGCCCGGAAATGGAAATCTTAACAATTACAACAATAATAGCAATAATGACAATAGGATAGCTAGCAAACCC